>NW_028182181.1:4530000-4941351 GCF_964271855.1 Acomys minous
TTCGTTTCTGCTAGCGATGTGCTTCTACACATGTATTTGCTGAACGGTGAAAGCGCACAGTAATGCACTTTTCTCCCAGCAAATACACTGTTTCTAAGGAACTGGGAACACACTGAGGAGACACTTGTGGGAGCTACTGTGACTAAAACTGAGCTTCCCTACGCACAGGGAAGCAAGAGAAATGCTGATTTCATCAAGCCCAGTTACATACTCAGTATCTGTACTACTGCGCAAATAGGCATGTCTCTGTAGGCAAAAAACTCATTTCTGACAAAGTTGCCCAAATGCATCTCAGAAGTGTGCAACTTGTTCCCTGAGTTAGAAAACGTCGAGAAACCGTCGTTTCTGCTAGCGCTGTGCTTCTACACATGTATTTGCTGAACGGTGAAAGCGCACAGTAACGCACTTTTCTCCCAGCAAATACACTGTTTCTAAGGAAATGGGAACACACTGAGGAGACACTTGTGGGAGCTACTGTGACTAAAACTGAGCTTCCCTACGCACAGGTAAGCAAGAGAAATGCTGATATCACCAAGCCCATTTACATACTCAGAATCTGTTCTACTGCGCAAATAGGCATGTCTCTGTAGGCAAAAAACTCATTTTTGAGAAAGTTACCCAAATGCATCTCAGAAGTGTGCCACTTGTTCCCTGAGTTAGAAAACGTCGAGAAACGGTCGTTTCAGCTAGCGCTGTGCTTCTACACATGTATTTGCTGAACGGTGAAAGCGCACAGTAATGCACTTTTCTCCCAGCAAATACACTGTTTCTAAGGAACTGGGAACACACTGAGGAGACACTTGTGGGAGCTACTGTGACTAAAACTGAGCTTCCCTACGCACAGGGAAGCAAGAGAAATGCTGATTTCATGAAGCCCAGTTACATACTCAGAATCTGTACTACTGCGCAAATAGGCATGTCTCTGTAGGCAAAAAACTCATTTCTGACAAAGTTGCCCAAATGCATCTCAGAAGTGTGCAACTTGTTCCCTGAGTTAGAAAACGTCGAGAAACGGTCGTTTCTGCTAGCGCTGTGCTTCTACACATGTATTTGCTGAACGGTGAAAGCGCACAGTAATGCACTTTTCTCCCAGCAAATACACTGTTTCTAAGGAAATGGGGACACACTGAGGAGACACTTGTGGGAGCTATTGTGACTAAAACTGAGCTTCCCTACGCACAGGGAAGCAAGAGAAATGCTGATTTCATCAAGCCAAGTTACATACTCAGAATCTGTACTACTGCGCAAATAGGCATGTCTCTGTAGGCAAAAAACTCATTTTTGAGAAAGTTACCAAAAGCATCTCAGAAGTGTGCAACTTTTTCCCTGAGTTAGAAAACGACGAGAAACGTTCGTTACTGCTAGCGCTGTGCTTCTACACATGTATTTGCTGAACGGGGAAAGCGCACAGTAATGCACTTTTCTCCCAGCAAATACACTGTTTCTAAAGAAATGGGAACACACTGAGGAGACACTTGTGGGAGCTACTGTGACTAAAACTGAGCTTCCCTACGCACAGGGAAGCAAGAGAAATGCTGATTTCATCAAGCCCATTTACATACTCAGAATCTGTACTACTGCGCAAATAGGCATGTCTCTTTAGGCAAAAAACTCATTTCTGACAAAGTTGCCCAAATGCATCTCAGAAGTGTGCCACTTGTTCCCTGAGTTAGAAAACGTCGAGAAACGGTCATTTCAGCTAGCGCTGTGCTTCTACACATGTATTTGCTGAACGGTGAAAGCGCACAGTGATGCACTTTTCTCCCAGCAAATACACGGTTTCTATGGAAATGGGAACACACTGAGGTGACACTTGTGGAAGCTGCTGTGACTAAAACTGAGCTTCCCTACGCACAGGGAAGCAAGAGAAATGCTGATTTCATCAAGCCCAGTTACATACTCAGAATCTGTACTACTGCGCAAATAGGCATGTCTCTGTAGGCAAAAAAGTCATTTCTGACAAAGTTGCCCAAATGTATCTCAGAAGTGTGCAACTTGTTCCCTGAGTTAGAAAACATCGAGAAACGGTCGTTTCTGCTAGCGCTGTGCTTCTACACATGTATTTGCTGAACGGTGAAAGCGCACAGTAATGCACTTTTCTCCCAGCAAATACACTGTTTCTAAGGAAATGGGAACACACTGAGGAGACACTTGTGGGAGCTACTGTGACTAAAACTGAGCTTCCCTACGCACAGGGAAGCAAGAGAAATGCTGATTTCATCAAGCCCAGTTACATACTCAGAATCTGTACTACTGCGCAAATAGGCATGTCTCTGTAGGCAAAAAACTCATTTTTGAGAAAGTTACCAAAATGCATCTCAGAGATGTGCAACTTTTTCCCTGAGTTAGAAAACGTCGAGAAACGTTCGTTACTGCTAGCGCTGTGCTTCTACACATTTATTTGCTGAACGGTGAAAGCGCACAGTAATGCACTTTTCTCCCAGCAAATACACTGTTTCTAAAGAAATGGGAACACACTGAGGAGACACTTGTGGGAGCTACTGTGACTAAAACTGAGCTTCCCTACGCACAGGGAAGCAAGAGAAATGCTGATTTCATCAAGCCCATTTACATACTCAGAATCTGTACTACTGCGCAAATAGGCATGTCTCTTTAGGCAAAAAACTCATTTCTGACAAAGTTGCCCAAATGCATCTCAGAAGTGTGCCACTTGTTCCCTGAGTTAGAAAACGTCGAGAAACGGTCATTTCAGCTAGCGCTGTGCTTCTACACATGTATTTGCTGAACGGTGAAAGCGCACAGTGATGCTTTTTCTCCCAGCAAATACACGGTTTCTAAGGAAATGGGAACACACTGAGGAGACACTTGTGGGAGCTACTGTGACTAAAACTGAGCTTCCCTACGCACAGGGAAGCAAGAGAAATGCTGATTTCTTCAAGCCCAGTTACATACTCAGAATCTGTACTACTGCGCAAATAGGCATGTCTCTGTAGGCAAAAAACTCATTTCTGACAAAGTTGCCCAAATGCATCTCAGAAGTGTACAACTTGTTCCCTGAGTTAGAAAACGTCGAGAAACGTTCGTTTCTGCTAGCGATGTGCTTCTACACATGTATTTGCTGAACGGTGAAAGCGCACAGTAATGCACTTTTCTCCCAGCAAATACACTGTTTCTAAGGAACTTAGAACACACTGAGGAGACACTTGTGGGAGCTACTGTGACTAAAACTGAGCTTCCCTACGCACAGGGAAGCAAGAGAAATGCTGATTTCATCAAGCCCAGTTACATACTCAGAATCTGTACTACTGCGCAAATAGGCATGTCTCTGTAGGCAAAAAACTCATTTCTGACAAAGTTGCCCAAATGCATCTCAGAAGTGTGCCACTTGTTCCCTGAGTTAGAAAACGTCGAGAAACGGTCGTTTCAGCTAGCGCTGTGCTTCTACACATGTATTTGCTGAACGGTGAAAGCGCACAGTAATGCACTTTTCTCCCAGCAAATACACTGTTTCTAAGGAAATGGGAACACACTGAGGAGACACTTGTGGGAGCTACTGTGACTAAAACTGAGCTTCCCTACGCACAGGGAAGCAAGAGAAATGCTGATTTCATCAAGCCCAGTTACATACTCAGAATCTGTACTACTGCGCAAATAGGCATGTCTCTGTAGGCAAAAAACTCATTTCTGACAAAGTTGCCCAAATGCATCTCAGAAGTGTGCCACTTGTTCCCTGAGTTAGAAAACGTCGAAAAACGGTCGTTTCAGCTAGCGCTGTGCTTCTACACATGTATTTGCTGAACGGTGAAAGCGCACAGTGATGCACTTTTCTCCCAGCAAATACACGGTTTCTAAGGAAATGAGAACACACTGAGGAGACACTTGTGGGAGCTACTGTGACTAAAACTGAGCTTCCCTACGCACAGGGAAGCAAGAGAAATGCTGATTTCATCAAGCCCAGTTACATACTCAGAATCTGTACTACTGCGCAAATAGGCATGTCTCTATAGGCAAAAAACTCATTTCTGACAAAGTTGCCCAAATGCATCTCAGAAGTGTGCAACTTGGTCCCTGAGTTAGAAAACGTCGAGAAACGTTCGTTTCTGCTAGCGATGTGCTTCTACACATGTATTTGCTGAACGGTGAAAGCGCACAGTAATGCACTTTTCTCCCAGCAAATACACTGTTTCTAAGGAACTGGGAACACACTGAGGAGACACTTGTGGGAGCTACTGTGACTAAAACTGAGCTTCCCTACGCACAGGGAAGCAAGAGAAATGCTGATTTCATCAAGCCCAGTTACATACTCAGTATCTGTACTACTGCGCAAATAGGCATGTCTCTGTAGGCAAAAAACTCATTTCTGACAAAGTTGCCCAAATGCATCTCAGAAGTGTGCAACTTGTTCCCTGAGTTAGAAAACGTCGAGAAACGGTCGTTTCTGCTAGCGCTGTGCTTCTACACATGTATTTGCTGAACGGTGAAAGCACACAGTAATGCACTTTTCTCCCAGCAAATACACTGTTTCTAAGGAAATGGGAACACACTGAGGAGACACTTGTGGGAGCTACTGTGACTAAAACTGAGCTTCCCTACGCACAGGGAAGCAAGAGAAATGCTGATTTCATCAAGCCCAGTTACATACTCAGAATCTGTACTACTGCGCAAATAGGCATGTCTCTGTAGGCAAAAAACTCATTTTTGAGAAAGTTATCAAAAGCATCTCAGAAGTGTGCAACTTTTTCCCTGAGTTAGAAAACGTCGAGAAACGTTCGTTACTGCTAGCGCTGTGCTTCTACACATTTATTTGCTGAACGGGGAAAGCGCACAGTAATGCACTTTTCTCCCAGCAAATACACTGTTTCTAAAGAAATGGGAACACACTGAGGAGACACTTGTGGGAGCTACTGTGACTAAAACTGAGCTTCCCTACGCACAGGGAAGCAAGAGAAATGCTGATTTCATCAAGGCCATTTACATACTCAGAATCTGTACTACTGCGCAAATAGGCATGTCTCTTTAGGCAAAAAACTCATTTCTGACAAAGTTGCCCAAATGCATCTCAGAAGTGTGCCACTTGTTCCCTGAGTTAGAAAAGGTCGAGAAATGGTCATTTCAGCTAGCGCTGTGCTTCTACACATGTATTTGCTGAACGGTGAAAGCGCACAGTGATGCACTTTTCTCCCAGCAAATACACGGTTTCTAAGGAAATGGGAACACACTGAGGTGACACTTGTGGGAGCTACTGTGACTAAAACTGAGCTTCCCTACGCACAGGGAAGCAAGAGAAATGCTGATTTCATCAAGCCCAGTTACATACTCAGAATCTGTACTACTGCGCAAATAGGCATGTCTCTGTAGGCAAAAAACTCATTTCTGCCAAAGTTGCCCAAATGTATCTCAGAAGTGTGCTACTTGTTCCCTGAGTTAGAAAACATCGAGAAACGGTCGTTTCTGCTAGCGCTGTGCTTCTACACATGTATTTGCTGAACGGTGAAAGCGCACAGTAATGCACTTTTCTCCCAGCAAATACACTGTTTCTAAGGAAATGGGAACACACTGAGGAGACACTTGTGGGAGCTACTGTGACTAAAACTGAGCTTCCCTATGCACAGGGAAGCAAGAGAAATGCTGATTTCATCAAGCCCAGTTACATACTCAGAATCTATACTACTGCGCAAATAGGCATGTCTCTGTAGGCAAAAAACTCATTTTTGAGAAAGTAACCAAAATGCATCTCAGAAGTGTGCAACTTTTTCCCTGAGTTAGAAAACGTCGAGAAACGTTCGTTACTGCTAACGCTGTGCTTCTACACATGTATTTGCTGTACGGTGAAAGCGCACAGTAATGCAATTTTCTCCCAGCAAATACACAGTTTTTAAAGAAATGGGAACACACTGAGGAGACACTTGTGGGAGCTACTGTGACTAAAACTGAGCTTCCCTACACACAGGGAAGCAAGAGAAATTCTGATTTCATCAAGCCCATTTACATACTCAGAATCTGTACTACTGCGCAAATAGGCATGTCTCTTTAGGCAAAAAACTCATTTCTGACAAAGTTGCCCAAATGCATCTCAGAAGTGTGCCACTTGTTCCCTGAGTTAGAAAACGTCGAGAAACGGTCATTTCAGCTAGCGCTGTGCTTCTACACATGTATTTGCTGAACGGTGAAAGCGCACAGTGATGCACTTTTCTCCCAGCAAATACACGGTTTCTAAGGAAATGGGAACACACTGAGGAGACACTTGTGGGAGCTACTGTGACTAAAACTGAGCTTCCCTACGCACAGGGAAGTAAGAGAAATGCTGATTTCATCAAGCCCAGTTACATACTCAGAATCTGTACTACTGCGCAAATAGGCATGTCTCTGTAGGCAAAAAACTCATTTCTGACAAAGTTGCCCAAATGCATCTCAGAAGTGTGCAACTTGTTCCCTGAGTTTGAAAACATCGAGAAACGTTCGTTTCTGCTAGCGATGTGCTTCTACACATGTATTTGCTGAACGGTGAAAGCGCACAGTAATGCACTTTTCTCCCAGCAAATACACTGTTTCTAAGGAACTGGGAACACACTGAGGAGACACTTGTGGGAGCTACTGTGACTAAAACTGAGCTTCCCTACGCACAGGGAAGCAAGAGAAATGCTGATTTCATCAAGCCCAGTTACATACTCAGTATCTGTACTACTGCGCAAATAGGCATGTCTCTGTAGGCAAAAAACTCATTTCTGACAAAGTTGCCCAAATGCATCTCAGAAGTGTGCAACTTGTTCCCTGAGTTAGAAAACGTCGAGAAACCGTCGTTTCTGCTAGCGCTGTGCTTCTACACATGTATTTGCTGAACGGTGAAAGCGCACAGTAACGCACTTTTCTCCCAGCAAATACACTGTTTCTAAGGAAATGGGAACACACTGAGGAGACACTTGTGGGAGCTACTGTGACTAAAACTGAGCTTCCCTACGCACAGGTAAGCAAGAGAAATGCTGATATCACCAAGCCCATTTACATACTCAGAATCTGTTCTACTGCGCAAATAGGCATGTCTCTGTAGGCAAAAAACTCATTTTTGAGAAAGTTACCCAAATGCATCTCAGAAGTGTGCCACTTGTTCCCTGAGTTAGAAAACGTCGAGAAACGGTCGTTTCAGCTAGCGCTGTGCTTCTACACATGTATTTGCTGAACGGTGAAAGCGCACAGTAATGCACTTTTCTCCCAGCAAATACACTGTTTCTAAGGAACTGGGAACACACTGAGGAGACACTTGTGGGAGCTACTGTGACTAAAACTGAGCTTCCCTACGCACAGGGAAGCAAGAGAAATGCTGATTTCATGAAGCCCAGTTACATACTCAGAATCTGTACTACTGCGCAAATAGGCATGTCTCTGTAGGCAAAAAACTCATTTCTGACAAAGTTGCCCAAATGCATCTCAGAAGTGTGCAACTTGTTCCCTGAGTTAGAAAACGTCGAGAAACGGTCGTTTCTGCTAGCGCTGTGCTTCTACACATGTATTTGCTGAACGGTGAAAGCGCACAGTAATGCACTTTTCTCCCAGCAAATACACTGTTTCTAAGGAAATGGGGACACACTGAGGAGACACTTGTGGGAGCTACTGTGACTAAAACTGAGCTTCCCTACGCACAGGGAAGCAAGAGAAATGCTGATTTCATCAAGCCAAGTTACATACTCAGAATCTGTACTACTGCGCAAATAGGCATGTCTCTGTAGGCAAAAAACTCATTTTTGAGAAAGTTACCAAAAGCATCTCAGAAGTGTGCAACTTTTTCCCTGAGTTAGAAAACGACGAGAAACGTTCGTTACTGCTAGCGCTGTGCTTCTACACATGTATTTGCTGAACGGGGAAAGCGCACAGTAATGCACTTTTCTCCCAGCAAATACACTGTTTCTAAAGAAATGGGAACACACTGAGGAGACACTTGTGGGAGCTACTGTGACTAAAACTGAGCTTCCCTACGCACAGGGAAGCAAGAGAAATGCTGATTTCATCAAGCCCATTTACATACTCAGAATCTGTACTACTGCGCAAATAGGCATGTCTCTTTAGGCAAAAAACTCATTTCTGACAAAGTTGCCCAAATGCATCTCAGAAGTGTGCCACTTGTTCCCTGAGTTAGAAAACGTCGAGAAACGGTCATTTCAGCTAGCGCTGTGCTTCTACACATGTATTTGCTGAACGGTGAAAGCGCACAGTGATGCACTTTTCTCCCAGCAAATACACGGTTTCTATGGAAATGGGAACACACTGAGGTGACACTTGTGGAAGCTGCTGTGACTAAAACTGAGCTTCCCTACGCACAGGGAAGCAAGAGAAATGCTGATTTCATCAAGCCCAGTTACATACTCAGAATCTGTACTACTGCGCAAATAGGCATGTCTCTGTAGGCAAAAAAGTCATTTCTGACAAAGTTGCCCAAATGTATCTCAGAAGTGTGCAACTTGTTCCCTGAGTTAGAAAACATCGAGAAACGGTCGTTTCTGCTAGCGCTGTGCTTCTACACATGTATTTGCTGAACGGTGAAAGCGCACAGTAATGCACTTTTCTCCCAGCAAATACACTGTTTCTAAGGAAATGGGAACACACTGAGGAGACACTTGTGGGAGCTACTGTGACTAAAACTGAGCTTCCCTACGCACAGGGAAGCAAGAGAAATGCTGATTTCATCAAGCCCAGTTACATACTCAGAATCTGTACTACTGCGCAAATAGGCATGTCTCTGTAGGCAAAAAACTCATTTTTGAGAAAGTTACCAAAATGCATCTCAGAGATGTGCAACTTTTTCCCTGAGTTAGAAAACGTCGAGAAACGTTCGTTACTGCTAGCGCTGTGCTTCTACACATGTATTTGCTGAACGGTGAAAGCGCACAGTAATGCACTTTTCTCCCAGCAAATACACTGTTTCTAAAGAAATGGGAACACACTGAGGAGACACTTGTGGGAGCTACTGTGACTAAAACTGAGCTTCCCTACGCACAGGGAAGCAAGAGAAATGCTGATTTCATCAAGCCCATTTACATACTCAGAATCTGTACTACTGCGCAAATAGGCATGTCTCTTTAGGCAAAAAACTCATTTCTGACAAAGTTGCCCAAATGCATCTCAGAAGTGTGCCACTTGTTCCCTGAGTAAGAAAACGTCGAGAAACGGTCATTTCAGCTAGCGCTGTGCTTCTACACATGTATTTGCTGAACGGTGAAAGCGCACAGTGATGCTTTTTCTCCCAGCAAATACACGGTTTCTAAGGAAATGGGAACACACTGAGGAGACACTTGTGGGAGCTACTGTGACTAAAACTGAGCTTCCCTACGCACAGGGAAGCAAGAGAAATGCTGATTTCTTCAAGCCCAGTTACATACTCAGAATCTGTACTACTGCGCAAATAGGCATGTCTCTGTAGGCAAAAAACTCATTTCTGACAAAGTTGCCCAAATGCATCTCAGAAGTGTACAACTTGTTCCCTGAGTTAGAAAACGTCGAGAAACGTTCGTTTCTGCTAGCGATGTGCTTCTACACATGTATTTGCTGAACGGTGAAAGCGCACAGTAATGCACTTTTCTCCCAGCAAATACACTGTTTCTAAGGAACTGGGAACACACTGAGGAGACACTTGTGGGAGCTACTGTGACTAAAACTGAGCTTCCCTACGCACAGGGAAGCAAGAGAATGCTGATTTCATCAAGCCCAGTTACCTACTCAGAATCTGTACTACTGCGCAAATAGGCATGTCTCTGTAGGCAAAAAACTCATTTCTGACAAAGTTGCCCAAATGCATCTCAGAAGTGTGCAACTTGTTCCCTGAGTTAGAAAACGTCGAGAAACGGTCGTTTCTGCTAGCGCTGTGCTTCTACACATGTATTTGCTGAACGGTGAAAGCGCACAGTAATGCTCTTTTCTCCCAGCAAATACACTGTTTCTAAGGAAATGGGAACACACTGAGGAGACACTTGTGGGAGCTACTGTGACTAAAACTGAGCTTCCCTACGCACAGGGAAGCAAGAGAAATGCTGATTTCATCAAGCCCAGTTACATACTCAGAATCTGTACTACTGCGCAAATAGACATGTCTCTGTAGGCAAAAAACTCATTTCTGACAAAGTTGCCCAAATGCATCTCAGAAGTGTGCCACTTATTCCCTGAGTTAGAAAACGTCGAGAAACGTTCGTTTCTGCTAGTGCTGTGCTTCTACACATGTATTTGCTGAACGGTGAAAGCGCACAGTAATGCACTTTTCTCCCAGCAAAAACACTGTTTCTAAGGAACTGGGAACACACTGAGGAGACACTTGTGGGAGCTACTGTGACTAAAACTGAGCTTCCCTACGCACAGGGAAGCAAGAGAAATGCTGATGTCATCAAGCCCAGTTACATATTCAGAATCTGTACTACTGCGCAAATAGGCATGTCTCTGTAGGCAAAAAACTCATTTCTGACAAAGTTGCCCAAATGCATCTCAGAAGTGTGCAACTTGTTCCCTGAGTTAGAAAACGTCGAGAAACGTTCGTTGCTGCTAGCGCTGTGCTTCTACACATGTATTTGCTGAACGGTGAAAGCGCACAGTAATGCACTTTTCTCCCAGCAAATACACTGTTTCTAAGGAAATGGGAACACACTGAGGAGACACTTGTGGGAGCTACTGTGACTAAAACTGAGCTTCCCTACGCACAGGGAAGCAAGAGAAATGCTGATTTCATCAAGCCCAGTTACATACTCAGAATCTGTACTACTGCGCAAATAGGCATGTCTCTGTAGGCAAAAAACTCATTTCTGACAAAGTTGCCCAAATGCATCTAAGAAGTGTGCCACTTGTTCCCTGAGTTAGAAAACGTCGAGAATCGGTCGTTTCAGGTAGCGCTGTGCTTCTACACATGTATTTGCTGAACGGTGAAAGCGCACAGTAATGCACTTTTATCCCAGCAAATACACTGTTTCTAAGGAAATGGGAACACACTGAGGAGACACTTGTGGGAGCTACTGGGACTAAAACTGAGCTTCCCTACGCACAGGGAAGCAAGAGAAATGGTGATTTCATCAAGGCCAGTACATACTCAGAATCTGTACTACTGCGCAAATAGGCATGTCTCTGTAGGCAAAAAACTCATTTTTGACAAAGTTGCCCAAATGCATCTCAGAAGTGTGCCACTTGTTCCCTGAGTTAGAAAACGTCGAGAAACGGTCGTTTCAGCTAGCGCTGTGCTTCTACACATGTATTTGCTGAACGGTGAAAGCGCACAGTGATGCACTTTTCTCCCAGCAAATACACTGTTTCTAAGGAACTGGGAAGACACTGAGGAGACACTTGTGGGAGCTACTGTAACTAAAACTGAGCTTCCCTACGCACAGGGAAGCAAGAGAAATGCTGATATCATCGAGCCCAGTTACATACTCAGAATCTGTACTACTGCGCAAATAGACATGTCTCTGTAGGCAAAAAACTCATTTCTGACAAAGTTGCCCAAATGCATCTCAGAAGTGTGCCACTTATTCCCTGAGTTAGAAAACGTCGAGAAACGTTCGTTTCTGCTAGTGCTGTGCTTCTACACATGTATTTGCTGAACGGTGAAAGCGCACAGTAATGCACTTTTCTCCCAGCAAAAACACTGTTTCTAAGGAACTGGGAACACACTGAGGAGACACTTGTGGGACCTACTGTGACTAAAACTGAGCTTCCCTACGCACAGGGAAGCAAGAGAAATGCTGATGTCATCAAGCCCAGTTACATATTCAGAATCTGTACTACTGCGCAAATAGGCATGTCTCTGTAGGCAAAAAACTCATTTCTGACAAAGTTGCCCAAATGCATCTCAGAAGTGTGCAACTTGTTCCCTGAGTTAGAAAACGTCGAGAAACGTTCGTTGCTGCTAGCGCTGTGCTTCTACACATGTATTTGCTGAACGGTGAAAGCGCACAGTAATGCACTTTTCTCCCAGCAAATACACTGTTTCTAAGGAAATGGGAACACACTGAGGAGACACTTGTGGGAGCTACTGTGACTAAAACTGAGCTTCCCTACGCACAGGGAAGCAAGAGAAATGCTGATTTCATCAAGCCCAGTTACATACTCAGAATCTGTACTACTGCGCAAATAGGCATGTCTCTGTAGGCAAAAAACTCATTTCTGACAAAGTTGCCCAAATGCATCTCAGAAGTGTGCCACTTGTTCCCTGAGTTAGAAAACGTCGAGAATCGGTCGTTTCAGGTAGCGCTGTGCTTCTACACATGTATTTGCTGAACGGTGAAAGCGCACAGTAATGCACTTTTATCCCAGCAAATACACTGTTTCTAAGGAAATGGGAACACACTGAGGAGACACTTGTGGGAGCTACTGGGACTAAAACTGAGCTTCCCTACGCACAGGGAAGCAAGAGAAATGCTGATTTCATCCAGCCCAGTTACATACTCAGAATCTGTACTACTGCGCAAATAGGCATGTCTCTGTGGGCAAAAAACTCATTTCTGACAAAGTTGCCCAAATGCATCTCAGAAGTGTGCCACTTGTTCCCTGAGTTAGAAAACGTCGAGAAACGTTCGTTTCTGCTAGCGCTGTGCTTCTACACATGTATTTGCTGAACGGTAAAAGCGCACAGTAATGCACATTTCTCCCAGAAAATACACTGTTTCTAAGGAAATGGGAACACACTGAGGAGACACTTGTGGGAGCTACTGTGACAAAAACTGAGCTTCCCTACGCACAGGGAAGCAAGAGAAATGCTGATTTCATCAAGCCCAGTTACATACTCAGAATCTGTACTACTGCGCAAATAGGCATGTCTCTGTAGGCAAAAAACTCATTTCTGACAAAGTTGCCCAAATGCATCTCAGAAGTGTGCAACTTGTTCCCTGAGTTAGAAAACGTCGAGAAACGGTCGTTTCTGCTAGCGCTGTGCTTCTACACATGTATTTGCTGAACGGTGAAAGCGCACAGTAATGCACTTTTCTCCCAGCAAATACACTGTTTCTAAGGAAATGGGAACACACTGAGGAGACACTTGTGGGAGCTACTGTGACTAAAACTGAGCTTCCCTACGCACAGGGAAGCAAGAGAAATGCTGATTTCATCAAGCCCAGTTACATACTCAGAATCTGTACTACTGCGCAAATAGGCATGTCTCTGTAGGCAAAAAACTCATTTCTTACAAAGTTGCCCAAATGCATCTCAGAAGTGTGCCACTTGTTCCCTGAGTTAGAAAACGTCGAGAAACGGTCGTTTCAGCTAGTGCTGTGCTTCTACACATGTATTTGCTGAACGGTGAAAGCGCACAGTAATGCACTTTTCTCCCAGCAAATACACTGTTTCTAAGGAACTGGGAACACACTGAGGAGACACTTGTGGGAGCTACTGTGACTAAAACTGAGCTTCCCTACGCACATGGAAGCAAGAGAAATGCTGATTTCATCAAGGCCAGTTACATACTCAGAATCTGTACTACTGCGCAAATAGGCATGTCTCTGTAGGCAAAAAACTCATTTCTGACAAAGTTACCCAAATGCATCTCAGAAGTGTGCCACTTGTTCCCTGAGTTAGAAAACGTCGAGAAATGGTCGTTTCAGCTAGCGCTGTGCTTCTACACACACATGTATTTGCTGAACGGTGAAAGCGCACAGTAATGCACTTTTCTCCCAGCAAATACACTGTTTCTAAGGAAATGGGAACACACTGAGGAGACACTTGTGGGAGCTACTGTGACTAAAACTGAGCTTCCCTACGCACAAGGAAGCAAGAGAAATGGTGATTTCATCAAGGCCAGTTACATACTCAGAATCTGTACTACTGCGCAAATAGGCATGTCTCTGTAGGCAAAAAACTCATTTCTGACAAAGTTGCCCAAATGCATCTCAGAAGTGTGCCACTTGTTCCCTGAGTTAGAAAACGTCGAGAATCGGTCGTTTCAGCTAGCGCTGTGCTTCTACACATGTATTTGCTGAACGGTGAAAGCGCACAGTGATGCACTTTTCTCCCAGCAAATACACTGTTTCTAAGGAACTGGGAAGACACTGAGGAGACACTTGTGGGAGCTACTGTAACTAAAACTGAGCTTCCCTACGCACAGGTAAGCAAGAGAAATGCTGATTTCATCAAGCCCAGTTACATACTCAGAATCTGTACTACTGCGCAAATAGGCATGTCTCTGTGGGCAAAAAACTCATTTCTGACAAAGTTGCCCAAATGCATCTCAGAAGTGTGCAACTTGTTCCCTGAGTTAGAAAACGTCGAGAAACGTTCGTTTCTGCTAGCGCTGTGCTTCTGCACATGTATTTGCTGAACGGTAAAAGCGCACAGTAATGCACTTTTCTCCCAGCAAATACACTGTTTCTAAGGAAATGGGAACACACTGAGGAGACACTTGTGGGAGCTACTGTGACTAAAACTGAGCTTCCCTACGCACAGGGAAGCAAGAGAAATGCTGATTTCATCAAGCCCAGTTACATACTCAGAATCTGTACTACTGCGCAAATAGGCATGTCTCTGTAGGCAAAAATCTCATTTCTGACAAAGTTGCCCAAATGCATCTCAGAAGTGTGCAACCTGTTCCCTGAGTTAGAAAACGTTGAGAAATGATCGTTTGTGCTAGCGCTGTGCTTCTACACATGTATTTGCTGAACGGTGAAAGCGCACAGTAATGCACTTTTCTGCCAGCAAATACACTGTTTCTAAGGAAATGGGAACACACTGAGGAGACACTTGTGGGAGCTACTGGCACTAAAACTGAGCTTCCCTACGCACAGGGAAGCAAGAGAAATGCTGATTTCATCAAGACCAGTTACATACTCAGAATCAGTACTACTGCGCAAATAGGCATGTCTCTGTAGGCAAAAAGCTCATTTCTGACAAAGTTGCCCAAATGCATCTCAGAAGTGTGCCACTTGTTCCCTGAGTTAGAAAACATCGAGAAACGGTCGTTTCTGCTGGCGCTGTGCTTCTACACATGTATTTGCTGAACGGTGAAAGCGCACAGTAATGCACTTTTCTCCCAGCAAATCCACTCTTTCTAAGGAAATGGGAACACACTGAGGAGACACTTGTGAGTGCTACTGTGACTAAAACTGAGCTTCCCT
This sequence comes from Acomys minous, assembly GCF_964271855.1. Lineage (NCBI taxonomy): Eukaryota > Metazoa > Chordata > Mammalia > Rodentia > Muridae > Acomys > Acomys minous. The sequence continues at coordinate 4,545,030 of NW_028182181.1, forward strand.
ACGCACAGGGAAGCAAGAGAATGCTGATTTCATCAAGCCCAGTTACCTACTCAGAATCTGTACTACTGCGCAAATAGGCATGTCTCTGTAGGCAAAAAACTCATTTCTGACAAAGTTGCCCAAATGCATCTGAGAAGTGTGCAACTTGTTCCCTGAGTTAGAAAACGTCGAGAAACGTTCGTTTCTGTTAGCGCTGTGCTTCTACACATGTATTTGCTGAACGGTGAAAGCGCACAGTAATGCAATTTTCTCCCAGCAAATACACTGTTTCTAAGGAAATGGGAACACACTGAGGAGACACTTGTGGGAGCTACTGTGACTAAAACTGAGCTTCCCTACGCACAGGGAAGCAAGAGAAATGCTGATTTCATCAAGCCCAGTTACATACTCAGAATCTGTACTACTGCGCAAATAGGCATGTCTCTGTAGGCAAAAAACTCATTTCTGACAAAGTTGCCCAAATGCATCTCAGAAGTGTGCCACTTGTTCCCTGAGTTAGAAAACGTCGAGAAACGGTCGTTTCTGCTAGCGCTGTGCTTCTACACATGTATTTGCTGAACGGTGAAAGCGCACAGTAATGCACTTTTCTCCCAGCAAATACACTGTTTCTAAGGAAATGGGAACACACTGAGGAGACACTTGTGGGAGCTACTGTGACTAAAACTGAGCTTCCCTACGCACAGGTAAGCAAGAGAAATGGTGATTTCATCAAGGCCAGTTACATACTCAGAATCTGTACTACTGCGCAAATAGGCATGTCTCTGTAGGCAAAAAACTCATTTCTGACAAAGTTGCCCAAATGCATCTCAGAAGTGTGCCACTTGTTCCCTGAGTTAGAAAACGTCGAGAAACGGTCGTTTCAGCTAGCGCTGTGCTTCTACACATGTATTTGCTGAACGGTGAAAGCGCACAGTGATGCACTTTTCTCCCAGCAAATACACTGTTTCTAAGGAACTGGGAAGACACTGAGGAGACACTTGTGGGAGCTACTGTAACTAAAACTGAGCTTCCCTACGCACAGGTAAGCAAGAGAAATGCTGATTTCATCAAGCCCAGTTACATACTCAGAATCTGTACTACTGCGCAAATAGGCATGTCTCTGTAGGCAAAAAGCTCATTTCTGACAAAGTTGCCCAAATGCATCTCAGAAGTGTGCCACTTGTCCCTGAGTTAGAAAACATCGAGAAACGGTCGTTTCTGCTAGCGCTGTGCTTCTACACATGTATTTGCTGAACGGTGAAAGCGCAAAATAATGCACTTTTCTCCCTGCAAATCCACTGTTTCTAAGGAAATGGGAACACACTGAGGAGACACTTGTGGGAGCTACTGTGACTAAAACTGAGCTTCCCTACGCACAAGGAAGCAAGAGAAATGGTGATTTCATCAAGGCCAGTTACATACTCAGAATCTGTACTACTGCGCAAATAGGCATGTCTCTGTAGGCAAAAAACTCATTTCTGACAAAGTTGCCCAAATGCATCTCAGAAGTGTGCCACTTGTTCCCTGAGTTAGAAAACGTCGAGAAACGGTCGTTTCAGCTAGCGCTGTGCTTCTACACATGTATTTGCTGAACGGTGAAAGCGCACAATAATGCACTTTTCTCCCAGCAAATACACTGTTTCTAAGGAAATGGGAACACACTGAGGAGACACTTGTGAGAGCTACTGTGACTAAAACTGAGCTTCCCTACGCACAGGGAAGCAAGAGAATGCTGATTTCATCAAGCCCAGTTACTTACTCAGAATCTGTACTACTGCGCAAATTGGCATGCTTCTGTAGGCAAAAAACTAATTTCTGACAAAGTTGCCCAAATGCATCTCAGAAGTGTGCAACTTGTTCCCTGAGTTAGAAAACGTCGAGAAACGTTCGTTTCTGCTAGCGCTGTGCTTCTACACATGTATTTGCTGAACGGTGAAAGCGCACAGTAATGCGCTTTTCTCCCAGCAAATACATTTTTTCTAAGGAAATGGGAACACACTGAGGAGACACTTGTGGGAGCTACTGTGACTAAAACTGAGCTTCCCTACGCACAGGGAAGCAAGAGAAATGCTGATTTCATCAAGCCCAGTTACATACTCAGAATCTGTACTACTGCGCAAATAGGCATGTCTCTGTAGGCAAAAAACTCATTTCTGACAAAGTTACCCAAATGCATCTCAGAAGTGTGCCACTTGTTCCCTGAGTTAGAAAACGTCGAGAAATGGTCGTTTCAGCTAGCGCTGTGCTTCTACACACACATGTATTTGCTGAACGGTGAAAGCGCACAGTAACGCACTTTTCTCCCAGCAAATACACTGTTTCTAAGGAAATGAGAACACACTGAGGAGACACTTGTGGGAGCTACTGTGACTAAAACTGAGCTTCCCTACGCACAAGGAAGCAAGAGAAATGCTGATTTCATCAAGCCCAGTTACATACTCAGAATCTGTACTACTGCGCAAATAGGCATGTCTCTGTAGGCAAAAAACTCATTTCTGACAAAGTTGCCCAAATGCATCTCAGAAGTGTGCCACTTGTTCCCTGAGTTAGAAAATGTCGAGAAACGGTCGTTTCAGCTAGCGCTGTGCTTCTACACATGTATTTGCTGAACGGTGAAAGCGCACAGTGATGCACTTTTCTCCCAGCAAATACACTGTTTCTAAGGAACTGGGAACACACTGAGGAGACACTTGTGGGAGCTACTGTGACTAAAACTGAGCTTCCCTACGCACAGGGAAGCAAGAGAAATGCTGATTTCATCAAGCCCAGTTACCTACTCAGAATCTGTACTACTGCGCAAATAGGCATGTCACTGTAGGCAAAAAACTCATTTCTGACAAAGTTGCCCAAATGCATCTCAGAAGTGTGCAACTTGTTCCCTGAGTTAGAAAACGTCGAGAAACGGTCGTTTCTGCTAGCGCTGTGCTTCTACACATGTATTTGCTGAACGGTGAAAGCGCACAGTAATGCACTTTTCTCCCAGCAAATACACTGTTTCTAAGGAAATGGGAACACACTGAGGAGACACTTGTGGGAGCTACTGTGACTAAAACTGAGCTTCCCTACGCACAGGGAAGCAAGAGAAATGCTGATTTCATCAAGCCCAGTTACATACTCAGAATCTGTACTACTGCGCAAATAGGCATGTCTCTGTAGGCAAAAAACTCATTTCTGACAAAGTTGCCCAAATGCATCTCAGAAGTGTGCCACTTGTTCCCTGAGTTAGAAAACGTCGAGAAACGGTCGTTTCTGCTAGCGCTGTGCTTCTACACATGAATTTGCTGAACGGTGAAAGCGCACAGTAAGGCACTTTTCTCCCAGCAAATACACTGTTTCTAAGGAACTGGGAACACACTGAGGAGACACTTGTGGGATCTACTGTGACTAAAACTGAGCTTCCCTACGCACAGGGAAGCAAGAGAAATGCTGATTTCATCAAGCCCAGGTACATACTCAGAATCTGTACTACTGCGCAAATAGGCATGTCTCTGTAGGCAAAAAACTCATTTCTGACAAAGTTGCCCAAATGCATCTCAGAAGTGTGCAACTTGTTCCCTGAGTTAGAAAACGTCGAGAAACGGTCGTTTCTGCTAGCGCTGTGCTTCTACACATGTATTTGCTGAACGGTGAAAGCGCACAGTAATGCACTTTTCTCCCAGCAAATACACTGTTTCTAAGGAAATGGGAACACACTGAGGAGACACTTGTGGGAGCTACTGTGACTAAAACTGAGCTTCCCTACGCACAGGGAAGCAAGAGAAATGCTGATTTCATCAAGCCCAGTTACATACTCAGAATCTGTACTACTGCGCAAATAGGCATGTCTCTGTAGGCAAAAAACTCATTTCTGACAAAGTTGCCCAAATGCTTCTCAGAAGTGTGCAACTTGTTCCCTGAGTTAGAAAATGTCGAGAAACGTTCGTTTCTGCTAGCGCTGAGCTTCTACACATGTATTTGCTGAACAGTGAAAGCGCACAGTAATGCACTTTTCTCCCAGCAAATACACTGTTTCTAAGGAAATGGGAACACACTGAGGAGACACTTGTGGGAGCTACTGTGACTAAAACTGAGCTTCCCTACGCACAGGGAAGCAAGAGAAATGCTGATTTCATCAAGCCCAGGTACATACTCAGAATCTGTACTACTGCGCAAATAGGCATGTCTCTGTAGGCTAAAAACTCATTTCTGACAAAGTTGCCCAAATGCATCTCAGAAGTGTGCAACTTGTTCCCTGAGTTAGAAAACGTCGAGAAACGGTCGTTTCTGCTAGCGCTGTGCTTCTACACATGTATTTGCTGAATGGTGAAAGCGCACAGTAATGCACTTTTCTCCCAGCAAATACACTGTTTCTAAGGAAATGGGAACACACGGAGGAGACACTTGTGGGAGTTACTGTGACTAAAACTGAGCTTCCCTACGCACAGGGAAGCAAGAGAAATGCTGATTTCATCAAGCCCAGTTACATACTCATAATCTGTACTACTGCGCAAATAGGCATGTCTCTGTAGGCAAAAAACTCATTTCTGACAAAGTTGCCCAAATGCATCTCAGAAGTGTGCAACTTGTTCCCTGAGTTAGAAAACGTCGAGAAACGTTCGTTTCTGCTAGCGCTGTGCTTCTACACATGTATTTGCTGAACGGTGAAAGCGCACAGTAATGCACTTTTCTCCCAGCAAATACACTGTTTCTAAGGAACTGGGAACACACTGATGAGACACCTGTGGGAGCTACTGTGCTTAAAAGTGAGCTTCCCTACGCACAGGGAAGCAAGAGAAATGCTGATTTCATCAAACCGAGTTACATACTCAGAATCTGTACTACTGCGCAAATAGGCATGTCTCTGTAGGCAAAAAACTCATTTCTGACAAAGTTGCCCAAATGCATCTCAGAAGTGTGCAACTTGTTCCCTGAGTTAGAAAACGTCGAGAAACGGTCGTTTCTGCTAGCGCTGTGCTTCTACACATGAATTTGCTGAACGGTGAAAGCGCACAGTAATGCACTTTTCTCCCAGCAAATACACTGTTTCTAAAGAAATGGGAACACACTGAGGAGACACTTGTGGGAGCTACTGTGACTAAAACTGAGCTTCCCTAAGCACAGGGAAGCAAGAGAAATGCTGATTTCATCAAGCCCAGTTACATACTCAGAATCTGTACTACTGCGCAAATAGGCATGTCTCTGTAGGCAAAAAACTCATTTCTGACAAAGTTGCCCAAATGCATCTCAGAAGTGTGCAACTTGTTCCCTGAGTTAGAAAACGTCGAGAAACGGTCGTTTCTGCTAGCGCTGTGCTTCTACACATGAATTTGCTGAACGGTGAAAGCGCACAGTAAGGCACTTTTCTCCCAGCAAATACACTGTTTCTAAGGAAATGGGAACACACTGAGGAGACACTTGTGGGAGCTACTGTGACTAAAACTGAGCTTCCCTACGCACAGGGAAGCAAGAGAAATGCTCATTTCATCAAGCCCAGGTACATACTCAGAATCTGTACTACTGCGCAAATAGGCATGTCTCTGTAGGCAAAAAACTCATTTCTGACAAAGTTGCCCAAATGCATCTCAGAAGTGTGCAACTTGTTCCCTGAGTTAGAAAACGTCGAGAAACGGTCGTTTCTGCTAGCGCTGTGCTTCTACACATGTATTTGCTGAACGGTGAAAGCGCACAGTAATGCACTTTTCTCCCAGCAAATACACTGTTTCTAAGGAAATGGGAACACACTGAGGAGACACTTGTGGGAGCTACTGTGACTCAAACCGAGCTTCCCTATGCACAGGGAAGCAAGAGAAATGCTGATTTCATCAAGCCCAGGTACATACTCAGAATCTGTACTACTGCGCAAATAGGCATGTCTCTGTAGGCAAAAAACTCATTTCTGATAAAGTTGCAAAATGCATCTCAGAAGTGTGCAACTTGTTCCCTGAGTTAGAAAACGTCGAGAAACATTCGTTTCTGCTAGCGCTGTGCTTCTACACATGTATTTGCTGAACGGTGAAAGCGCACAGTAATGCACTTTTCTCCCAGCAAATACACTGTTTCTAAGAAAATGGGAACACACTGAGGAGACACTTGTGGGAGCTACTGTGACTAAAACTGAGCTTCCCTACGCACAGGGAAGCAAGAGAAATGCTGATTTCATCAAGCCCAGTTACATACTCAGAATCTGTACTACTGCGCAAATAGGCATGTCTCTTTAGGCAAAAAACTCATTTCTGACAAAGTTGCCCAAATGCATCTCAGAAGTGTGCAACTTGTTCCCTGAGTTAGAAAACGTCGAGAAACGGTCGTTTCTGCTAGCGCTGTGCTTCTGCACATGTTGCTGAACGGTGAATGCGCACAGTAATGCACTTTTCTCCCAGCAAATACACTGTTTCTAAGGAAATGGGAACACACTGAGGAGACACTAGTGGGAGCTACTGTGACTAAAACTGAGCTTCCCTACGCACAGGGAAGGAAGAGAAATGCTGATTTCATCAAGCCCAGTTACATACTCCGAATCTGTACTACAGCGCAAATAGGCTTGTCTCTTTAGGCAAAAAACTCATTTCTGACAAAGTTGCCCAAATACATCTCAGAAGTGTGCAACTTGTTCCCTGAGTTAGAAAACGTCGAGAAACGGTCGTTTCTGTTAGCGCTGTGCTTCTACACATGTATTTGCTGAACGGTGAAAGCGCACAGTAATGCACTTTTCTCTCAGCAAATACACTGTTTCTAAGGAAATGGGAACACACTGAGGAGACACTTGTGGGAGCTACTGTGACTAAAACTGAGCTTCCCTAAGCACAGGGAAGCAAGAGAAATGCTGATTTCATCAAGCCCAGTTACATACTCAGAATCTGTACTACTGCGCAAATAGGCATGTCTCTGTAGGCAAAAAACTCATTTCTGACAAAGTTGCCCAAATGCATCTCAGAAATGTGCAACTTGTTCCCTGAGTTAGAAAACGTCGAGAAACGGTCGTTTCTGCTAGCGCTGTGCTTCTACACATGTATTTGCTGAACGGTGAAAGCGCACAGTAATGCACTTTTCTCCCAGCAAATACACTGTTTCTAAGGAAATGGGAACACACTGAGGAGACACTTGTGGGAGCTACTGTGACTAAAACTGAGCTTCCCTACGCACAGGGAAGCAAGAGAAATGCTGATTTCATCAAGCCCAGGTACATACTCAGAATCTGTACTACTGCGCAAATAGGCATGTCTCTTTAGGCAAAAAACTCATTTCTGACAAAGTTGCCCAAATACATCTCAGAAGTGTGCAACTTGTTCCCTGAGTTAGAAAACGTCGAGAAACGTTCGTTTCTGCTAGTGCTGTGCTTCTACAAATGTATTTGCTGAACGGTGAAAGCGCACAGTAATGCACTTTTCTCCCAGCAAATACACTGTGTCGAAGGAAATGGGAACACACTGAGGAGACACTTGTGGGAGCTACTGTGACTAAAACTGAGCTTCCCTACGCACAGGGAAGCAAGAGAAATGCTGATTTCATCAAGCCCAGGTACATACTCAGAATCTGTACTACTGCGCAAATAGGCATGTCTCTTTAGGCAAAAAACTCATTTCTGACAAAGTTGCCCAAATACATCTCAGAAGTGTGCAACTTGTTCCCTGAGTTAGAAAACGTCGAGAAACGGTCGTTTCTGCTAGTGCTGTGCTTCTACACATGTATTTGCTGAACGGTGAAAGCGCAAAGTAATGCACTTTTCTCCCAGCAAATACACTGTTTCTAAGGAAATGGGAACACACTGAGGAGACACTTGTGGGAGCTACTGTGACTAAAACTGAGCTTCCCTACGCACAGGGAAGCAAGAGAAATGCTGATTTCATCAAGCCCAGTTACATACTCAGAATCTGTACTACTGCGCAAATAGGCATGTCTCTTTAGGCAAAAAACTCATTTCTGACAAAGTTGCCCAAATGCATCTCAGAAGTGTGCAACTTGTTCCCTGAGTTAGAAAACGTCGAGAAACGTTCGTTTCTGCTAGCGCTGTGCTTCTACACATGTTGCTGAACGGTGAAAGCGCACAGTAATGCACTTTTCTCCCAGCAAATACACTGTTTCTTAGGAAATGGGAACACACTGAGGAGACCCTAGTGGGAGCTACTGTGACTAAAACTGAGCTTCCCTACACACAGGGAAGCAAGAGAAATGCTGATTTCATCAAGCCCAGTTACATACTCAGAATCTGTACTACTGCGCAAATAGGCATGTCTCTGTAGGCAAAAAACTCATTTCTGACAACGTTGCCCAAATGCATCTCAGAAGTGTGCAACTTGTTCCCTGAGTTAGAAAACGTCGAGAAACTTTCGTTTCTGCTAGCGCTGTGCTTCTACACATGTATTTGCTGAACGGTGAAAGCGCACAGTAATGCACTTTTCTCCCAGCAAATACACTGTTTCTAAGGAAATGGGAACACACTGAGGAGAAACTTGTGGGAGCTACTGTGACTAAAACTGAGCTTCCCTACGCACAGGGAAGCAAGAGAAATGCTGATGTCATCAAGCCCAGTTACATACTCAGAATCTGTACTACTGCGCAAATAGGCATGTCTCTGTAGGCAAAAAACTCATTTCTGACAAAGTTGCCCAAATGCATTTCAGAAGTGTACAATTTGTTCCCTGAGTTAGAAGACGTCGAGAAACGTTCGTTTCTGCTAGCGATGTGCTTGTACACATGTATTTGCTGAACGGTGAAAGCGCACAGTAAAGCGATTTTCTCCCAGCAAATACACTGTTTCTAAGGAACTGGGAACACACTGAGGAGACACTTGTGGGAGCTTCTGTGACTAAAACTGAGCTTCCCTACGCACAGGGAAGCAAGAGAAATGCTGATTTCATCAAGCCCAGTTACATACACAGAATCTGTACTACTGCGCAAATAGGCATGTCTCTGTAGGCCAAAAACTCATTTCTGACAAAGTTGCCCAAATGCATCTCAGAAGTGTGCAACTTGTTACCTGAGTTAGAAAACGTCGAGAAACGGTCTTTTCTGCTAGCGCTGTGCTTCTACACATGTATTTACTGAACGGTGAAAGCACACAGTAATGCACTTTTCTCCCAGCAAATACACTGTTTCTAAGGAAATGGGAACACACTGAGGAGACACTTGTGGGAGCTACTGTGACTAAAACTGAGCTTCCCTACGCACAGGGAAGCAAGAGAAATGCTGATTTCATCAAGCCCAGTTACATACTCAGAATCTGTACTACTGCGCAAATAGGCATGTCTCTGTAGGCAAAAAACTCATTTCTGACAAAGTTGCCCAAATGCACCTCAGAAGTGTGCAACTTGTTCCCTGAGTTAGAAAACGTCGAGAAACGGTCGTTTCTGCTAACGCTGTGCTTCTACACATGTATTTGCTGAACGGTGAAAGCGCACAGTAATGCACTTTTCTCCCAGCAAATACACTGTTTCTAGGGAAATGGGAACACACTGAGGAGACACTTGTGGGAGCTACTGTGACTAAAAGTGAGCTTCCCTACGCACAGGGAAGCAAGAGAAATGCTGATTTCATCAAGCCCAGTTACATACTCAGAATCTGTACTACTGCGCAAATAGGCATGAATCTGTAGGCAAAAAACTCATTTCTGACAAATTTGCCCAAATGCATCTCAGAAGTGTGCAACTTGTTCCCTGAGTTAGAAAACGTCGAGAAACTTTCGTTTCTGCTAGCGCTGTGCTTCTACACATGTATTTGCTGAACGGTGAAAGCACACAGTAATGCACTTTTCTCCCAGCAAATACACTGTTTCTAGGGAAATGGGAACACACTGAGGAGACACTTGTGGGAGCTACTGTGACTAAAAGTGAGCTTCCCAACGCACAGGGAAGCAAGAGAAATGCTGATTTCATCAAGCCCAGTTACATACTCAGAATCTGTACTACTGCGCAAATAGGCATGAATCTGTAGGCAACAAACTCATTTCTGACAAAGTTGCCCAAATGCATCTCAGAAGTGTGCAACTTGTTCCCTGAGTTAGAAAACGTCGAGAAACTTTCGTTTCTGCTAGCGCTGTGCTTCTACACATGTATTTGCTGAACGGTGAAAGCGCACAGTAATGCACTTTTCTCCCAGCAAATACACTGTTTCTAAGGAAATGGGAACACACTGAGGAGACACTTGTGGGAGCTACTGTGACTAAAACTGAGCTTCCCTACGCACAGGGAAGCAAGAGAAATGCTGATTTCATCAAGCCCAGTTACATACTCAGAATCTGTACTACTGCGCAAATAGGCATGTCTCTTTAGGCAAAAAACTCATTTCTGACAAAGTTGCCCAAATGCATCTCAGAAGTGTGCAACTTGTTCCCTGAGTTAGAAAACGTCGAGAAACGTTCGTTTCTGCTAGCGCTGTGCTTCTACACATGTTGCTGAACGGTGAAAGCGCACAGTAATGCACTTTTCTCCCAGCAAATACACTGTTTCTAAGGAAATGGGAACACACTGAGGAGACCCTAGTGGGAGCTACTGTGACTAAAACTGAGCTTCCGTACGCACAGGGAAGCAAGAGAAATGCTGATTTCATCAAGCCCAGTTACATACTCAGAATCTGTACTACTGCGCAATAGGCATGTCTCTGTAGGCAAAAAACTCATTTCTGACAAAGTTGCCCAAATGCATCTCAGAAGTGTGCAACTTGTTCCCTGAGTTAGAAAACGTCGAGAAACGTTCGTTTCTGCTAGCGCTGTGCTTCTACACATGTTGCTGAACGGTGAAAGCGCACAGTAATGCACTTTTCTCCCAGCAAATACACTGTTTCTAGGGAAATGGGAACACACTGAGGAGACACTTGTGGGAGCTACTGTGACTAAAAGTGAGCTTCCCTAAGCACAGGGAAGCAAGAGAAATGCTGATTACATCAAGCCCAGTTACATACTCAGAATCTGTACTACTGCGCGAATAGGCATGAATCTGTAGGCAAAAAACTCATTTGTGACAAAGTTGCCCAAATGCATCTCAGAAGTGTGCAACTTGTTCCCTGAGTTAGAAAACGTCGAGAAACTTTCGTTTCTGCTAGCGCTGTGCTTCTACACATGTATTTGCTGAACGGTGAAAGCGCACAGTAATGCACTTTTCTCCCAGCAATTACATTGTTTCTAAGGAAATGGGAACACACTGAGGAGACACTTGTGGGAGCTACTGTGACTAAAACTGAGCTTCCCTACGCACAGGGAAGCAAGAGAAATGCTGATTTCATCAAGCCCAGTTACATACTCAGAATCTGTACTACTGCGCAAATAGACATGTTTCTGTAGGCAAAAAACTCATTTCTGACAAAGTTGCCCAAATGCATCTCAGAAGTGTGCAACTTGTTCCCTGAGTTAGAAAACGTCGAGAAACGTTCGTTTCGGCTAGCGCTGTGCTTCTACACATGTTGCTGAACGGTGAAAGCGCACAGTAATGCACTTTTCTCCCAGCAAATACACTGTTTCTAAGGAAATGGGAACACACTGAGGAGACCCTAGTGGGAGCTACTGTGACTAAAACTGAGCTTCCCTACGCACAGGGAAGCAAGAGAAATGCTGATTTCATCAAGCCCAGTTACATACTCAGAATCTGTACTACTGCGCAAATAGGCATGTCTCTTTAGGCAAAAAACTCATTTCTGACAAAGTTGCCCAAATGCATCTCAGAAGTGTGCAACTTGTTCCCTGAGTTAGAAAACGTCGAGAAACGTTCGTTTCTGCTAGCGCTGTGCTTCTACACATGTTGCTGAACGGTGAAAGCGCACAGTAATGCACTTTTCTCCCAGCAAATACACTGTTTCTAAGGAAATGGGAACACACTAAGGAGACCCTAGTGGGAGCTACTGTGACTAAAACTGAGCTTCCGTACGCACAGGGAAGCAAGAGAAATGCTGATTTCATCAAGCCCAGTTACATACTCAGAATCTGTACTACTGCGCAATAGGCATGTCTCTGTAGGCAAAAAACTCATTTCTGACAAAGTTGCCCAAATGCATCTCAGAAGTGTGCAACTTGTTCCCTGAGTTAGAAAACGTCGAGAAACGTTCGTTTCTGCTAGCGCTGTGCTTCTACACATGTTGCTGAACGGTGAAAGCGCACAGTAATGCACTTTTCTCCCAGCAAATACACTGTTTCTAGGGAAATGGGAACACACTGAGGAGACACTTGTGGGAGCTACTGTGACTAAAAGTGAGCTTCCCTAAGCACAGGGAAGCAAGAGAAATGCTGATTTCATCAAGCCCAGTTACATACTCAGAATCTGTACTACTGCGCGAATAGGCATGAATCTGTAGGCAAAAAACTCATTTGTGACAAAGTTGCCCAAATGCATCTCAGAAGTGTGCAACTTGTTCCCTGAGTTAGAAAACGTCGAGAAACGTTCGTTTCTGCTAGCGCTGTGCTTCTACATATGTATTTGCTGAACGGTGAAAGCGCACAGTAATGCACTTTTCTCCCAGCAATTACATTGTTTCTAAGGAAATGGGAACACACTGAGGAGACACTTGTGGGAGCTACTGTGACTAAAACTGAGCTTCCCTACGCACAGGGAAGCAAGAGAAATGCTGATTTCATCAAGCCCAGTTACATACTCAGAATCTGTACTACTGCGCAAATAGACATGTTTCTGTAGGCAAAAAACTCATTTCTGACAAAGTTGCCCAAATGCATCTCAGAAGTGTGCAACTTGTTCCCTGAGTTAGAAAACGTCGAGAAACGTTCGTTTCGGCTAGCGCTGTGCTTCTACACATGTTGCTGAACGGTGAAAGCGCACAGTAATGCACTTTTCTCCCAGCAAATACACTGTTTCTAAGGAAATGGGAACACACTGAGGAGACCCTAGTGGGAGCTACTGTGACTAAAACTGAGCTTCCCTACGCACAGGGAAGCAAGAGAAATGCTGATTTCATCAAGCCCAGTTACATACTCAGAATCTGTACTACTGCGCAAATAGGCATGTCTCTGTAGGCAAAAAAATCATTTCTGACAAAGTTGCCCAAATGCATCTCAGAAGTGTGCAACTTGTTCCCTGAGTTAGAAAACCTCGAGAAACTTTCGTTTCTGCTAGTGCTGTGCTTCTACACATGTATTTGCTGAACGGTGAAAGCGCACAGTAATGCACTTTTCTCCCAGCAAATACACTGTTTCTAAGGAAATGGGAACACACTGAGGAGACACTTGTGGGAGCTAATGTGAATAAAACTGAGCTTCCCTACGCACAAGGAACCAAGAGAAATGCTGATGTCATCAAGCCCAGTTACATACTCAGAATATGTACTACTGCGCAAATAGGCATGTCTCTGTAGGCAAAAAACTCATTTCTGACAAAGTTGCCCAAAGGCATCTCAGAAGTGTACAATTTGTTCCCTGAGTTAGAAAACATCGAGAAACGTTCGTTTCTGCTAGCGTTGTGCTTCTACACATGTATTTGCTGAACGGTGAAAGCACACAGTAATGCACTTTTCTCCCAGCAAATACACTGTTTCTAAGGAAATGGGAACACACTGAGGAGACACTTGTGGGAGCTAATGTGAATAAAACTGAGCTTCCCTACGCACAAGGAACCAAGAGAAATGCTGATGTCATCAAGCCCAGTTACATACTCAGAATATGTACTACTGCGCAAATAGGCATGTCTCTGTAGGCAAAAAACTCATTTCTGACAAAGTTGCCCAAAGGCATCTCAGAAGTGTACAATTTGTTCCCTGAGTTAGAAAACATCGAGAAACGTTCGTTTCTGCTAGCGTTGTGCTTCTACACATGTATTTGCTGAACGGTGAAAGCACACAGTAAAGCGATTTTCTCCCAGCAAATACACTGTTTCTAAGGAACTGGGAACACACTGAGGAGACACTTGTGGGAGCTACTGTGACTAAAACTGAGCTTCCCTACGCACAGGGAAGCAAGAGAAATGCTGATTTCATCAAGCCCAGTTACATACACAGAATCTGTACTACTGCGCAAATAGGCATGTCTCTGTAGGCAAAAAACTCATTTCCGACAAAGTTGCCCAAATGCATCTCAGAAGTGTGCAACTTGTTCCCTGAGTTGGAAAACGTCGAGAAACGGTCGTTTCTGCTAACGCTGTGCTTCTACACATGTATTTGCTGAATGGTGAAAGCGCACAGTAATGCACTTTTCTCCCAGCAAATACACTGTTTCTAGGGAAATGGGAACACACTGAGGAGACACTTGTGGGAGCTACTGTGACTAAAAGTGAGCTTCCCTACGCACAGGGAAGCAAGAGAAATGCTGATTTCATCAAGCCCAGTTACATACTCAGAATCTGTACTACTGCGCAAATAGGCATGAATCTGTAGGCAAAAAACTCATTTCTGACAAAGTTGCCCAAATGCATCTCAGAAGTGTGCAACTTGTTCCCTGAGTTAGAAAACGTCGAGAAACTTTCGTTTCTGCTAGCGCTGTGCTTCTACACATGTACTTGCTGAACGGTGAAAGCGCACAGTAATGCACTTTTCTCCCAGCAATTACACTGTTTCTAAGGAAATGGGAACACACTGAGGAGACACTTGTGGGAGCTACTGTGACTAAAACTGAGCTTCCCTACGCACAGGGAAGCAAGAGAAATGCTGATTTCATCAAGCCCAGTTACATACTCAGAATCTGTACTACTGCGCAAATAGGCATGTCTCTGTAGGCAAAAAACTCATTTCTGACAAAGTTGCCCAAATGCATCTCAGAAGTGTGCAACTTGTTCCCTGAGTTAGAAAACGTCGAGAAACGTTCGTTTCTGCTAGCGCTGTGCTTCTACACATGTTGCTGCACGGTGAAAGCGCACAGTAATGCACTTTTCTCCCAGCAAATACACTGTTTCTAAGGAAATGGGAACACACTGAGGAGACCCTAGTGGGAGCTACTGTGACTAAAACTGAGCTTCCCTACGCACAGGGAAGCAAGAGAAATGCTGATTTCATCAAGACCAGTTACATACTCAGAATCTGTACTACTGCGCAAATAGGCATGTCTCTGTAGGCAAAAAACTCATTTCTGACAAAGTTGCACAAATGCATCTCAGAAGTGTGCAACTTGTTCCCTGAGTTAGAAAACGTCGAGAAACGTTCGTTTCTGCTAGCGCTGTGCTTCTACACATGTTGCTGAACGGTGAAAGCGCACAATAATGCACTTTTCTCCCAGCAAATACACTGTTTCTAGGGAAATGAGAACACACTGAGGAGACACTTGTGGGAGCTACTGTGACTAAAAGTGAGCTTCCCTACGCACAGGGAAGCAAGAGAAATGCTGATTTCATCAAGCCCAGTTACATACTCAGAATCTGTACTACTGCGCAAATAGGCATGAATCTGTAGGCAAAAAACTCATTTGTGACAAAGTTGCCCAAATGCATCTCAGAAGTGTGCAACTTGTTCCCTGAGTTAGAAAACGTCGAGAAACTTTCGTTTCTGCTAGCGCTGAGCTTCTACACATGTATTTGCTGAACGGTGAAAGCGCACAGTAATGCACTTTTCTCCCAGCAATTACACTGTTTCTAAGGAAATGGGAACACACTGAGGAGACACTTGTGGGAGCTACTGTGACTAAAACTGAGCTTCCCTACGCACAGGGAAGCAAGAGAAATGCTGATTTCATCAAGCCCAGTTACATAGTCAGAATCTGTACTACTGCGCAAATAGGCATGTCTCTTTAGGCAAAAAACTCATTTCTGACAAAGTTGCCCAAATGCATCCAGGAAGTGTGCAACTTGTTCCCTGAGTTAGAAAACGTCGAGAAACGTTCGTTTCTGCTAGCGCTGTGCTTCTACACATGTATTTGCTGAACGGTGAAAGCGCACAGTAATGCACTTTTCTCCCAGCAAATACACTGTTTCTAAGGAAATGGGAACACACTGAGGAGACACTTGTGGGAGCTACTGTGACTAAAAGTGAGCTTCCCTACGCACAGGGAAGCAAGAGAAATGCTGATTTCATCAAGCCCAGTTACATACTCAGAATCTGTACTACTGCGCAAATAGGCATGAATCTGTAGACAAAAAACTCATTTCTGACAAAGTTGCCCAAATGCATCTCAGAAGTGTGCAACTTGTTCCCTGAGTTAGAAAACGTTGAGAAACGGTCGTTTCTGCTAGCGCTGTGCTTCTACACATGTATTTGCTGAACGGTGAAAGCGCACAGTAATTCACTTTTCTCCCAGCAAATACACTGTTTCTAAGGAAATGGGAACACACTGAGGAGACACTTGTGGGAGCTACTGTGACTAAAACTGAGCTTCCCTACGCACAGGGAAGCAAGAGAAATGCTGATTTCATCAAGCCCAGTTACATACTCAGAATCTGTACTACTGCGCAAATAGGCATGAATCTGTAGGCAAAAAACTCATTTCTGACAAAGTTGCCCAAATGCATCTCAGAAGTGTGCAACTTGTTCCCTGAGTTAGAAAAAGTCGAGAAACGTTCGTTTCTGCTAGCGCTGTGCTTCTACACATGTATATGCTGAACGGTGAAAGCGCACAGTAATGCACTTTTCTCCCAGCAAATACACTGTTTCTAAGGAAATGGGAACACACTGAGGAGACACTTGTGGGAGCTACTGGGACTAAAACTGAGCTTCCCTACGCACAGGGAAGCAAGAGAAATGCTGATTTCATCAAGCCCAGTTACATACTCAGAATCTGTACTACTGCGCAAATAGGCATATCTCTGTAGGCAAAAAACTCATTTCAGACAAAGTTGCCCAAATGCATCTCAGAAGTGTGCAACTTGTTCCCTGAGTTAGAAAACGTCGAGAAAGGTTCGTTTCTGCTAGCGCTGTGCTTCTACACATGTATTTGCTGAACGGTGAAAGCGCACAGTAATGCACTTTTCTCCCAGCAAATACACTGTTTCTAAGGAAATGGGAACACACTGAGGAGACACTTGTGGGAGCTACTGTGACTAAAACTGAGCTTCCCTACGCACAGGGAAGCAAGAGAAATGCTGATTTCATCAAGCCCAGTTACATACTCAGAATCTGTACTACTGCGCAAATAGGCATGTCTCTGTAGGCAAAAAACTCATTTCTGACAAAGTTGCCCAAATGCATCTCAGAAGTGTGCAACTTGTTCCCTGAGTTAGAAAACGTCGAGAAACGGTCGTTTGTGCTAGCGCTGTGCTTCTACACATGTATTTGCTGAACGGTGAAAGCGCACAGTAATGCACTTTTCTCCCAGCAAATACACTGTGTCTAAGGAAATGGGAACACACTGAGGAGACACTTGTGGGAGCTACTGTGACTAAAACTGAGCTTCCCTACGCACAGGGAAGCAAGAGAAATGCTGATTTCATCAAGCCCAGTTACATACTCCGAATCTGTCCTACTGCGCAAATAGGCATGTCTCTTTCGGCAAAAAACTCATTTCTGACAAAGTTGCCCAAATACATCTCAGAAGTGTGCAACTTGTTCCCTGAGTTAGAAAACGTCGAGAAACGGTCATTTCTGCTAGCGCTGTGCTTCTACACATGTATTTGCTGAACTCTAAAAGCGCACAGTAATGCACTTTTCTCCCAGCAAATACACTGTTTCTAAGGAAATGGGAACACACTGAGGAGACACTTGTGGGAGCTACTGTGACTAAAACTGAGCTTCCCTACGCACAGGGAAGCAAGAGAAATGCTGATTTCATCAAGCCCAGTTACATACTCAGAATCTGTACTACTGCGCAAATAGGCATGTCTCTTTAGGCAAAAAACTCATTTCTGACAAAGTTGCCCAAATGCATCTCAGAAGTGTGCAACTTGTTCCCTGAGTTAGAAAACGTCGAGAAACGGTCGTTTCTGCTAGCGCTGTGCTTCTACACATGTATTTGCTGAACGGTGAAAGCGCACAGTAATGCACTTTTCTCCCAGCAAATACACTGTTTCTAAGGAAATGGGAACACACTGAGGAGACACTTGTGGGAGCTACTGTGACTAAAACTGAGCCCCCTACGCACAGGGAAGCAAGAGAAATGCTGATTTCATCAAGCCCAGTTACATACTCAGAATCTGTACTACTGCGCAAATAGGCATGAATCTGTAGGCAAAAAACTCATTTCTGACAAAGTTGCCCAAATGCATCTCAGAAGTGTGCAACTTGTTCCCTGAGTTAGAAAAAGTCGAGAAACGTTCGTTTCTGCTAGCGCTGTGTTTCTACACATGTATATGCTGAACGGTGAAAGCGCACAGTAATGCACTTTTCTCCCAGCAAATACACTGTTTCTAAGGAAATGGGAACACACTGAGGAGACACTTGTGGGAGCTACTGGGA
Organism: Acomys minous; assembly: GCF_964271855.1. Taxonomy (NCBI): domain Eukaryota; kingdom Metazoa; phylum Chordata; class Mammalia; order Rodentia; family Muridae; genus Acomys; species Acomys minous. Next base: position 4,563,231 of record NW_028182181.1, read on the forward strand.
CTAAAACTGAGCTTCCCTACGCACAGGGAAGCAAGAGAAATGCTGATTTCATCAAGCCCAGTTACATACTCAGAATCTGTACTACTGCGCAAATAGGCATATCTCTGTAGGCAAAAAACTCATTTCAGACAAAGTTGCCCAAATGCATCTCAGAAGTGTGCAACTTGTTCCCTGAGTTAGAAAACGTCGAGAAAGGTTCGTTTCTGCTAGCGCTGTGCTTCGACACATGTATTTGCTGAACGGTGAAAGCGCACAGTAATGCACTTTTCTCCCAGCAAATACACTGTTTCTAAGGAAATGGGAACACACTGAGGAGACACTTGTGGGAGCTACTGTGACTAAAACTGAGCTTCCCTACGCACAGGGAAGCAAGAGAAATGCTGATTTCATCAAGCCCAGTTACATACTCAGAATCTGTACTACTGCGCAAATAGGCATGTCTCTTTAGGCAAAAAACACATTTCTGACAAAGTTGCCCAAATGCATCTCAGAGGTGTGCAACTTGTTCCCTGAGTTAGAAAACGTCGAGAAACGGTCGTTTGTGCTAGCGCTGTGCTTCTACACATGTATTTGCTGAACGGTGAAAGCGCACAGTAATGCACTTTTCTCCCAGCAAATACACTGTGTCTAAGGAAATGGGAACACACTGAGGAGACACTTGTGGGAGCTACTGTGACTAAAACTGAGCTTCCCTACGCACAGGGAAGCAAGAGAAATGCTGATTTCATCAAGCCCAGTTACATACTCCGAATCTGTCCTACTGCGCAAATAGGCATGTCTCTTTCGGCAAAAAACTCATTTCTGACAAAGTTGCCCAAATACATCTCAGAAGTGTGCAACTTGTTCCCTGAGTTAGAAAACGTCGAGAAACGGTCATTTCTGCTAGCGCTGTGCTTCTACACATGTATTTGCTGAACGGTAAAAGCGCACAGTAATGCACTTTTCTCCCAGCAAATACACTGTTTCTAAGGAAATGGGAACACACTGAGGAGACACTTGTGGGAGCTACTGTGACTAAAACTGAGCTTCCCTACGCACAGGGAAGCAAGAGAAATGCTGATTTCATCAAGCCCAGTTACATACTCAGAATCTGTACTACTGCGCAAATAGGCATGTCTCTTTAGGCAAAAAACTCATTTCTGACAAAGTTGCCCAAATGCATCTCAGAAGTGTGCAACTTGTTCCCTGAGTTAGAAAACGTCGAGAAACGTTGGTTTCTGCTAGCGCTGTGCTTCTACACATGTATTTGCTGAACGGTGAAAGCACACAGTAATGCACTTTTCTCCCAGCAAATACACTGTTTCTAAGGAAATGGGAACACACTGAGGAGACACTTGTGGGAGCTACTGTGACTAAAACTGAGCCCCCTACGCACAGGGAAGCAAGAGAAATGCTGATTTCATCAAGCCCAGTTACATACTCAGAATCTGTACTACTGCGCAAATAGGCGTGTCTCTTTAGGCAAAAAACTCATTTCTGACAAAGTTGCCCAAATGCATCTCAGAAGTGTGCAACTTGTTCCCTGAGTTAGAAAACGTCGAGAAACGTTCGTTTCTGCTAGCGCTGTGCTTCTACACATGTATTTGCTGAACGGTGAAAGCGCACAGTAATGCACTTTTCTCCCAGCAAATACACTGTTTCTAAGGAAATGGGAACACACTGAGGAGACACTTGTGGGAGCTACTGTGACTAAAACTGAGCCCCCTACGCACAGGGAAGCAAGAGAAATGCTGATTTCATCAAGCCCAGTAACATACTCAGAATCTGTACTACTGCGCAAGCAGGCATGTCTCTTTAGGCAAAAAACTCATTTCTGACAAAGTTGCCCAAATGCATCTCAGAAGTGTGCAACTTGTTCCCTGAGTTAGAAAACGTCGAGAAACGGTCGTTTCTGCTAGCGCTGTGCTTCTACACATGTATTTGCTGAACGGTGAAAGCGCACAGTAATGCACTTTTCTCCCAGCAAATACACTGTTTCTAAGGAAATGGGAACACACTGAGGAGACACTTGTGGGAGCTACTGGGACTAAAACTGAGCTTCCCTACGCACAGGGAAGCAAGAGAAATGCTGATTTCATCAAGCCCAGTTACATACTCAGAATCTGTACTACTGCGCAAATAGGCATATCTCTGTAGGCAAAAAACTCATTTCTGACAAAGTTGCCCAAATGCATCTCAGAAGTGTGCAACTTGTTCCCTGAGTTAGAAAACGTCGAGAAAGGTTCGTTTCTGCTAGCGCTGTGCTTCTACACATGTATTTGCTGAACGGTGAAAGCGCACAGTAATGCACTTTTCTCCCAGCAAATACACTGTTTCTAAGGAAATGGGAACACACTGAGGAGACACTTGTGGGAGCTACTGTGACTAAAACTGAGCTTCCCTACGCACAGGGAAGCAAGAGAAATGCTGATTTCATCAAGCCCAGTTACATACTCAGAATCTGTACTACTGCGCAAATAGGCATGTCTCTGTAGGCAAAAAACTCATTTCTGATAAAGTTGCCCAAATACATCTCAGAAGTGTGCAACTTGTTCCCTGAGTTAGAAAACGTCGAGAAACGGTCGTTTGTGCTAGCGCTGTGCTTCTACACATGTATTTGCTGAACGGTGAAAGCGCACAGTAATGCACTTTTCTCCCAGCAAATACACTGTGTCTAAGGAAATGGGAACACACTGAGGAGACACTTGTGGGAGCTCCTGTGACTAAAACTGAGCTTCCCTACGCACAGGGAAGCAAGAGAAATGCTGATTTCATGAAGCCCAGTTACATACTCAGAATCTGTACTACTGCGCAAATAGGCATGTCTCTTTAGGCAAAAAACACATTTCTGACAAAGTTGCCCAAATGCGTCTCAGAAGTGTGCAACTTGTTCCCTGAGTTAGAAAACGTCGAGAAACGGTCGTTTGTGCTAGCGCTGTGCTTCTACACATGTATTTGCTGAACGGTGAAAGCGCACAGTAATGCACTTTTCTCCCAGCAAATACACTGTGTCTAAGGAAATGGGAACACACTGAGGAGACACTTGTGAGAGCTACTGTGACTAAAACTGAGCTTCTCTACGCACAGGGAAGCAAGAGAAATGATGATTTCATCAAGCCCAGTTACATACTCAGAATCTGTACTACTGCGCAAATAGGCATGTCTCTTTAGGCAAAAAACTCATTTCTGACAAAGTTGCCCAAATGCATCTCAGAAGTGTGCAACTTGTTCCCTGAGTTAGAGAACGTCGAGAAATGTTCGTTTCTGCTAGCGCTGTGCTTCTACACATGTATTTGCTGAACGGTGAAAGCGCACAGTAATGCACTTTTCTCCCAGCAAATACACTGTTCCTAAGGAATTGGGAACACACTGAGGAGACACTTGTGGGAGCTACTGTGACTAAAACTGAGCTTCCCTACGCACAGGGAAGCAAGAGAAATGCTGATTTCATCAAGCCCAGTTACATACTCAGAATCTGTACTACTGCGCAAATAGGCATGTCTCTTTAGGCAAAAAACTCATTTCTGACAAAGTTGCCCAAATACATCTCAGAAGTGTGCAACTTGTTCCCTGAGTTAGAAAACGTCGAGAAACGGTCGTTTCTGCTAGCGCTGTGCTTCTACACATGTATTTGCTGAACGGTGAAAGCGCACAGTAATGCACTTTTCTCCCAACAAATACACTGTTTCTAAGGAAATGGGAACACACTGAGGAGACACTTGTGGGAGCTACTGTGACTAAAACTGAGCTTCCCTACGCACAGGGAAGCAAGAGAAATGCTGATTTCATCCAGCCCAGTTACATACTCAGAATCTGTACTACTGCGCAAATAGGCATGTCTCTTTTGGCAAAAACTCATTTCTGACAAAGTTGCCCAAATGCATCTCAGAAGTGTGCAACTTGTTCCCTGAGTTAGAAAACGTCGAGAAACGGTCGTTTCTGCTAGCGCTGTGCTTCTACACATGTATTTGCTGAACGGTGAAAGCGCACAGTAATGCACTTTTCTCCCAGCAAATACACTGTTTCTAAGGAAATGGGAACACACTGAGGAGACACTTGTGGGAGCTACTGTGACTAAAACTGAGCCCCCTATGCACAGGGAAGCAAGAGAAATGCTGATTTCATCAAGCCCAGTTACATACTCAGAATCTGTACTACTGCGCAAATAGGCGTGTCTCTTTAGGCAAAAAACTCATTTCTGACAAAGTTGCCCAAATGCATCTCAGAAGTGTGCAACTTCTTCCCTGAGTTAGAAAACGTCGAGAAACGGTCGTTTCTGCTAGCGCTGTGCTTCTACACATGTATTTGCTGAACGGTGAAAGCGCACAGTAATGCACTTTTGTCGCAGCAAATACACTGTTTCTAAGGAAATGGGAACACACTGAGGAGACACTTGTGGGAGCTACTGTGACTAAAACTGAGCTTCTCTACGCACAGGGAAGCAAGAGAAATGCTGATTTCATCAAGCCCAGCTACATACTCAGAATCTGTACTACTGCGCAAATAGGCGTGTCTCTTTAGGCAAAAAACTCATTTCTGACAAAGTTGCCCAAATGCATCTCAGAAGTGTGCAACTTGTTCCCTGAGTTAGAAAACGTCGAGAAACGGTCGTTTCTGCTAGCGCTGTGCTTCTACACATGTATTTGCTGAACGTTGAAAGCGCACAGTAATGCACTTTTCTCCCAGCAAATACACTGTGTCTAAGGAAATGGGAACACACTGAGGAGACACTTGTGGGATCTACTGTGACTACAACTGAGCTTCTCTACGCACAGGGAAGCAAGAGAAATGCTGATTTCATCAAGCCCAGTTACATACTCAGAATCTGTACTACTGCGCAAATAGGCATGTCTCTGTAGGCAAAAAACTCATTTCTGACAAAGTTGCCCAAATGCATCTCAGAAGTGTGCAACTTGTTCCCTGAGTTAGAAAACATCGAGAAACGGTCGTTTCTGCTAGCGCTGTGCTTCTACACATGTATTTTCTGAACGGTGAAAGCGCACAGTAATGCACTTTTCTCCCAGCAAATACACTGTTTCTAAGGAAATGGGAACACACTGAGGAGACATTTGTGGGAGCTACTCTGACTAAAACTGAGCTTCGCTACGCACAGGGAAGCAAGAGAAATGCTGATTTCATCAAGCCCAGTTACATACTCCGAATCTGTACTACTGCGCAAATAGGCATGTCTCTTTAGGCAAAAAACTCATTTTTGACAAAGTTGCCCAAATACATCTCAGAAGTGTGCAACTTGTCCCTGAGTTAGAATACGTCGAGAAACGGTCGTTTCTGCTAGCGCTGTGCTTCTACACATGTATTTGCTGAACGGTGAAAGCGCACAGTAATGCACTTTTCTCCCAGCAAATACACTGTTTCATAGGAAATGGGAACACACTGAGGAGACACTTGTGGGAGCTACTGTGACTAACACTGAGCTTCCCTACGCACAGGGAAGCAAGAGAAATGCTGACTTCATCAAGCCCAGTTACATACTCAGAATCTGTACTACTGCGCAAATAGGCATGTCTCTTTAGGCAAAAAACTCATTTCTGACAAAGTTGCCCAAATGCATCTCAGAAGTGTGCAACTTGTTCCCTGAGTTAGAAAACGTCGAGAAACGGTCGCTTCTGCTAGCGCTGTGCTTCTACACATGTATTTGCTGAACGGTGAAAGCGCACAGTAATGCACTTTTCTCCCAGCAAATACACTGTTTCTAAGGAAATGGGAACACACTGAGGAGACACTTGTGGGAGCTACTGTGACTAAAACTGAGCCCCCTACGCACAGGGAAGCAAGAGAAATGCTGATTTCTTCAAGCCCAGTTATATACTCCGAATCTGTACTACTGCGCAAATAGGCGTGTCTCTTTAGGCAAAAAACTCATTTCTGACAAAGTTGCCCAAATGCATCTCAGAAGTGTGCAACTTGTTCCCTGAGTTAGAAAACGTCGAGAAACGGTCGTTTGGGCTAGCGCTGTGCTTCTACACATGTATTTGCTGAACGGTGAAAGCGCACAGTAATGCACTTTTCTCCCAGCAAATACACTGTGTCTAAGGAAATGGGAACACACTGAGGAGACACTTGTGGGAGCTACTGTGACTAAAACTGAGCTTCCCTATGTACAGGGAAGCAAGAGAAATGCTGATTTCATCAAGCCCAGTTACATACTCCGAATCTGTCCTACAGTGCAAATAGGCATGTCTCTCTCGGCAAAAAACTCATTTCTGACAAAGTTACCCAAATACATCTCAGAAGTGTGCAACTTGTTCCCTGAGTTAGAAAACGTCGAGAAACGGTCGTTTCTGCTAGCGCTGTGCTTCTACACATGTATTTGCCAAACAGTAAAAGCGCACAGTAATGCACTTTTCTCGCAGCAAATACACTGTTTCTAAGGAAATGGGAACACACTGAGGAGACACTTGTGGGAGCTACTGTGACTAAAACTGAGCTTCCCTACGCACAGGGAAGCAAGAGAAATGCTGATTTCATCAAGCCCAGTTACATACTCAGAATCCGTACTACTGCGCAAATAGGCATGTCTCTGTAGGCAAAAAAACTCATTTCTGACAAAGTTGCCCAAATGCATCTCAGAAGTGTGCAACTTGTTCCCTGAGTTAGAAAACGTCGAGAAACGGTCGTTTCTGCTAGCGCTGTGCTTCTACACATGTATTTGCTGAACGGTGAAAGCGCACAGTAATGCACTTTTCTCCCAGCAAATACACTGTTTCTAAGGAAATGGGAACACACTGAGGAGACACTTGTGGGAGCTACTATGACTAAAACTGAGCCCCCTACGCACAGGGAAGCAAGAGAAATGCTGATTTCATCAAGCCCAGTTACGTACTCAGAATCTGTACTACTGCGCAAATAGGCATGTCTCTTTAGGCAAAAAACTCATTTCTGACAAAGTTGCCCAAATACATCTCAGAAGTGTGCAACTTGTCCCTAAGTTAGAAAACGTCGAGAAACGGTCGTTTCTGCTAGCGCTGTGCTTCTACACATGTATTTGCTGAACGGTGAAAGCGCACAGTAATGCACTTTTCTCCCAGCAAATACACTGTTTCTTAGGAAATGGGAACACACTGAGGAGACACTTGTGGGAGCTACTGTGACTAAAACTGAGCTTCCCTACGCACAGGGAAGCAAGAGAAATTCTGACTTCATCAAGCCCAGTTACATACTCAGAATCTGTCCTACTGCGCAAATAGGCATGTCTCTTTAGGCAAAAAACTCATTTCTGACAAAGTTGCCCAAATGCATCTCAGAAGTGTGCAACTTGTTCCCTGAGTTAGAAAACGTCGAGAAACGGTCGTTTCTGCTAGCGCTGTGCTTCTACACATGTATTTGCTGAACGGTAAAAGCGCACAGTAATGCACTTTTCTCCCAGCAAATATAGTGTTTCTAAGGAAATGGGAACACAGTGAGGAGACACTTGTGGGAGCTACTGTGACTAAAACTGAGCTTCCCTACTCACAGGGAAGCAAGAGAAATGCTGATTTCATCAAGCCCAGTTACATACTCAGAATCTGTACTACTGCGCAAATAGGCATGTCTCTGTAGGCAAAAAAACTCATTTCTGACAAAGTTGCCCAAATGCATCTCAGAAGTGTGCAACTTGTTCCCTGAGTTAGAAAACGTCGAGAAACGGTCGTTTCTGCTAGCGCTGTGCTTCTACACATGTATTTGCTGAACGGTGAAAGCGCACAGTAATGCACTTTTCTCCCAGCAAATACACTGTTTCTAAGGAAATGGGAACACACTGAGGAGACACTTGTGGGAGCTACTCTGACTAAAACTGAGCCCCCTACGCACAGGGAAGCAAGAGAAATGCTGATTTCATCAATCCCAGTTACATACTCAGAATCTGTACTACTGCGCAAATAGGCGTGTCTCTTTAGGCAAAAAACTCATTTCTGACAAAGTTGCCCAAATGCATCTCAGAAGTGTGCAACTTGTTCCCTGAGTTAGAAAACGTCGAGAAACGTTGGTTTCTGCTAGCGCTGTGCTTCTACACATGTATTTGCTGAACGGTGAAAGCGCACAGTAATGCACTTTTCTCCCAGCAAATACACTGTTTCTAAGGAAATGGGAACACACTGAGGAGACACTTGTGGGAGCTACTATGACTAAAACTGAGCCCCCTACACACAGGGAAGCAAGAGAAATGCTGATTTCATCAAGACCAGTAACATACTCAGAATCTGTACAACTGCGCAAATAGGCGTGTCTCTTTAGGCAAAAAACTCATTTCTGACAATGTTGCCCAAATGCATCTCAGAAGTGTGCAACTTGTTCCCTGAGTTAGAAAACGTCAAGAAACGGTCGTTTCTGCTAGCGCTGTGCTTCTACACATGTATTTGCTGAACGGTGAAAGCGCACAGTAATGCACTTTTCTCCCAGCAAATACACTGTTTCTAAGGAAATGGGAACACACTGAGGAGACACTTGTGGGAGCTACTCTGACTAAAACTGAGCCCCCTACGCACAGGGAAGCAAGAGAAATGCTGATTTCATCAATCCCAGTTACATACTCAGAATCTGTACTACTGCGCAAATAGGCGTGTCTCTTTAGGCAAAAAACTCATTTCTGACAAAGTTGCCCAAATGCATCTCAGAAGTGTGCAACTTGTTCCCTGCGTTAGAAAACGTCGAGAAACGTTGGTTTCTGCTAGCGCTGTGCTTCTACACATGTATTTGCTGAACGGTGAAAGCGCACAGTAATGCACTTTTCTCCCAGCAAATACACTGTTTCTAAGGAAATGGGAACACACTGAGGAGACACTTGTGGGAGCTACTATGACTAAAACTGAGCCCCCTACGCACAGGGAAGCAAGAGAAATGCTGATTTCATCAAGTCCAGTAACATACTCAGAATCTGTACAACTGCGCAAATAGGCGTGTCTCTTTAGGCAAAAAACTCATTTCTGACAAAGTTGCCCAAATGCATCTCAGAAGTGTGCAACTTGTTCCCTGAGTTAGAAAACGTCGAGAAACGGTCGTTTCTGCTAGCGCTGTGCTTCTACACATGTATTTGCTGAACGGTGAAAGCGCACAGTAATGCACTTTTCTCCCAGCAAATACACTGTGTCTAAGGAAATCGGAACACACTGAGGAGACACTTGTGGGAGCTACTGTGACTACAACTGAGCTTCTCTACGCACAGGGAAGCAAGAGAAATGCTGATTTCATCAAGCCCAGTTACATACTCAGAATCTGTACTACTGCGCAAATAGGCATGTCTCTTTAGGCAAAAAACTCATTTCTGACAAAGTTGCCCAAATGCATCTCAGAAGTGTGCAACCTGTTCCCTGAGTTAGAAAACGTCGAGAAACGTTCCTTTCTGCTAGCGCTGTGCTTCTACACATGTATTTGCTGAACGGTGAAAGCGCACAGTAATGCACTTTTCTCCCAGCAAATACACTGTTTCTTAGGAAATGGGAACACACTGAGGAGACACTTGTGGGAGCTACTGTGACTAAAACTGAGCCCCCTACGCACAGGGAAGCAAGAGAAATGCTGATTTCATCAAGCCCAGTAACATACTCAGAATCTGTACTACTGCGCAAGCAGGCATGTCTCTTTAGGCAAAAAACTCATTTCTGACAAAGTTGCCCAAATGCATCTCAGAAGTGTGCAACTTGTTCCCTGAGTTAGAAAACGTCGAGAAACGGTCGTTTCTGCTAGCGCTGTGCTTCTACACATGTATTTGCTGAACGGTGAAAGCGCACAGTAATGCACTTTTCTCCCAGCAAATACACTGTTTCTAAGGAAATGGGAACACACTGAGGAGACACTTGTGGGAGCTACTGGGACAAAAACTGAGCTTCCCTACGCACAGGGAAGCAAGAGAAATGCTGATTTCATCAAGCCCAGTTACATACTCAGAATCTGTACTACTGCGCAAATAGGCATATCTCTGTAGGCAAAAAACTCATTTCTGACAAAGTTGCCCAAATGCATCTCAGAAGTGTGCAACTTGTTCCCTGAGTTAGAAAACGTCGAGAAAGGTTCGTTTCTGCTAGCGCTGTGCTTCTACACATGTATTTGCTGAACGGTGAAAGCGCACAGTAATGCACTTTTCTCCCAGCAAATACACTGTTTCTAAGGAAATGGGAACACACTGAGGAGACACTTGTGGGAGCTACTGTGACTAAAACTGAGCTTCCCTACGCACAGGGAAGCAAGAGAAATGCTGATTTCATCAAGCCCAGTTACATACTCAGAATCTGTACTACTGCGCAAATAGGCATGTCTCTGTAGGCAAAAAACTCATTTCTGACAAAGTTGCCCAAATGCATCTCAGAAGTGTGCAACTTGTTCCCTGAGTTAGAAAACGTCGAGAAACGGTCGTTTGTGCTAGCGCTGTGCTTCTACACATGTATTTGCTGAACAGTGAAAGCGCACAGTAATGCACTTTTCTCCCAGCAAATACACTGTGTCTAAGGAAATGGGAACACACTGAGGAGACACTTGTGGGAGCTCCTGTGACTAAAACTGAGTTTCCCTACGCACAGGGAAGCAAGAGAAATGCTGATTTCATCAAGCCCAGTTACATACTCAGAATCTGTACTACTGCGCAAATAGGCATGTCTCTTTAGGCAAAAAACACATTTCTGACAAAGTTGCCCAAATGCGTCTCAGAAGTTTGCAACTTGTTCCCTGAGTTAGAAAACGTCGAGAAACGGTCGTTTGTGCTAGCGCTGTGCCTCTACACATGTATTTGCTGAACGGTGAAAGCGCACAGTAATGCACTTTTCTCCCAGCAAATACACTGTGTCTAAGGAAATGGGAACACACTGAGGAGACACTTGTGGGAGCTACTGTGACTAAAACTGAGCTTCCCTACGCACAGGGAAGCAAGAGAAATGCTGATTTCATCAAGCCCAGTTACATACTCCGAATCTGTCCTACTGCGCAAATAGGCATGTCTCTTTCGGCAAAAAACTCATTTCTGACAAAGTTGCCCAAATACATCTCAGAAGTGTGCAACTTGTTCCCTGAGTTAGAAAACGTCGAGAAACGGTCATTTCTGCTAGCGCTGTGCTTCTACACATGTATTTGCTGAACGGTAAAAGCGCACAGTAATGCACTTTTCTCCCAGCAAATACACTGTTTCTAAGGAAATGGGAACACACTGAGGAGACACTTGTGGGAGCTACTGTGACTAAAACTGAGCTTCCCTACGCACAGGGAAGCAAGAGAAATGCTGATTTCATCAAGCCCAATTACATACTCAGAATCTGTACTACTGCGCAAATAGGCATGTCTCTTTAGGCAAAAAACTCATTTCTGACAAAGTTGCCCAAATGCATCTCAGAAGTGTGCAACTTGTTCCCTGAGTTAGAAAACGTCGAGAAACGGTCGTTTCTGCTAGCGCTGTGCTTCTACACATGTATTTGCTGAACGGTGAAAGCGCACAGTAATGAACTTTTCTCCCAGCAAATACACTGTTTCTAAGGAAATGGGAACACACTGAGGAGACACTTGTGGGAGCTACTGTGACTAAAACTGAGCCCCCTACGCACAGGGAAGCAAGAGAAATGCTGATTTCATCAAGCCCAGTTACATACTCAGAATCTGTACTACTGCGCAAATAGGCGTGTCTCTTTAGGCAAAAAACTCATTTCTGACAAAGTTGCCCAAATGCATCTCAGAAGTGTGCAACTTGTTCCCTGAGTTAGAAAACGTCGAGAAACGTTGGTTTCTGCTAGCGCTGTGCTTCTACACATGTATTTGCTGAACGGTGAAAGCGCACAGTAATGCACTTTTCTCCCAGCAAATACACTGTTTCTAAGGAAATGGGAACACACTGAGGAGACACTTGTGGGAGCTACTGTGACTAAAACTGAGCCCCCTACGCACAGGGAAGCAAGAGAAATGCTGATTTCATCAAGCCCAGTAACATACTCAGAATCTGTACTACTGCGCAAGTAGGCATGTCTCTTTAGGCAAAAAACTCATTTCTGACAAAGTTGCCCAAATGCATCTCAGAAGTGTGCAACTTGTTCCCTGAGTTAGAAAACGTCGAGAAACGGTCGTTTCTGCTAGCGCTGTGCTTCTACACATGTATTTGCTGAACGGTGAAAGCGCACAGTAATGCACTTTTCTCCCAGCAAATACACTGTTTCTAAGGAAATGGGAACACACTGAGGAGACACTTGTGGGAGCTACTGTGACTACAACTGAGCTTCTCTACGCACAGGGAAGCAAGAGAAATGCTGATTTCATCAAGCCCAGTTACATACTCAGAATCTGTACTACTGCGCAAATAGGCATGTCTCTGTAGGCAAAAAACTCATTTCTGACAAAGTTGCCCAAATGCATCTCAGAAGTGTGCCACTTGTTCCCTGAGTTAGAAAACGTCGAGAAATGTTCGTTTCTGCTAGCGCTGTGCTTCTACACATGTATTTGCTGAACGGTGAAAGCGCACAGTAATGCACTTTTCTCCCAGCAAATACACTGTGTCGAAGGAAATGGGAACACACTGAGGAGACACTTGTGGGAGCTACTGTGACTAAAACTGAGCTTCCCTACGCACAGGGAAGCAAGAGAAATGCTGATTTCATCCAGCCCAGTTACATACTCAGAATCTGTACTACTGCGCAAATAGTCATGTCTCTTTAGGCAAAAACTCATTTCTGACAAAGTTGCCCAAATGCATCTCAGAAGTGTGCAACTTGTTCCCTGAGTTAGAAAACGTCGAGAAACGGTCGTTTCTGCTAGCGCTGTGCTTCTACACATGTATTTGCTGAACGGTGAAAGCGCACAGTAATGCACTTTTCTCCCAGCAAATACACTGTTTCTAAGGAAATGGGAACACACTGAGGAGACACTTGTGGGAGCTACTGTGACTAAAACTGAGCCCCCTATGCACAGGGAAGCAAGAGAAATGCTGATTTCATCAAGCCCAGTTACATACTCAGAATCTGTACTACTGCGCAAATAGGCGTGTCTCTTTAGGCAAAAAACTCATTTCTGACAAAGTTGCCCAAATGCATCTCAGAAGTGTGCAACTTGTTCCCTGAGTTAGAAAACGTCGAGAAACGGTCGTTTCTGCTAGCGCTGTGCTTCTACACATGTATTTGCTGAACGGTGAAAGCGCACAGTAATGCACTTTTCTCCCAGCAAATACACTGTGTCTAAGGAAATGGGAACACACTGAGGAGACACTTGTGAGAGCTACTGTGACTAAAACTGAGCTTCTCTACGCACAGGGAAGCAAGAGAAATGATGATTTCATCAAGCCCAGTTACATACTCAGAATCTGTACTACTGCGCAAATAGGCATGTCTCTTTAGGCAAAAAACTCATTTCTGACAAAGTTGCCCAAATGCATCTCAGAAGTGTGCAACTTGTTCCCTGAGTTAGAGAACGTCGAGAAATGTTCGTTTCTGCTAGCGCTGTGCTTCTACACATGTATTTGCTGAACGGTGAAAGCGCACAGTAATGCACTTTTCTCCCAGCAAATACACTGTTCCTAAGGAATTGGGAACACACTGAGGAGACACTTGTGGGAGCTACTGTGACTAAAACTGAGCTTCCCTACGCACAGGGAAGCAAGAGAAATGCTGATTTCATCAAGCCCAGTTACATACTCAGAATCTGTACTACTGCGCAAATAGGCATGTCTCTTTAGGCAAAAAACTCATTTCTGACAAAGTTGCCCAAATACATCTCAGAAGTGTGCAACTTGTTCCCTGAGTTAGAAAACGTCGAGAAACGGTCGTTTCTGCTAGCGCTGTGCTTCTACACATGTATTTGCTGAACGGTGAAAGCGCACAGTAATGCACTTTTCTCCCAACAAATACACTGTTTCTAAGGAAATGGGAACACACTGAGGAGACACTTGTGGGAGCTACTGTGACTAAAACTGAGCTTCCCTACGCACAGGGAAGCAAGAGAAATGCTGATTTCATCCAGCCCAGTTACATACTCAGAATCTGTACTACTGCGCAAATAGGCATGTCTCTTTTGGCAAAAACTCATTTCTGACAAAGTTGCCCAAATGCATCTCAGAAGTGTGCAACTTGTTCCCTGAGTTAGAAAACGTCGAGAAACGGTCGTTTCTGCTAGCGCTGTGCTTCTACACATGTATTTGCTGAACGGTGAAAGCGCACAGTAATGCACTTTTCTCCCAGCAAATACACTGTTTCTAAGGAAATGGGAACACACTGAGGAGACACTTGTGGGAGCTACTGTGACTAAAACTGAGCCCCCTATGCACAGGGAAGCAAGAGAAATGCTGATTTCATCAAGCCCAGTTACATACTCAGAATCTGTACTACTGCGCAAATAGGCGTGTCTCTTTAGGCAAAAAACTCATTTCTGACAAAGTTGCCCAAATGCATCTCAGAAGTGTGCAACTTGTTCCCTGAGTTAGAAAACGTCGAGAAACGGTCGTTTCTGCTAGCGCTGTGCTTCTACACATGTATTTGCTGAACGGTGAAAGCGCACAGTAATGCACTTTTCTCCCAGCAAATACACTGTTTCTAAGGAAATGGGAACACACTGAGGAGACACTTGTGGGAGCTACTGTGACTAAAACTGAGCTTCTCTACGCACAGGGAAGCAAGAGAAATGCTGATTTCATCAAGCCCAGCTACATACTCAGAATCTGTACTACTGCGCAAATAGGCGTGTCTCTTTAGGCAAAAAACTCATTTCTGACAAAGTTGCCCAAATGCATCTCAGAAGTGTGCAACTTGTTCCCTGAGTTAGAAAACGTCGAGAAACGGTCGTTTCTGCTAGCGCTGTGCTTCTACACATGTATTTGCTGAACGTTGAAAGCGCACAGTAATGCACTTTTCTCCCAGCAAATACACTGTGTCTAAGGAAATGGGAACACACTGAGGAGACACTTGTGGGATCTACTGTGACTACAACTGAGCTTCTCTACGCACAGGGAAGCAAGAGAAATGCTGATTTCATCAAGCCCAGTTACATACTCAGAATCTGTACTACTGCGCAAATAGGCATGTCTCTGTAGGCAAAAAACTCATTTCTGACAAAGTTGCCCAAATGCATCTCAGAAGTGTGCAACTTGTTCCCTGAGTTAGAAAACATCGAGAAACGGTCGTTTCTGCTAGCGCTGTGCTTCTACACATGTATTTTCTGAACGGTGAAAGCGCACAGTAATGCACTTTTCTCCCAGCAAATACACTGTTTCTAAGGAAATGGGAACACACTGAGGAGACATTTGTGGGAGCTACTCTGACTAAAACTGAGCTTCGCTACGCACAGGGAAGCAAGAGAAATGCTGATTTCATCAAGCCCAGTTACATACTCCGAATCTGTACTACTGCGCAAATAGGCATGTCTCTTTAGGCAAAAAACTCATTTTTGACAAAGTTGCCCAAATACATCTCAGAAGTGTGCAACTTGTCCCTGAGTTAGAATACGTCGAGAAACGGTCGTTTCTGCTAGCGCTGTGCTTCTACACATGTATTTGCTGAACGGTGAAAGCGCACAGTAATGCACTTTTCTCCCAGCAAATACACTGTTTCATAGGAAATGGGAACACACTGAGGAGACACTTGTGGGAGCTACTGTGACTAACACTGAGCTTCCCTACGCACAGGGAAGCAAGAGAAATGCTGACTTCATCAAGCCCAGTTACATACTCAGAATCTGTACTACTGCGCAAATAGGCATGTCTCTTTAGGCAAAAAACTCATTTCTGACAAAGTTGCCCAAATGCATCTCAGAAGTGTGCAACTTGTTCCCTGAGTTAGAAAACGTCGAGAAACGGTCGCTTCTGCTAGCGCTGTGCTTCTACACATGTATTTGCTGAACGGTGAAAGCGCACAGTAATGCACTTTTCTCCCAGCAAATACACTGTTTCTAAGGAAATGGGAACACACTGAGGAGACACTTGTGGGAGCTACTGTGACTAAAACTGAGCCCCCTACGCACAGGGAAGCAAGACAAATGCTGATTTCTTCAAGCCCAGTTATATACTCCGAATCTGTACTACTGCGCAAATAGGCGTGTCTCTTTAGGCAAAAAACTCATTTCTGACAAAGTTGCCCAAATGCATCTCAGAAGTGTGCAACTTGTTCCCTGAGTTAGAAAACGTCGAGAAACGGTCGTTTGGGCTAGCGCTGTGCTTCTACACATGTATTTGCTGAACGGTGAAAGCGCACAGTAATGCACTTTTCTCCCAGCAAATACACTGTGTCTAAGGAAATGGGAACACACTGAGGAGACACTTGTGGGAGCTACTGTGACTAAAACTGAGCTTCCCTATGCACAGGGAAGCAAGAGAAATGCTGATTTCATCAAGCCCAGTTACATACTCCGAATCTGTCCTACTGTGCAAATAGGCATGTATCTCTCGGCAAAAAACTCATTTCTGACAAAGTTACCCAAATACATCTCAGAAGTGTGCAACTTGTTCCCTGAGTTAGAAAACGTCGAGAAACGGTCGTTTCTGCTAGCGCTGTGCTTCTACACATGTATTTGCCAAACAGTAAAAGCGCACAGTAATGCACTTTTCTCGCAGCAAATACACTGTTTCTAAGGAAATGGGAACACACTGAGGAGACACTTGTGGGAGCTACTGTGACTAAAACTGAGCTTCCCTACGCACAGGGAAGCAAGAGAAATGCTGATTTCATCAAGCCCAGTTACATACTCAGAATCCGTACTACTGCGCAAATAGGCATGTCTCTGTAGGCAAAAAAACTCATTTCTGACAAAGTTGCCCAAATGCATCTCAGAAGTGTGCAACTTGTTCCCTGAGTTAGAAAACGTCGAGAAACGGTCGTTTCTGCTAGCGCTGTGCTTCTACACATGTATTTGCTGAACGGTGAAAGCGCACAGTAATGCACTTTTCTCCCAGCAAATACACTGTTTCTAAGGAAATGGGAACACACTGAGGAGACACTTGTGGGAGCTACTATGACTAAAACTGAGCCCCCTACGCACAGGGAAGCAAGAGAAATGCTGATTTCATCAAGCCCAGTTACGTACTCAGAATCTGTACTACTGCGCAAATAGGCATGTCTCTGTAGGCAAAAAACTCATTTCTGACAAAGTTGCCCAAATACATCTCAGAAGTGTGCAACTTGTCCCTAAGTTAGAAAACGTCGAGAAACGGTCGTTTCTGCTAGCGCTGTGCTTCTACACATGTATTTGCTGAACGGTGAAAGCGCACAGTAATGCACTTTTCTCCCAGCAAATACACTGTTTCTTAGGAAATGGGAACACACTGAGGAGACACTTGTGGGAGCTACTGTGACTAAAACTGAGCTTCCCTACGCACAGGGAAGCAAGAGAAATTCTGACTTCATCAAGCCCAGTTACATACTCAGAATCTGTCCTACTGCGCAAATAGGCATGTCTCTTTAGGCAAAAAACTCATTTCTGACAAAGTTGCCCAAATGCATCTCAGAAGTGTGCAACTTGTTCCCTGAGTTAGAAAACGTCGAGAAACGGTCGTTTCTGCTAGCGCTGTGCTTCTACACATGTATTTGCTGAACGGTAAAAGCGCACAGTAATGCACTTTTCTCCCAGCAAATATAGTGTTTCTAAGGAAATGGGAACACAGTGAGGAGACACTTGTGGGAGCTACTGTGACTAAAACTGAGCTTCCCTACTCACAGGGAAGCAAGAGAAATGCTGATTTCATCAAGCCCAGTTACATACTCAGAATCTGTACTACTGCGCAAATAGGCATGTCTCTGTAGGCAAAAAAACTCATTTCTGACAAAGTTGCCCAAATGCATCTCAGAAGTGTGCAACTTGTTCCCTGAGTTAGAAAACGTCGAGAAACGGTCGTTTCTGCTAGCGCTGTGCTTCTACACATGTATTTGCTGAACGGTGAAAGCGCACAGTAATGCACTTTTCTCCCAGCAAATACACTGTTTCTAAGGAAATGGGAACACACTGAGGAGACACTTGTGGGAGCTACTCTGACTAAAACTGAGCCCCCTACGCACAGGGAAGCAAGAGAAATGCTGATTTCATCAATCCCAGTTACATACTCAGAATCTGTACTACTGCGCAAATAGGCGTGTCTCTTTAGGCAAAAAACTCATTTCTGACAAAGTTGCCCAAATGCATCTCAGAAGTGTGCAACTTGTTCCCTGAGTTAGAAAACGTCGAGAAACGTTGGTTTCTGCTAGCGCTGTGCTTCTACACATGTATTTGCTGAACGGTGAAAGCGCACAGTAATGCACTTTTCTCCCAGCAAATACACTGTTTCTAAGGAAATGGGAACACACTGAGGAGACACTTGTGGGAGCTACTATGACTAAAACTGAGCCCCCTACACACAGGGAAGCAAGAGAAATGCTGATTTCATCAAGACCAGTAACATACTCAGAATCTGTACAACTGCGCAAATAGGCGTGTCTCTTTAGGCAAAAAACTCATTTCTGACAATGTTGCCCAAATGCATCTCAGAAGTGTGCAACTTGTTCCCTGAGTTAGAAAACGTCAAGAAACGGTCGTTTCTGCTAGCGCTGTGCTTCTACACATGTATTTGCTGAACGGTGAAAGCGCACAGTAATGCACTTTTCTCCCAGCAAATACACTGTTTCTAAGGAAATGGGAACACACTGAGGAGACACTTGTGGGAGCTACTCTGACTAAAACTGAGCCCCCTACGCACAGGGAAGCAAGAGAAATGCTGATTTCATCAATCCCAGTTACATACTCAGAATCTGTACTACTGCGCAAATAGGCGTGTCTCTTTAGGCAAAAAACTCATTTCTGACAAAGTTGCCCAAATGCATCTCAGAAGTGTGCAACTTGTTCCCTGCGTTAGAAAACGTCGAGAAACGTTGGTTTCTGCTAGCGCTGTGCTTCTACACATGTATTTGCTGAACGGTGAAAGCGCACAGTAATGCACTCTTCTCCCAGCAAATACACTGTTTCTAAGGAAATGGGAACACACTGAGGAGACACTTGTGGGAGCTACTATGACTAAAACTGAGCCCCCTACGCACAGGGAAGCAAGAGAAATGCTGATTTCATCAAGTCCAGTAACATACTCAGAATCTGTACAACTGCGCAAATAGGCGTGTCTCTTTAGGCAAAAAACTCATTTCTGACAAAGTTGCCCAAATGCATCTCAGAAGTGTGCAACTTGTTCCCTGAGTTAGAAAACGTCGAGAAACGGTCGTTTCTGCTAGCGCTGTGCTTCTACACATGTATTTGCTGAACGGTGAAAGCGCACAGTAATGCACTTTTCTCCCAGCAAATACACTGTGTCTAAGGAAATCGGAACACACTGAGGAGACACTTGTGGGAGCTACTGTGACTACAACTGAGCTTCTCTACGCACAGGGAAGCAAGAGAAATGCTGATTTCATCAAGCCCAGTTACATACTCAGAATCTGTACTACTGCGCAAATAGGCATGTCTCTTTAGGCAAAAAACTCATTTCTGACAAAGTTGCCCAAATGCATCTCAGAAGTGTGCAACCTGTTCCCTGAGTTAGAAAACGTCGAGAAACGTTCCTTTCTGCTAGCGCTGTGCTTCTACACATGTATTTGCTGAACGGTGAAAGCGCACAGTAATGCACTTTTCTCCCAGCAAATACACTGTTTCTTAGGAAATGGGAACACACTGAGGAGACACTTGTGGGAGCTACTGTGACTAAAACTGAGCTTCCCTACGCACAGGGAAGCAAGAGAAATGCTGACTTCATCAAGCCCAGTTACATACTCAGAATCTGTACTACTGCGCAAATAGGCATGTCTCTTTAGGCAAAAAACTCATTTCTGACAAAGTTGCCCAAATGCATCTCAGAAGTGTGCAACTTGTTCCCTGAGTTAGAAAACGTCGAGAAAAGGTCGTTTCTGCTAGCGCTGTGCTTCTACACATGTATTTGCTGAACGGTGAAAGCGCACAGTAATGCACTTTTCTCCCAGCAAATACAGTTTCTAAGGAAATGGGAACACACTGAGGAGACACTTTTGGGAGCTACTGTGACTAAAACTGAGATTCCCTACGCACAGGGAAGCAAGAGAAATGCTGATTTCATCAAGCCCAGTTACATACTCAGAATCTGTACTACTGGGCAAATAGGCATGTCTCTTTAGGCAAAAAACTCATTTCTGACAAAGTTGCCCAAATGCATCTCAGAAGTGTGCAACCTGTTCCCTGAGTTAGAAAACGTCGAGAAACGGGCGTTTCTGCTAGCGCTGTGCTTCTACACATGTATTTGCTTAACGGTGAAAGCGCACAGTAATGCACTTTTCTCGCAGCAAATACACTGTGTCTAAGGAAATGGGAACACACTGAGGAGACACTTGTGGGAGCTACTGTGACTAAAACTGAGCTTCCCTACGCACAGGGAAGCAAGAGAAATGCTGATTTCATCAAGCCCAGTTACATACTCAGAATCTGTACTACTGCGCAAATAGGCATGTCTCTTTAGACAAAAAACTCATTTCTGACAAAGTTGCCCAAATGCATCTCAGAAGTGTGCAACTTGTTCCCTGAGTTAGAAAACGTCGAGAAACGGTCGTTTCTGCTAGCGCTGTGCTTCTACACATGTATTTGCCAAACGGTGAAAGCGCACAGTAATGCACTTTTCTCCCAGCAAATACACTGTTTCTAAGGAAATGGGAACACACTGAGAAGACACTTGTGGGAGCTACTGTGACAAAAAATGAGCTTCCCTATGCACAGGGAAGCAAGATAAATGCTGATTTCATCAAGCCCACTTACATACTCAGAATCTGTACTACTGCGCAAATAGGCATGTCTCTTTAGGCAAAAAACTCATTTCTGACAAAGTTGCCCAAATGCATCTCAGAAGTGTGCAACTTGTTCCCTGAGTTAGAAAACGTCGAGAAACGGTCGTTTCTGCTCGCGATGTGCTTCTACACATGTATTTGGTGAACGGTGAAAGCGCACAGTAATGCACTTTTCTCCCAGCAAATACACTGTTTCTAAGGAAATGGGAACACACTGAGGAGACACTTGTGGGAGCTACTGTGACTAAAACTGAGCCCCCTACGCACAGGGAAGCAAGAGAAATGCTGATTTCATCAAGCCCAGTTACATACTCAGAATCTGTACTACTGCGCAAATAGGCATGTGTCTTTAGGCAAAAAACTCATTTCTGACAAAGTTGCCCAAATGCATCTCAGAAGTGTGCAACTTGTTCCCTGAGTTAGAAAACGTCGAGAAACGTTCGTTTCTGCTAGCGCTGTGCTTCTACACATGTATTTGCTGATCGGTGAAAGCGCACAGTAATGCACTTTTCTCCCAGCAAATACACTGTTTCTTAGGAAATGGGAACACACTGAGGAGACACTTGTGGGAGCTACTGTGACTAAAACTGAGCTTCCCTACGCACAGGGAAGCAAGAGAAATGCTGACTTCATCAAGCCCAGTTACATACTCAGAATCTGTCCTACTGCGCAAATAGGCATGTCTCTTTAGGCAAAAAACTCATTTCTGACAAAGTTGCCCAAATGCATCTCAGAAGTGTGCAACTTGTTCCCTGAGTTAGAAAACGTCGAGAAACGGTCGTTTCTGCTAGCGCTGTGCTTCTACACATGTATTTGCTGAACGGTAAAAGCGCACAGTAATGCACTTTTCTCCCAGCAAATATAGTGTTTCTAAGGAAATGGGAACACACTGAGGAGACACTTGTGGGAGCTACTGTGACTAAAACTGAGCTTCCCTACTCACAGGGAAGCAAGAGAAATGCTGATTTCATCAAGCCCAGTTACATACTCAGAATCTGTACTACTGCGCAAATAGGCATGTCTCTGTAGGCAAAAAAACTCATTTCTGACAAAGTTGCCCAAATGCATCTCAGAAGTGTGCAACTTGTTCCCTGAGTTAGAAAACGTCGAGAAACGGTCGTTTCTGCTAGCGCTGTGCTTCTACACATGTATTTGCTGAACGGTGAAAGCGCACAGTAATGCACTTTTCTCCCAGCAAATACACTGTTTCTAAGGAAATGGGAACACACTGAGGAGACACTTGTGGGAGCTACTCTGACTAAAACTGAGCCCCCTACGCACAGGGAAGCAAGAGAAATGCTGATTTCATCAATCCCAGTTACATACTCAGAATCTGTACTACTGCGCAAATAGGCGTGTCTCTTTAGGCAAAAAACTCATTTCTGACAAAGTTGCCCAAATGCATCTCAGAAGTGTGCAACTTGTTCCCTGAGTTAGAAAACGTCGAGAAACGTTGGTTTCTGCTAGCGCTGTGCTTCTACACATGTATTTGCTGAACGGTGAAAGCGCACAGTAATGCACTTTTCTCCCAGCAAATACACTGTTTCTAAGGAAATGGGAACACACTGAGGAGACACTTGTGGGAGCTACTATGACTAAAACTGAGCCCCCTACACACAGGGAAGCAAGAGAAATGCTGATTTCATCAAGACCAGTAACATACTCAGAATCTGTACAACTGCGCAAATAGGCGTGTCTCTTTAGGCAAAAAACTCATTTCTGACAATGTTGCCCAAATGCATCTCAGAAGTGTGCAACTTGTTCCCTGAGTTAGAAAACGTCAAGAAACGGTCGTTTCTGCTAGCGCTGTGCTTCTACACATGTATTTGCTGAACGGTGAAAGCGCACAGTAATGCACTTTTCTCCCAGCAAATACACTGTTTCTAAGGAAATGGGAACACACTGAGGAGACACTTGTGGGAGCTACTCTGACTAAAACTGAGCCCCCTACGCACAGGGAAGCAAGAGAAATGCTGATTTCATCAATCCCAGTTACATACTCAGAATCTGTACTACTGCGCAAATAGGCGTGTCTCTTTAGGCAAAAAACTCATTTCTGACAAAGTTGCCCAAATGCATCTCAGAAGTGTGCAACTTGTTCCCTGCGTTAGAAAACGTCGAGAAACGTTGGTTTCTGCTAGCGCTGTGCTTCTACACATGTATTTGCTGAACGGTGAAAGCGCACAGTAATGCACTCTTCTCCCAGCAAATACACTGTTTCTAAGGAAATGGGAACACACTGAGGAGACACTTGTGGGAGCTACTATGACTAAAACTGAGCCCCCTACGCACAGGGAAGCAAGAGAAATGCTGATTTCATCAAGTCCAGTAACATACTCAGAATCTGTACAACTGCGCAAATAGGCGTGTCTCTTTAGGCAAAAAACTCATTTCTGACAAAGTTGCCCAAATGCATCTCAGAAGTGTGCAACTTGTTCCCTGAGTTAGAAAACGTCGAGAAACGGTCGTTTCTGCTAGCGCTGTGCTTCTACACATGTATTTGCTGAACGGTGAAAGCGCACAGTAATGCACTTTTCTCCCAGCAAATACACTGTGTCTAAGGAAATCGGAACACACTGAGGAGACACTTGTGGGAGCTACTGTGACTACAACTGAGCTTCTCTACGCACAGGGAAGCAAGAGAAATGCTGATTTCATCAAGCCCAGTTACATACTCAGAATCTGTACTACTGCGCAAATTGGCATGTCTCTTTAGGCAAAAAACTCATTTCTGACAAAGTTGCCCAAATGCATCTCAGAAGTGTGCAACTTGTTCCCTGAGTTAGAAAACATCGAGAAACGGTCGTTTCTGCTAGCGCTGTGCTTCTACACATGTATTTGCTGAACGGTGAAAGCGCACAGTAATTCACTTTTCTCTCAGCAAATACACTGTTTCTAAGGAAATGGGAACACACTGAGGAGACATTTGTGGGAGCTACTCTGACTAAAACTGAGCTTCCCTACGCACAGGGAAGCAAGAGAAATGCTGATTTCATCAAGACCAGTTACATATCCAGAATCTGTACTACTGCGCAAATAGGCATGTCTCTTTAGGCAAAAAACTCATTTCTGAAAAAGTTGCCCAAATGCATCTCAGAAGTGTGCAACCTGTTCCCTGAGTTAGAAAACGTCGAGAAACGTTCCTTTCTGCTAGCGCTGTGCTTCTACACATGTATTTGCTGAACGGTGAAAGCGCACAGTAATGCACTTTTCTCCCAGCAAATACACTGTTTGTAAGGAAATGGGAACATACTGAGGAGACACTTGTGGGAGCTACTGTGACTAAAACTGAGCTTCCCTACGCACAGGGAAGCAAGAGAAATGCTGATTTCATCAAGCCCAGTTACGTACTCAGAATCTGTACTACTGCGCAAATAGGCATGTCTCTTTAGGCAAAAAACTCATTTCTGACAAAGTTGCCCAAATACATCTCAGAAGTGTGCAACTTATCCCTGAGTTAGAAAACGTCGAGAAACGGTCGTTTCTGCTAGCGCTGTGCTTCTACACATGTATTTGCTGAACGGTGAAAGCGCACAGTAATGCACTTTTCTCCCAGCAAATACACTGTTTCTTAGGAAATGGGAACACACTGAGGAGACACTTGTGGGAGCTACTGTGACTAAAACTGAGCTTCCCTACGCACAGGGAAGCAAGAGAAATGCTGACTTCATCAAGCCCAGTTACATACTCAGAATCTGTACTACTGCGCAAATAGGCATGTCTCTTTAGGCAAAAAACTCATTTCTGACAAAGTTGCCCAAATGCATCTCAGAAGTGTGCAACTTGTTCCCTGAGTTAGAAAACGTCGAGAAACGGTCGTTTCTGCTAGCGCTGTGCTTCTACACATGTATTTGCTGAACGGTGAAAGCGCACAGTAATGCACTTTTCTCCCAGCAAATACAGTTTCTAAGGAAATGGGAACACACTGAGGAGACACTTTTGGGAGCTACTGTGACTAAAACTGAGCTTCCCTACGCACAGGGAAGCAAGAGAAATGCTGATTTCATCAAGCCCAGTTACATACTCAGAATCTGTACTACTGGGCAAATAGGCATGTCTCTTTAGGCAAAAAACTCATTTCTGACAAAGTTGCCCAAATGCATCTCAGAAGTGTGCAACCTGTTCCCTGAGTTAGAAAACGTCGAGAAACGGGCGTTTCTGCTAGCGCTGTGCTTCTACACATGTATTTGCTTAACGGTGAAAGCGCACAGTAATGCACTTTTCTCGCAGCAAATACACTGTGTCTAAGGAAATGGGAACACACTGAGGAGACAATTGTGGGAGCTACTGTGACTAAAACTGAGCTTCCCTACGCACAGGGAAGCAAGAGAAATGCTGATTTCATCAAGCCCAGTTACATACTCAGAATCTGTACTACTGCGCAAATAGGCATGTCTCTTTAGACAAAAAACTCATTTCTGACAAAGTTGCCCAAATGCATCTCAGAAGTGTGCAACTTGTTCCCTGAGTTAGAAAACGTCGAGAAACGGTCGTTTCTGCTAGCGCTGTGCTTCTACACATGTATTTGCCAAACGGTGAAAGCGCACAGTAATGCACTTTTCTCCCAGCAAATACACTGTTTCTAAGGAAATGGGAACACACTGAGAAGACACTTGTGGGAGCTACTGTGACAAAAAATGAGCTTCCCTATGCACAGGGAAGCAAGATAAATGCTGATTTCATCAAGCCCACTTACATACTCAGAATCTGTACTACTGCGCAAATAGGCATGTCTCTTTAGGCAAAAAACTCATTTCTGACAAAGTTGCCCAAATGCATCTCAGAAGTGTGCAACTTGTTCCCTGAGTTAGAAAACGTCGAGAAACGGTCGTTTCTGCTCGCGATGTGCTTCTACACATGTATTTGGTGAACGGTGAAAGCGCACAGTAATGCACTTTTCTCCCAGCAAATACACTGTTTCTAAGGAAATGGGAACACACTGAGGAGACACTTGTGGGAGCTACTGTGACTAAAACTGAGCCCCCTACGCACAGGGAAGCAAGAGAAATGCTGATTTCATCAAGCCCAGTAACATACTCAGAATCTGTACTACTGCGCAAATAGGCATGTGTCTTTAGGCAAAAAACTCATTTCTGACAAAGTTGCCCAAATGCATCTCAGAAGTGTGCAACTTGTTCCCTGAGTTAGAAAACGTCGAGAAACGTTCGTTTCTGCTAGCGCTGTGCTTCTACACATGTATTTGCTGAACGGTGAAAGCCCACAGTAAGGCACTTTTCTCCCAGCAAATACACTGTTTCTAAGGAAATGGGAACACACTGAGGAGACTCTTGTGGGAGCTACTGTGACTAAAACTGAGCTTCCCTACGCACAGGGAAGCAAGAGAAATGCTGATTTCTTCAACCCCAGTTACATACTCAGAATCTGTCCTACTGCGCAAATAGGCATGTCTCTTTAGGCAAAAAACTCATTTCTGACAAAGTTGCCCAAATGCATCTCAGAAGTGTGCAACTTGTTCCCTGAGTTAGAAAACGTCGAGAAACGGTCGTTTCTGCTAGCGCTGTGCTTCTACACATGTATTTGCCAAACGGTGAAAGCGCACAGTAATGCACTTTTCTCCCAGCAAATACACTGTTTCTAAGGAAATGGGAACACACTGAGGAGACACTTGTGGGAGCTACTGTGACTAAAACTGAGCTTCCCTACGCATAGGGAACCAAGAGAAATGCTGATTTCATCAAGCCCAGTTACATACTCAGAATCTGTACTACTGCGCAAATAGGCATGTCTCTTTAGGCAAAAAACTCATTTCTGACAAAGTTGCCCAAATGCATCTCAGAAGTGTGCAACTTGTTCCCTGAGTGAGAAAACGTCGAGAAACGGTCGTTTCTGCTAGCGCTGTGCTTCTACACATGTATTTGCTGAACGGTGAAAGCGCACAGTAATGCACTTTTCTCCCAGCAAATACACTGTTTCTAAGGAAATGGGAACACACTGAGGAGGCACTTGTGGGAGCTACTGTGACTAAAACTGTGCTTCCCTACGCACAGGGAAGCAAGAGAAATGCTGATTTCATCCAGCCCAGTTACATACTCAGAATCTGTACTACTGCGCAAATAGGCATGTCTCTGTAGGCAAAAAACTCATTTCTGACAAAGTTGCCCAAATGCATCTCAGAAGTGTGCAACTTGTTCCCTGAGTTAGATAACATCGAGAAACGGTCATTTCTGCTAGCGCTGTGCTTCTACACATGTATTTGCTGAACGGTGAAAGCGCACAGTAATGCACTTTTCTCCCAGCAAATACACTGTTTCTAAGGTAATGGGAACACACTGAGGAGACACTTGTGGGAGCTACTGTGACTAAAACTGAGCTTCCCTACGCACAGGGAAGCAAGAGAAATGCTGATTTCATCAAGCCCAGTTACATACTCAGAATCTGTACTACTGCGCAAATAGGCATGTCTCTGTAGGCAAAAAACTCATTTCTGACAAAGTTGCCCAAATGCATCTCAGAAGTGTGCAACCTTTTCGCAGAGTTAGAAAACGTCGAGAAACGGGCGTTTCTGCTAGCGCTGTGCTTCTACACATGTATTTGCTGAACGGTGAAAGCGCACAGTAATGCACTTTTCTCCCAGCAAATACACTGTGTCTAAGGAAATGGGAACACACTGAGGAGACACTTGTGGGAGATACTGTGACTAAAACTGAGCTTCCCTACGCACAGGGAAGCAAGAGAAATGCTGATTTCATCAAGCCCAGTTACATACTCAGAATCTGTACTACTGTGCAAATAGGCATGTCTCTTTAGGCAAAAAACTCATTTCTGACAAAGTTGCCCAAATGCATCTCAGAAGTGTGCAACCTGTTCCCTGAGTTAGAAAACGTCGAGAAACGGTCGTTTCTGCTAGCGCTGTGCTTCTACACATGTATTTGCTGAACGGTAAAGCGCACAGTAATTCACTTTTCTCCCAGCAAATACACTGTGTCTAAGGAAATGGGAACACACTGAGGAGACACTTGTGGGAGCTACTGTGACTAAAACTGAGCTTCCCTACACACAGGGAAGCAAGAGAAATGCTGATTTCATCAAGCCCAGTTACATACTCAGAATCTGTACTACTGCGCAAATAGGCATGTCTCCTTAGGCAAAAAACTCATTTCTGACAAAGTTGCCCAAATGCATCTCAGAAGTGTGCAACTTGTTCCCGGAGTTAAAAAACGTCGAGAAACGGTCATATCTGCTAGCGCTGTGCTTCTAAACATGTATTTAAAGAACGGTGAAAGCGCACAGTAATGCACTTTTCTCCCATCAAATACACTGTTTCTAAGGAAATGGGAACACACTGAGGAGACACTTGTGGGAGCTACTGTGACTAAAACTGAGCTTCCCTACGCACAGGGAAGCAAGAGAAATGCTGATTTCATCAAGCCCAGTTACATACTCAGAATCTGTACTACTGCGCAAATAGGCATGTCTCTTTAGGCAAAAAACTCATTTCTGACAAAGTTGCCCAAATGCATCTCAGAAGTGTGCAACTTGTTCCCTGAGTTAGAAAATGTCGAGAAACGTTCGTTTCTGCTAGCGCTGTGCTTCCACACATGTATTTGCTGAACAGTGAAAGCGCACAGTAATGCACTTTTCTCCCAGCAAATACACTGTGTCTAAGGAAATGGGAACACACTGAGGAGACACTTGTGGGAGCTACTGTGACTAAAAGTGAGCTTCCCTACACACAGGGAAGCAAGAGAAATGCTGATTTCATCAAGCCCAGTTACATACTCAGAATCTGTACTACTGCGCAAATAGGCATGTCTCCTTAGGCAAAAAACTCATTTCTGACAAAGTTGCCCAAATGCATCTCAGAAGTGTGCAACTTGTTCCCTGAGTTAGAAAACGTCGAGAAACGGTCATATCTGCTAGCGCTGTGCTTCTACACATGTATTTGCTGAACGGAGAAAGCGCACAGTAATGCACTTTTCTCCCAGCAAATACACTGTGTCTAAGGAAATGGGAACACACTGAGGAGACACTTGTGGGAGCTACTGTGACTAAAACTGAGCTTCCCTACGCACAGGGAAGCAAGAGAAATGCTGATTTCATCAAGCCCAGTTACATACTCAGAATCTGTACTACTGCGCAAATAGGCATGTCTCTTTAGGCAATAAACTCATTTCTGACAAAGTTGCCCAAATGCATCTCAGAAGTGTGCAACCTGTTCCCTGAGTTAGAAAACGTCGAGAAACGTTCGTTTCTGCTAGCGCTGTGCTTCTACACATGTACTTGCTGAACGGTGAAAGCACACATTAATGCACTTTTCTCCCAGCAAATACACTGTTTCTAAGGAAATGGGAACACACTGAGGAGACACTTGTGGGAGCTACTGTGACTATAACTGAGCTTCCCTACGCACAGGGAAGCAAGAGAAATGCTGATTTCATCAAGCCCTGTTACATACTCAGAATCTGTACTACTGCGCAAATAGGCATTTCTCTTTAGGCAAAAATCTCATTTCTGACAAAGTTGCCCAAATGCATCTCAGAAGAGTGCAACTTGTTCCCTGAGTTAGAAAACGTCGAGAAACGGTCATTTCTGCTAGCGCTGTGCTTCTACACATGTACTTGCTGAACGGTGAAAGCGCACAGTAATGAACTTTTCTCCCAGCAAATACACTGTTTCTAAGGAAATGGGAACACACTGAGGAGACACTTGTGGGAGCTACTGTGACTAAAACTGAGCTTCCCTACGCACAGGGAAGCAAGAGAAATGCTGATTTCATCAAGCCCAGTTACATACTCAGAATCTGTACTACTGCGCAAATAGGCATGTCTCTTTAGGCAATAAACTCATTTCTGACAAAGTTGCCCAAATGCATCTCAGAAGTGTGCAACCTGTTCCCTGAGTTAGAAAACGTCGAGAAACGTTCGTTTCTGCTAGCGCTGTGCTTCTACACATGTACTTGCTGAACGGTGAAAGCACACATTAATGCACTTTTCTCCCAGCAAATACACTGTTTCTAAGGAAATGGGAACACACTGAGGAGACACTTGTGGGAGCTACTGTGACTATAACTGAGCTTCCCTACGCACAGGGAAGCAAGAGAAATGCTGATTTCATCAAGCCCTGTTACATACTCAGAATCTGTACTACTGCGCAAATAGGCATTTCTCTTTAGGCAAAAAACTCATTTCTGACAAAGTTGCCCAAATGCATCTCAGAAGAGTGCAACTTGTTCCCTGAGTTAGAAAACGTCGAGAAACGGTCATTTCTGCTAGCGCTGTGCTTCTACACATGTACTTGCTGAACGGTGAAAGCGCACAGTAATGAACTTTTCTCCCAGCAAATACACTGTTTCTAAGGAAATGGGAACACACTGAGGAGACACTTGTGGGAGCTACTGTGACTAAAACTGAGCTTCCCTACGCACAGGGAAGCAAGAGAAATGCTGATTTCATCAAGCCCAGGTACATACTCAGAATCTGTACTACTGCGCAAATAGGCATGTCTCTGTAGGCAAAAAACTCATTTCTGACAAAGTTGCCCAAATGCATCTCAGAAGTGTGCAACTTGTTCCCTGAGTTAGAAAACGTCGAGAAACGGTCGTTTCTGCCAGTGCTGTGCTTCTACACATGTATTTGCTGAACGGTGAAAGCGCACAGTAATGCACTTTTCCCCCAGCAAATACACTGTTTCTAAGGAAATGGGAACACACTGAGGAGACACTTGTGGGAGCTACTGTGACTATAACTGAGCTTCCCTACGCACAGGGAAGCAAGAGAAATGCTGATTTCATCAAGCCCTGTTACATACTCAGAATCTGTACTACTGCGCAAATAGGCATTTCTCTTTAGGCAAAAAACTCATTTCTGACAAAGTTGCCCAAATGCATCTCAGAAGAGTGCAACTTGTTCCCTGAGTTAGAAAACGTCGAGAAACGGTCATTTCTGCTAGCGCTGTGCTTCTACACATGTACTTGCTGAACGGTGAAAGCGCACAGTAATGAACTTTTCTCCCAGCAAATACACTGTTTCTAAGGAAATGGGAACACACTGAGGAGACACTTGTGGGAGCTACTGTGACTAAAACTGAGCTTCCCTACGCACAGGGAAGCAAGAGAAATGCTGATTTCATCAAGCCCAGTTACATACTCAGAATCTGTACTACTGCGCAAATAGGCATGTCTCTTTAGGCAATAAACTCATTTCTGACAAAGTTGCCCAAATGCATCTCAGAAGTGTGCAACCTGTTCCCTGAGTTAGAAAACGTCGAGAAACGTTCGTTTCTGCTAGCGCTGTGCTTCTACACATGTACTTGCTGAACGGTGAAAGCACACATTAATGCACTTTTCTCCCAGCAAATACACTGTTTCTAAGGAAATGGGAACACACTGAGGAGACACTTGTGGGAGCTACTGTGACTATAACTGAGCTTCCCTACGCACAGGGAAGCAAGAGAAATGCTGATTTCATCAAGCCCTGTTACATACTCAGAATCTGTACTACTGCGCAAATAGGCATTTCTCTTTAGGCAAAAAACTCATTTCTGACAAAGTTGCCCAAATGCATCTCAGAAGAGTGCAACTTGTTCCCTGAGTTAGAAAACGTCGAGAAACGGTCATTTCTGCTAGCGCTGTGCTTCTACACATGTACTTGCTGAACGGTGAAAGCGCACAGTAATGAACTTTTCTCCCAGCAAATACACTGTTTCTAAGGAAATGGGAACACACTGAGGAGACACTTGTGGGAGCTACTGTGACTAAAACTGAGCTTCCCTACGCACAGGGAAGCAAGAGAAATGCTGATTTCATCAAGCCCAGGTACATACTCAGAATCTGTACTACTGCGCAAATAGGCATGTCTCTGTAGGCAAAAAACTCATTTCTGACAAAGTTGCCCAAATGCATCTCAGAAGTGTGCAACTTGTTCCCTGAGTTAGAAAACGTCGAGAAACGGTCGTTTCTGCCAGTGCTGTGCTTCTACACATGTATTTGCTGAACGGTGAAAGCGCACAGTAATGCACTTTTCCCCCAGCAAATACACTGTTTCTAAGGAAATGGGAACACACTGAGGAGACACATGTGGGAGCTACTGTGACTAAAACTGAGCTTCCCTACGCACAGGGAAGCAAGAGAAATGCTGATTTCATCAAGCCCAGTTACATACTCAGAATCTGTACTACTGCGCAAATAGGCATGTCTCTTTAGGCAAAAAACTCATTTCTGACAAAGTTGCCCAAATGCATCTCTGAAGTGTGCAACTTGTTCCCTGAGTTAGAAAACGTCGAGAAACGGTCGTTTCTGCTAGCGCTGTGCTTCTACACATGTATTTGCTGAACGGTGAAAGCGCACAGTAATGCACTTTTCTCCCAGCAAATGCACTGTTTCTAAGGAAATGGGAACACACTGAGGAGACACTTGTGGGAGCTACTGTGACTAAAACTGAGCTTCCCTATGCACAGGGAAGCAAGAGAAATGCTGATTTCATCAAGCCTAGTTACATACTCAGAATCTGTACTACTGCGCAAATAGGCATGTCTCTTTAGGCAAAAAACTCATTTCTGACAAAGTTGCCCAAATGCATCTCAGAAGTGTGCAACTTGTTCCCTGAGTTAGAAAACGTCGAGAAACGGTCGTTTCTGCTAGCGCTGTGCTTCTACACATATATTTGCTGAACGGTGAAAGTGCACAGTAATGCACTTTTCTCCAAGCAAATACACTGTTTCTAAGGAAATGGGAACACACTGAGGAGACACTTGTGGGAGCTACTGTGACTAAAACTGAGCTTCCCTACGCACAGGGAAGCAAGAGAAATGCTGATTTCATCAAGCCCAGTTACATACTCAGAATCTGTACTACTGCGCAAATAGGCATGTCTCTTTAGGCAAAAAACTCATTTCTGACAAAGTTGCCCAAATGCATCTCAGAAGTGTGCAACTTGTTCCC
Organism: Acomys minous; assembly: GCF_964271855.1. Taxonomy (NCBI): domain Eukaryota; kingdom Metazoa; phylum Chordata; class Mammalia; order Rodentia; family Muridae; genus Acomys; species Acomys minous. Next base: position 4,595,817 of record NW_028182181.1, read on the forward strand.
TGAGTTAGAAAACGTCGAGAAATGGTCTTTTCTGCTAGCGCTGTGCTTCTACACATGTATTTGCTGAACGGAGAAAGCGCACAGTAATGCACTTTTCTCCCAGCAAATACACTGTTTCTAAGGAAATGGGAACACACTGAGGAGACACTTGTGGGAGCTACTGTGACTAAAACTGAGCTTCCCTACGCACAGGGAAGCAAGAGAAATGCTGATTTCATCAAGCCCAGTTACATACTCAGAATCTGTACTACTGCGCAAATAGGCATGTCTCTTTAGGCAAAAAACTCATTTCTGACAAAGTTGCCCAAATGCATCTCAGAAGTGTGCAACTTGTTCCCTGAGTTAGAAAATGTCGAGAAACGTTCGTTTCTGCTAGTGCTGTGCTTCTACACATGTATTTGCTGAACAGTGAAAGCGCACAGTAATGCACTTTTCTCCCAGCAAATACACTGTGTCTAAGGAAATGGGAACACACTGAGGAGACACTTGTGGGAGCTACTGTGACTAAAAGTGAGCTTCCCTACACACAGGGAAGCAAGAGAAATGCTGATTTCATCAAGCCCAGTTACATACTCAGAATCTGTACTACTGCGCAAATAGGCATGTCTCCTTAGGCAAAAAACTCATTTCTGACAAAGTTGCCCAAATGCATCTCAGAAGTGTGCAACTTGTTCCCTGAGTTAGAAAACGTCGAGAAACGGTCATATCTGCTAGCGCTGTGCTTCTACACATGTATTTGCTGAACGGAGAAAGCGCACAGTAATGCACTTTTCTCCCAGCAAATACATTGTGTCTAAGGAAATGGGAACACACTGAGGAGACACTTGTGGGAGCTACTGTGACTAAAACTGAGCTTCCCTACGCACACGGAAGCAAGAGAAATGCTGATTTCATCAAGCCAGGTTACATACTCAGAATCTGTACTACTGCGCAAATAGGCATGTCTCTTTAGGCAATAAACTCATTTCTGACAAAGTTGCCCAAATGCATCTCAGAAGTGTGCAACCTGTTCCCTGAGTTAGAAAACGTCGAGAAACGTTCGTTTCTGCTAGCGCTGTGCTTCTATACATGTACTTGCTGAACGGTGAAAGCACACATTAATGCACTTTTCTCCCAGCAAATACACTGTTTCTAAGGAAATGGGAACACACTGAGGAGACACTTGTGGGAGCTACTGTGACTATAACTGAGCTTCCCTACGCACAGGGAAGCAAGAGAAATGCTGATTTCATCAAGCCCTGTTACATACTCAGAATCTGTACTACTGCGCAAATAGGCATTTCTCTTTAGGCAAAAAACTCATTTCTGACAAAGTTGCCCAAATGCATCTCAGAAGAGTGCAACTTGTTCCCTGAGTTAGAAAACGTCGAGAAATGGTCATTTCTGCTAGCGCTGTGCTTCTACACATGTACTTGCTGAACGGTGAAAGCGCACAGTAATGAACTTTTCTCCCAGCAAATACACTGTTTCTAAGGAAATGGGAACACACTGAGGAGACACTTGTGGGAGCTACTGTGACTAAAACTGATCTTCCCTACGCACAGGGAAGCAAGAGAAATGCTGATTTCATCAAGCCCAGGTACATACTCAGAATCTGTACTAATGCGCAAATAGGCATGTCTCTTTAGGCAAAAAACTCATTTCTGACAAAGTTGCCCAAATGCATCTCAGAAGTGTGCAACTTGTTCCCTGAGTTAGAAAACGTCCAGAAACGGTCGTTTCTGCCAGTGCTGTGCTTCTACACATGTATTTGCTGAACGGTGAAAGCGCACAGTAATGCACTTTTCCCCCAGCAAATACACTGTTTCTAAGGAAATGGGAACACACTGAGGAGACACTTGTGGGAGCTACTGTGACTAAAACTGAGCTTCCCTACGCACAGGGAAGCAAGAGAAATGCTGATTTCATCAAGCCCAGTTACATACTCAGAATCTGTACTACTGCGCAAATAGGCATGTCTCTTTAGGCAAAAAACTCATTTCTGACAAAGTTGCCCAAATGCATCTCAGAAGTGTGCAACTTGTTCCCTGAGTTAGAAAACGTCGAGAAACGGTCGTTTCTGCTAGCGCTGTGCTTCTACACATGTATTTGCTGAACGGTGAAAGCGCACAGTAATGCACTTTTCTCCCAGCAAATGCACTGTTTCTAAGGAAATGGGAACACACTGAGGAGACACTTGTGGGAGCTACTGTGACTAAAACTGAGCTTCCCTATGCACAGGGAAGAAAGAGAAATGCTGATTTCATCAAGCCTAGTTACATACTCAGAATCTGTACTACTGCGCAAATAGGCATGTCTCTTTAGGCAAAAAACTCATTTCTGACAAAGTTGCCCAAATGCATCTCAGAAGTGTGCAACTTGTTCCCTGAGTTAGAAAACGTCGAGAAACGGTCGTTTCTGCTAGCGCTGTGCTTCTACACATATATTTGCTGAACGGTGAAAGTGCACAGTAATGCACTTTTCTCCAAGCAAATACACTGTTTCTAAGGAAATGGGAACACACTGAGGAGACACTTGTGGGAGCTACTGTGACTAAAACTGAGCTTCCCTACGCACAGGGAAGCAAGAGAAATGCTGATTTCATCAAGCCCAGTTACATACTCAGAATCTGTACTACTGCGCAAATAGGCATGTCTCTTTAGGCAAAAAACTCATTTCTGACAAAGTTGCCCAAATGCATCTCAGAAGTGTGCAACTTGTTCCCTGAGTTAGAAAACGTCGAGAAATGGTCTTTTCTGCTAGCGCTGTGCTTCTACACATGTATTTGCTGAACGGAGAAAGCGCACAGTAATGCACTTTTCTCCCAGCAAATACACCGTTTCTAAGGAAATGGGAACACACTGAGGAGACACTTGTGGGAGCTACTGTGACTAAAACTGAGCTTCCCTACGCACAGGGAAGCAAGAGAAATGCTGACTTCATCAAGCCCAGTTACATACTCAGAATCTGTACTACTGCGCAAATAGGCATGTCTCTGTAGGCAAAAAACTCATTTCTGACAAAGTTGCCCAAATGCATCTCAGAAGTGTGCAACTTGTTCCCTGAGTTAGAAAATGTCGAGAAACGTTCGTTTCTGCTAGCGCTGTGCTTCTACACATGTATTTGCTGAACGGTGAAAGCGCACAGTAATGCACTTTTCTCCCAGCAAATACACTGTTTCTAAGGAAATGGGAACACACTGAGGAGACACTTGTGGGAGCTACTGTGACTAAAACTGAACTTCCCTACGCACAGGGAAGCAAGAGAAATGCTGATTTCATCAAGCCCAGTTACATACTCAGAATCTGTACTACTGCGCAAATAGGCATGTCTCTGTAGGCAAAAAACTCATTTCTGACAAAGTTGCCCAAATGCATCTCAGAAGTGTGCAACCTGTTCCCTGAGTTAGAAAACGTCGAGAAACGGTCGTTTCTGCTAGCGCTGTGCTTCTACACATATATTTGCTGAACGGTGAAAGCGCACAGTAATGCACTTTTCTCCCAGCAAATACACTGTTTCTAAGGAAAAAGGAACACACTGAGGAGACACTTGTGGGAGCTACTGTGACTAAAACTGAGCTTCCCTACACACAGGGAAGCAAGAGGAATGCTGATTTCATCAAGCCCAGTTACATACTCAGAATCTGTACTACTGCGCAAATAGGCATGTCTCTTTAGGCAAAAAACTCATTTCTGACAAAGTTGCCCAAATGCATCTCAGAAGTGTGCAACCTGTTCCCTGAGTTAGAAAACGTCGAGAAACGGTCGTTTCTGCTAGCGCTGTGCTTCTACACATGTATTTGCTGAACGGAGAAAGCGCACAGTAATGCACTTTTCTCCCAGCAAATACACTGTTTCTAAGGAAATGGGAACACACTGAGGAGACACTTGTGGGAGCTACTGTGACTAAAACTGAGCTTCCCTACGCACAGGGAAGCAAGAGAAATGCTGATTTCATCAAGCCCAGTTACATACTCAGAATCTGTACTACTGCGCAAATAGGCATGTCTCTTTAGGCAAAAAACTCATTTCTGACAAAGTTGCCCAAATGCATCTCAGAAGTGTGCAACTTGTTCCCTGAGTTAGAAAATGTCGAGAAACGTTCGTTTCTGCTAGCGCTGTGCTTCTACACATGTATTTGCTGAACAGTGAAAGCGCACAGTAATGCACTTTGCTCCCAGCAAATACACTGTGTCTAAGGAAATGGGAACACACTGAGGAGACACTTGTGGGAGCTACTGTGACTAAAACTGAGCTTCCCTACGCACAGGGAAGCAAGAGAAATGCTGATTTCATCAAGCCCAGTTACATACTCAGAATCTGTACTACTGGGCAAATAGGCATGTTTCTTTAGGCAATAAACTCATTTCTGACAAAGTTGCCCAAATGCATCTCAGAAGTGTGCAACCTGTTCCCTGAGTTAGAAAACGTCGAGAAACGGTCGTTTCTGCTAGCGCTGTGCTTCTACACATGTACTTGCTGAACGGTGAAAGCACACATTAATGCACTTTTCTCCCAGCAAATACACTGTTTCTAAGGAAATGGGAACACACTGAGGAGACACTTGTGGGAGCTACTGTGACTATAACTGAGCTTCCCTACGCACAGGGAAGCAAGAGAAATGCTGATTTCATCAAGCCCTGTTACATACTCAGAATCTGTACTACTGCGCAAATAGGCATGTCTCTTTAGGCAAAAAACTCATTTCTGACAAAGTTGCCCAAATGCATCTCAGAAGAGTGCAACTTGTTCCCTGAGTTAGAAAACGTCGAGAAAGGGTCATTTCTGCTAGCGCTGTGCTTCTACACATGTACTTGCTGAACGGTGAAAGCGCACAGTAATGAACTTTTCTCCCAGCAAATACACTGTTTCTAAGGAAATGGGAACACACTGAGGAGACACTTGTGGGAGCTACTGTGACTAAAACTGAGCTTCCCTACGCACAGGGAAGCAAGAGAAATGCTGATTTCATCAAGCCCAGGTACATACTCAGAATCTGTACTACTGCGCAAATAGGCATGTCTCTGTAGGCAAAAAACTCATTTCTGACAAAGTTGCCCAAATGCATCTCAGAAGTGTGCAACTTGTTCCCTGAGTTAGAAAACGTCGAGAAACGGTCGTTTCTGCCAGCGCTGTGCTTCTACACATGTATTTGCTGAACGGTGAAAGCGCACAGTAATGCACATTTCCCCAGCAAATACACTGTTTCTAAGGAAATGGGAACACACTGAGGAGACACATGTGGGAGCTACTGTGACTAAAACTGAGCTTCCCTACGCACAGGGAAGCAAGAGAAATGCTGATTTCATCAAGCCCAGTTACATACTCAGAATCTGTACTACTGCGCAAATAGGCATGTCTCTTTAGGCAAAAAACTCATTTCTGACAAAGTTGCCCAAATGCATCTCAGAAGTGTGCAACTTGTTCCCTGAGTTAGAAAACGTCGAGAAACGGTCGTTTCTGCTAGCGCTGTGCTTCTACACATGTATTTGCTGAACGGAGAAAGCGCACAGTAATGCACTTTTCTCCCAGCAAATACACTGTTTCTAAGGAAATGGGAACACACTGAGGAGACACTTGTGGGAGCTACTGTGACTAAAACTGAGCTTCCCTACGCACAGGGAAGCAAGAGAAATGCTGATTTCATCAAGCCCAGTTACATACTCAGAATCTGTACTACTGCGCAAATAGGCATGTCTCTTTAGGCAAAAAACTCATTTCTGACAAAGTTGCCCAAATGCATCTCAGAAGTGTGCAACTTGTTCCCTGAGTTAGAAAATGTCGATAAACGTTCGTTTCTGCTAGCGCTGTGCTTCTACACATGTATTTGCTGAACAGTGAAAGCGCACAGTAATGCACTTTTCTCCCAGCAAATACACTGTGTCTAAGGAAATGGGAACACACTGAGGAGACACTTGTGGGAGCTACTGTGACTAAAAGTGAGCTTCCCTACACACAGGGAAGCAAGAGAAATGCTGATTTCATCAAGCCCAGTTACATACTCAGAATCTGTACTACTGCGCAAATAGGCATGTCTCCTTAGGCAAAAAACTCATTTCTGACAAAGTTGCCCAAATGCATCTCAGAAGTGTGCAACTTGTTCCCTGAGTTAAAAAACGTCGAGAAACGGTCATATCTGCTAGCGCTGTGCTTCTACACATGTATTTGCTGAACGGAGAAAGCGCACAGTAATGCACTTTTCTCCCAGCAAATACACTGTGTCTAAGGAAATGGGAACACACTGAGGAGACACTTGTGGGAGCTACTGTGACTAAAACTGAGCTTCCCTACGCACAGGGAAGCAAGAGAAATGCTGATTTCATCAAGCCCAGTTACATACTCAGAATCTGTACTACTGCGCAAATAGGCATGTTTCTTTAGGCAATAAACTCATTTCTGACAAAGTTGCCCAAATGCATCTCAGAAGTGTGCAACCTGTTCCCTGAGTTAGAAAACGTCGAGAAACGGTCGTTTCTGCTAGCGCTGTGCTTCTACACATGTACTTGCTGAACGGTGAAAGCACACATTAATGCACTTTTCTCCCAGCAAATACACTGTTTCTAAGGAAATGGGAACACACTGAGGAGACACTTGTGGGAGCTACTGTGACTATAACTGAGCTTCCCTACGCACAGGGAAGCAAGAGAAATGCTGATTTCATCAAGCCCTGTTACATACTCAGAATCTGTACTACTGCGCAAATAGGCATTTCTCTTTAGGCAAAAAACTCATTTCTGACAAAGTTGCCCAAATGCATCTCAGAAGAGTGCAACTTGTTCCCTGAGTTAGAAAACGTCGAGAAAGGGTCATTTCTGCTAGCGCTGTGCTTCTACACATGTACTTGCTGAACGGTGAAAGCGCACAGTAATGCACTTTTCTCCCAGCAAATACACTGTTTCTAAGGAAATGGGAACACACTGAGGAGACACTTGTGGGAGCTACTGTGACTAAAACTGAGCTTCCCTACGCACAGGGAAGCAAGAGAAATGCTGATTTCATCAAGCCCAGGTACATACTCAGAATCTGTACTACTGCGCAAATAGGCATGTCTCTGTAGGCAAAAAACTCATTTCTGACAAAGTTGCCCAAATGCATCTCAGAAGTGTGCAACTTGTTCCCTGAGTTAGAAAACGTCGAGAAACGGTCGTTTCTGCCAGCGCTGTGCTTCTACACATGTATTTGCTGAACGGTGAAAGCGCACAGTAATGCACTTTTCCCCCAGCAAATACACTGTTTCTAAGGAAATGGGAACACACTGAGGAGACACATGTGGGAGCTACTGTGACTAAAACTGAGCTTCCCTACGCACAGGGAAGCAAGAGAAATGCTGATTTCATCAAGCCCAGTTACATACTCAGAATCTGTACTACTGCGCAAATAGGCATGTCTCTTTAGGCAAAAAACTCATTTCTGACAAAGTTGCCCAAATGCATCTCAGAAGTGTGCAACCTGTTCCCTGAGTTAGAAAACGTCGAGAAACGGTCGTTTCTGCTAGCGCTGTGCTTCTACACATATATTTGCTGAACGGTGAAAGCGCACAGTAATGCACTTTTCTCCCAGCAAATACACTGTTTCTAAGGAAAAGGGAACACACTGAGGAGACACTTGTGGGAGCTACTGTGACTAAAACTGAGCTTCCCTACACACAGGGAAGCAAGAGGAATGCTGATTTCATCAAGCCCAGTTACATACTCAGAATCTGTACTACTGCGCAAATAGGCATGTCTCTTTAGGCAAAAAACTCATTTCTGACAAAGTTGCCCAAATGCATCTCAGAAGTGTGCAACCTGTTCCCTGAGTTAGAAAACGTCGAGAAACGGTCGTTTCTGCTAGCGCTGTGCTTCTACACATGTATTTGCTGAATGGTAAAGCGCAAAGTAATGCACTTTTCTCCCAGCAAATACACTGTGTCTAAGGAAATGGGAACACACTGAGGAGACACTTGTGGGAGCTACTGTGACTAAAACTGAGCTTCCCTACACACAGGGAAGCAAGTGAAATGCTGATTTCATCAAGCCCAGTTACATACTCAGAATCTGTACTACTGCGTAAATAGGCATGTCTCCTTAGGCAAAAAACTCATTTCTGACAAAGTTGCCCAAATGCATCTCATAAGTGTGCAACTTGTTCCCTGAGTTAAAAAACGTCGAGAAACGGTCATATCTGCTAGCGCTGTACTTCTACACATGTATTTGCTGAACGGAGAAAGCGCACAGTAATGCACTTTTCTCCCAGCAAATACACTGTTTCTAAGGAAATGGGAACACACTGAGGAGACACTTGTGGGAGCTACTGTGACTAAAACTGTGCTTCCCTACGCACAGGGAAGCAAGAGAAATGCTGATTTCATCAAGCCCAGTTACATACTCAGAATCTGTACTACTGCGCAAATAGGCATGTCTCTTTTGGCAAAAAACTCATTTCTGACAAAGTTGCCCAAATGCATCTCAGAAGAGTGCAACTTGTTCCCTGAGTTAGAAAACGTCGAGAAACGGTCGTTTCTGCTAGCGCTGTGCTTCTACACATGTACTTGCTGAACGGTGAAAGCGCACAGTAATGAACTTTTCTCTCAGCAAATACACTGTTTCTAAGGAAATGGGAACACACTGAGGAGACACTTGTGGGAGCTACTGTGACTAAAACTGAGCTTCCCTACGCACAGGGAAGCAAGAGAAATGCTGATTTCATCAAGCCCAGTTACATACTCAGAATCTGTACTACTGCGCAAATAGGCATGAATCTGTAGGCAAAAAAGTCATTTCTGACAATGTTGCCCAAATGCATCTCAGAAGTGTGCAACTTGTTCCCTGAGTTAGAAAACGTCGAGAAACGTTCGTTTCTGCTAGCGCTGTGCTTCCACACATGTATTTGCTGAACTGTGAAAGCGCACAGTAATGCACTTTTCTCCCAGCAAATACACTGTTTCTAAGGAAATGGGAACACACTGAGGAGACACTTGTGGGAGCTATAGTGACTAAAACTGAGCTTCCCTACGCACAGGGAAGCAAGAGAAATGCTGATTTCATCAAGCCCAGTTACATACTCAGAATCTGTACTACTGCGCAAATAGGCATGTCTCTTTAGGCAAAAAACTCATTTCTGAAAAAGTTGCCCAAATGCATCTCAGAAGTGTGCAACTTGTTCCCTGAGTTAGAAAACATCGAGAAACGGTCATATCTGCTAATGCTGTGCTTCTACACACGTATTTGCTGAACGGTGAAGGCACACAGTAATGCACTTTTCTCCCAGCAAATACACTGTTTCTAAGGAAATGGGAACACACTGAGGAGACACTTGTGGGAGCTCCTGTGACTAAAACTGAGCTTCCCTACGCACAGGGAAGCAAGAGAAATGCTGATTTCATCAAGCCCAGTTACATACTCAAAATATGTACTACTGCTCAAATAGGCATGAATCTGTAGGCAAAAAACTCATTTCTGACAATGTTGCCCAAATGCATCTCAGAAGTGTGCAACTTGTTCCCTGAGTTAGAAAACGTCGAGAAACGTTCGTTTCTGCTAGCGTTGTGCTTCCACACATGTATTTGCTGAACGGTGAAAGTGCACAGTAATGCACTTTTCTCCCAGCAAATACACTGTTTCTAAGTAAATGGGAACACACTGAGGAGACACTTGTGGGAGCTACTGTGACTAAACTGAGCTTCCCTACGCACAGGGAAGCAAGAGAAATGCTGATTTCATCAAGCCCAGTTACATACTCAGAATCTGTACTACTGCGCAAATAGGCATGTCTCTGTAGGCAAAAAACTCATTTCTGACAAAGTTGCCCAAATGCATCTCATAAGTGTGCAACTTGTTCCGTGAGTTAGAAAACGTCGAGATACGGTCGTTTCTGCTAGCGCTGTGCTTCTACACATGTATTTGCTGAACGGTGAAAGCGCACAGTAATGCACTTTTCTACCAGCAAATACACTGTTTCTAAGGAAATGGGAACACACTGAGGAGACACTTGTGGGAGCTACTGTGACTAAAACTGAGCTTCCCTACGCACAGGGAAGCAAGAGAAATGCTGATTTCATCAAGCCCAGTTACATACTCAGAATCTGTACTACTGCGCAAATAGGCATGTCTCTGTAGGCAAAAAACTCATTTCTGACAAAGTTGCCCAAATGCATCTCATAAGTGTGCAACTTGTTCCCTGAGTTAAAAAACGTCGAGAAACGGTCATATCTGCTAGCGCTGTACTTCTACACATGTATTTGCTGAACGGAGAAAGCGCACAGTAATGCACTTTTCTCCCAGCAAATACACTGTTTCTAAGGAAATGGGAACACACTGAGGAGACACTTGTGGGAGCTACTGTGACTAAAACTGAGCTTCCCTACGCACAGGGAAGCAAGAGAAATGCTGATTTCATCAAGCCCAGTTACATACTCAGAATCTGTACTACTGCGCAAATAGGCATGTCTCTTTAGGCAAAAAACTCATTTCTGACAAAGTTGCCCAAATGCATCTCAGAAGAGTGCAACTTGTTCCCTGAGTTAGAAAACGTCGAGAAACGTTCGTTTCTGCTAGCGCTGTGCTTCTACACATGTACTTGCTGAACGGTGAAAGCGCACAGTAATGAACTTTTCTCTCAGCAAATACACTGTTTCTAAGGAAATGGGAACACACTGAGGAGACACTTGTGGGAGCTACTGTGACTAAAACTGAGCTTCCCTACGCACAGGGAAGCAAGAGAAATGCTGATTTCATCAAGCCCAGTTACATACTCAGAATCTGTACTACTGCGCAAATAGGCATGAATCTGTAGGCAAAAAAGTCATTTCTGACAATGTTGCCCAAATGCATCTCAGAAGTGTGCAACTTGTTCCCTGAGTTAGAAAACGTCGAGAAACGTTCGTTTCTGCTAGCGCTGTGCTTCCACACATGTATTTGCTGAACTGTGAAAGCGCACAGTAATGCACTTTTCTCCCAGCAAATACACTGTTTCTAAGGAAATGCGAACACACTGAGGAGACACTTGTGGGAGCTATAGTGACTAAAACTGAGCTTCCCTACGCACAGGGAAGCAAGAGAAATGCTGATTTCATCAAGCCCAGTTACATACTCAGAATCTGTACTACTGCGCAAATAGGCATGTCTCTTTAGGCAAAAAACTCATTTCTGACAAAGTTGCCCAAATGCATCTCAGAAGTGTGCAACTTGTTCCCTGAGTTAGAAAACATCGAGAAACGGTCATATCTGCTAATGCTGTGCTTCTACACACGTATTTGCTGAACGGTGAAAGCACACAGTAATGCACTTTTCTCCCAGCAAATACACTGTTTCTAAGGAAATGGGAACACACTGAGGAGACACTTGTGGGAGCTCCTGTGACTAAAACTGAGCTTCCCTACGCACAGGGAAGCAAGAGAAATGCTGATTTCATCAAGCCCAGTTACATACTCAAAATATGTACTACTGCTCAAATAGGCATGAATCTGTAGGCAAAAAACTCATTTCTGACAATGTTGCCCAAATGCATCTCAGAAGTGTGCAACTTGTTCCCTGAGTTAGAAAACGTCGAGAAACGTTCGTTTCTGCTAGCGTTGTGCTTCCACACATGTATTTGCTGAACGGTGAAAGTGCACAGTAATGCACTTTTCTCCCAGCAAATACACTGTTTCTAAGTAAATGGGAACACACTGAGGAGACACTTGTGGGAGCTACTGTGACTAAACTGAGCTTCCCTACGCACAGGGAAGCAAGAGAAATGCTGATTTCATCAAGCCCAGTTACATACTCAGAATCTGTACTACTGCGCAAATAGGCATGTCTCTGTAGGCAAAAAACTCATTTCTGACAAAGTTGCCCAAATGCATCTCAGAAGTGTGCAACTTGTTCCCTGAGTTAAAAAACGTCGAGAAACGGTCGTTTCTGCTAGCGCTGTGCTTCTACACATATACTTGCTGAACGGTGAAAGCGCACAGTAATGCACTTTTCTCCCAGCAAATACACTGTTTCTAAGGAAATGGGAGCACACTGAGGAGACACTTGTGGGAGCTACTGTGACTAAAACTGAGCTTCCCTACGCACAGGGAAGCAAGAGAAATGCTGATTTCATCAAGCCCAGTTACATACTCAGAATCTGTACTACTGAGCAAATAGGCATGTCTCTGTAGGCAAAAAACTCATTTCTGACAAAGTTGCCCAAATGCATCTCAGAAGTGTGCAACTTGTTCCCTGAGTTAGAACACGTCGAGAAACGTTCGTTTCTGCTAGCGCTGTGCTTCTACACATGTATTTGCTGAACGGTGAAAGCGCACAGTAATGCACTTTTCTCCCAGCAAATACACTGTTTCTAAGGAAATGGGAACACACTGAGGAGACACTTGTGGGAGCTACTGTGACTAAAACTGAGCTTCCCTACGCACAGGGAAGCAAGAGAAATGCTGATTTCATCAAGCCCAGTTACATACTCAGAATCTGTACTACGGCGCAAATAGGCATGTCTCCTTAGGCAAAAAACTCATTTCTGACAAAGTTGCCCAAATGCATCTCAGAAGTGTGCAACTTGTTCCCTGAGTTAAAAAACGTCGAGAAACGGTCATATCTGCTAGCGCTGTGCTTCTACACATGTATTTGCTGAACGGTGAAAGTGCACAGTAATGCACTTTTCTCCCAGCAAATACACTGTTTCTAAGGAAATGGGAACACACTGAGGAGACACTTGTGGGAGCTACTGTGACTAAAACTGAGCTTCCCTACGCACAGGGAAGCAAGTGAAATGCTGATTTCATCAAGCCCAGTTACATACTCAGAATCTGTACTACTGCGCAAATAGGCATGTCTCTTTAGGCAAAAAACTCATTTCTGACAAAGTTGCCCAAGTGCATCTCAGAAGTGTGCAACCTGTTCCCAGAGTTAGAAAACGTCGAGAAACGGTTGTTTCTGCTAGCGCTGTGCTTCTACTCATGTATTTGCTGAACGGTGAAAGTGCACAGTAATGCACTTTTCTCCCAGCAAATACACTGTTTCTAAGGAAATGGGAACACACTGAGGAGACACATGTGGGAGCTACTGTGACTAAAACTGAGATTCCCTACGCACAGGGAAGCAAGAGAAATGCTGATTTCATCAAGCCCAGTTACATACTCAGAATCTGTACTACTGCGCAAATAGGCATGTCTCTTTAGGCAACAAACTCATTTCTGACAAAGTTGCCCAAATGCATCTCAGAAGTGTGCAACTTGTTCCCTGAGTTAGAAAACGTCGAGATACGGTCGTTTCTGCTAGCGCTGTGCTTCTACACATGTATTTGCTGAACGGTTAAAGCGCACAGTAATGCACTTTTCTCCCAGCAAATACACTGTTTCTAAGGAAATGGGAACACACTGAGGAGACACTTGTGGGAGCTACTGTGACTAAAACTGAGCTTCCCTACGCACAGGGAAGCAAGAGAAATGCTGATTTCATCAAGCCCAGTTACATACTCAGAATCTGTACTACTGCGCAAATAGGCATGTCTCTGTAGGCAAAAAACTCATTTCTGACAAAGTTGCCCAAATGCATCTCAGAAGTGTGCAACTTGTTCCCTGAGTTAGAAAACGTCGAGAAACGGTCGTTACTGCTAGGGCTGTGCTTCTACACATATACTTGCTGAACGGTGAAAGCGCACATTAATGCACTTTTCTCCCAGCAAATACACTGTTTCTAAAGAAATGGGAACACACTGAGGAGACACTTGTGGGAGCTACTGTGACTAAAACTGAGCTTCCCTACGCACAGGGAAGCAAGAGAAATGGTGATTTCATCAAGGCCAGTTACATACTCAGAATCTGTACTACTGCACAAATAGGCATGTCTCTTTAGGCAAAAAACTCATTTCTGACAAAGTTCCCCAAATGCATCTCAGAAGAGTGCAACTTGTTCCCTGAGTTAGAAAACGTCGAGAAACGTTCGTTTCTGCTAGCGCTGTGCTTCTACACATGTACTTGCTGAACGGTGAAAGCGCACAGTAATGAACTTTTCTCCCAGCAAATACACTGTTTCTAAGGGAATGGGAACACACTGAGGAGACACTTGTGGGAGCTACAGTGACTAAAACTGAGATTCCCTACGCACAGGGAAGCAAGAGAAAGGCTGATTTCATCAAGCCCAGTTACATACTCAGAATCTGTACTATTGCGCAAATAGGCATGTCTCATTAGGCAAAAAACTCATTTCTGACAAAGTTGCCCAAATGCATCTCAGAAGTGTGCCACTTGTTCCCTGAGTTAGAAAACGTCGAGAAACGGTCTTTTCTGCTAGCGCTGTGCTTCTACACATGTATTTGCTGAACGGTGAAAGCGCACAGTGATGCACTTTTCTCCCAGCAAATACACTGTTTCTAAGGAAATGGGAACACACTGAGAAGACACTTGTGGGAGCTACTGTGACTAAAACTGAGCTTCCCTACGCACAGGGAAGCAAGAGAAATGCTGATTTCATCAAGCCCAGTTACATACTCAGAATCTGTACTACGGCGCAAATAGGCATGTCTCCTTAGGCAAAAAACTCATTTCTGACAAAGTTGCCCAAATGCATCTCAGAAGTGTGCAACTTGTTCCCTGAGTTAAAAAACGTCGAGAAACGGTCAAATCTGCTAGCGCTGTGCTTCTACACATGTATTTGCTGAACGGTGAAAGCACACAGTAATGCACTTTTCTCCCAGCAAATACACTGTTTCTAAGGAAATGGGAACACACTGAGGAGACACTTGTGGGACCTACTGTGACTAAAACAGAGCTTCCCTACGCACAGGGAAGCAAGAGAAATGCTGATTTCATCAAGCCCAGTTACATACTCAGAATCTGTACTACTGCGCAAATAGGAATGTCTCTTTAGGCAAAAAACTCATTTCTGACAAAGTTGCCCAAATGCATCTCAGAAGTGTGCAACCTGTTCCCAGAGTTAGAAAACGTCGAGAAACGGTCGTTTCTGCTAGCGCTGTGCTTCTACTCATGTATTTGCTGAACGGTGAAAGTGCACAGTAATGCACTTTTCTCCCAGCAAATACACTGTTTCTAAGGAAATGGGAACACACTGAGGAGACACATGTGGGAGCTACTGTGACTAAAACTGAGATTCCCTACGCACAGGGAAGCAAGAGAAATGCTGATTTCATCAAGCCCAGTTACATACTCAGAATCTGTACTACTGCGCAAATAGGCATGTCTCTGTAGGCAAAAAACTCATTTCTGACAAAGTTGCCCAAATGCATCTCAGAAGTGTGCAACTTGTTCCCTGAGTTAGAAAACGTCGAGATACGGTCGTTTCTGCTAGCGCTGTGCTTCTACACATGTATTTGCTGAACGGTGAAAGCGCACAGTAATGCACTTTTCTACCAGCAAATACACTGTTTCTAAGGAAATGGGAACACACTGAGGAGACACTTGTGGGAGCTACTGTGACTAAAACTGAGCTTCCCTACGCACAGGGAAGCAAGAGAAATGCTGATTTCATCAAGCCCAGTTACATACTCAGAATCTGTACTACTGCGCAAATAGGCATGTCTCTGTAGGCAAAAAACTCATTTCTGACAAAGTTGCCCACATGCATCTCAGAAGTGTGCAACTTGTTCCCTGAGTTAGAAAACGTCGAGAAACGGTCGTTACTGCTAGGGCTGTGCTTCTACACATATACTTGCTGAACGGTGAAAGCGCACATTAATGCACTTTTCTCCCAGCAAATACACTGTTTCTAAGGAAATGGGAACACACTGAGGAGACACTTGTGGGAGCTACAGTGACTAAAACTGAGATTCCCTACGCACAGGGAAGCAAGAGAAAGGCTGATTTCATCAAGCCCAGTTACATACTCAGAATCTGTACTATTGCGCAAATAGGCATGTCTCATTAGGCAAAAAACTCATTTCTGACAAAGTTGCCCAAATGCATCTCAGAAGTGTGCCACTTGTTCCCTGAGTTAGAAAACGTCGAGAAACGGTCTTTTCTGCTAGCGCTGTGCTTCTACACATGTATTTGCTGAACGGTGAAAGCGCACAGTGATGCACTTTTCTCCCAGCAAATACACTGTTTCTAAGGAAATGGGAACACACTGAGAAGACACTTGTGGGAGCTACTGTGACTAAAACTGAGCTTCCCTACGCACAGGGAAGCAAGAGAAATGCTGATTTCATCAAGCCCAGTTACATACTCAGAATCTGTACTACGGCGCAAATAGGCATGTCTCTTTAGGCAAAAAACTCATTTCTGACAAAGTTGCCCAAATGCATCTCAGAAGTGTGCAACTTGTTCCCTGAGTTAGAAAACGTCGAGAAACGGTCGTTTCTGCTAGCGCTGTGCTTCTACACATGTATTTGCTGAACGGTAAAAGCGCACAGTAATGCACTTTTCTCCCAGCAAATATAGTGTTTCTAAGGAAATGGGAACACACTGAGGAGACACTTGTGGGAGCTACTGTGACTAAAACTGAGCTTCCCTACTCACAGGGAAGCAAGAGAAATGCTGATTTCATCAAGCCCAGTTACATACTCAGAATCTGTACTACTGCGCAAATAGGCATGTCTCTGTAGGCAAAAAAACTCATTTCTGACAAAGTTGCCCAAATGCATCTCAGAAGTGTGCAACTTGTTCCCTGAGTTAGAAAACGTCGAGAAACGGTCGTTTCTGCTAGCGCTGTGCTTCTACACATGTATTTGCTGAACGGTGAAAGCGCACAGTAATGCACTTTTCTCCCAGCAAATACACTGTTTCTAAGGAAATGGGAACACACTGAGGAGACACTTGTGGGAGCTACTCTGACTAAAACTGAGCCCCCTACGCACAGGGAAGCAAGAGAAATGCTGATTTCATCAATCCCAGTTACATACTCAGAATCTGTACTACTGCGCAAATAGGCGTGTCTCTTTAGGCAAAAAACTCATTTCTGACAAAGTTGCCCAAATGCATCTCAGAAGTGTGCAACTTGTTCCCTGAGTTAGAAAACGTCGAGAAACGTTGGTTTCTGCTAGCGCTGTGCTTCTACACATGTATTTGCTGAACGGTGAAAGCGCACAGTAATGCACTTTTCTCCCAGCAAATACACTGTTTCTAAGGAAATGGGAACACACTGAGGAGACACTTGTGGGAGCTACTATGACTAAAACTGAGCCCCCTACACACAGGGAAGCAAGAGAAATGCTGATTTCATCAAGACCAGTAACATACTCAGAATCTGTACAACTGCGCAAATAGGCGTGTCTCTTTAGGCAAAAAACTCATTTCTGACAATGTTGCCCAAATGCATCTCAGAAGTGTGCAACTTGTTCCCTGAGTTAGAAAACGTCAAGAAACGGTCGTTTCTGCTAGCGCTGTGCTTCTACACATGTATTTGCTGAACGGTGAAAGCGCACAGTAATGCACTTTTCTCCCAGCAAATACACTGTTTCTAAGGAAATGGGAACACACTGAGGAGACACTTGTGGGAGCTACTCTGACTAAAACTGAGCCCCCTACGCACAGGGAAGCAAGAGAAATGCTGATTTCATCAATCCCAGTTACATACTCAGAATCTGTACTACTGCGCAAATAGGCGTGTCTCTTTAGGCAAAAAACTCATTTCTGACAAAGTTGCCCAAATGCATCTCAGAAGTGTGCAACTTGTTCCCTGCGTTAGAAAACGTCGAGAAACGTTGGTTTCTGCTAGCGCTGTGCTTCTACACATGTATTTGCTGAACGGTGAAAGCGCACAGTAATGCACTCTTCTCCCAGCAAATACACTGTTTCTAAGGAAATGGGAACACACTGAGGAGACACTTGTGGGAGCTACTATGACTAAAACTGAGCCCCCTACGCACAGGGAAGCAAGAGAAATGCTGATTTCATCAAGTCCAGTAACATACTCAGAATCTGTACAACTGCGCAAATAGGCGTGTCTCTTTAGGCAAAAAACTCATTTCTGACAAAGTTGCCCAAATGCATCTCAGAAGTGTGCAACTTGTTCCCTGAGTTAGAAAACGTCGAGAAACGGTCGTTTCTGCTAGCGCTGTGCTTCTACACATGTATTTGCTGAACGGTGAAAGCGCACAGTAATGCACTTTTCTCCCAGCAAATACACTGTGTCTAAGGAAATCGGAACACACTGAGGAGACACTTGTGGGAGCTACTGTGACTACAACTGAGCTTCTCTACGCACAGGGAAGCAAGAGAAATGCTGATTTCATCAAGCCCAGTTACATACTCAGAATCTGTACTACTGCGCAAATTGGCATGTCTCTTTAGGCAAAAAACTCATTTCTGACAAAGTTGCCCAAATGCATCTCAGAAGTGTGCAACTTGTTCCCTGAGTTAGAAAACATCGAGAAACGGTCGTTTCTGCTAGCGCTGTGCTTCTACACATGTATTTGCTGAACGGTGAAAGCGCACAGTAATTCACTTTTCTCTCAGCAAATACACTGTTTCTAAGGAAATGGGAACACACTGAGGAGACATTTGTGGGAGCTTCTCTGACTAAAACTGAGCTTCCCTACGCACAGGGAAGCAAGAGAAATGCTGATTTCATCAAGACCAGTTACATATCCAGAATCTGTACTACTGCGCAAATAGGCATGTCACTTTAGGCTAAAAACTCATTTCTGAAAAAGTTGCCCAAATGCATCTCAGAAGTGTGCAACCTGTTCCCTGAGTTAGAAAACGTCGAGAAACGTTCCTTTCTGCTAGCGCTGTGCTTCTACACATGTATTTGCTGAACGGTGAAAGCGCACAGTAATGCACTTTTCTCCCAGCAAATACACTGTTTGTAAGGAAATGGGAACATACTGAGGAGACACTTGTGGGAGCTACTGTGACTAAAACTGAGCTTCCCTACGCACAGGGAAGCAAGAGAAATGCTGATTTCATCAAGCCCAGTTACGTACTCAGAATCTGTACTACTGCGCAAATAGGCATGTCTCTTTAGGCAAAAAACTCATTTCTGACAAAGTTGCCCAAATACATCTCAGAAGTGTGCAACTTATCCCTGAGTTAGAAAACGTCGAGAAACGGTCGTTTCTGCTAGCGCTGTGCTTCTACACATGTATTTGCTGAACGGTGAAAGCGCACAGTAATGCACTTTTCTCCCAGCAAATACACTGTTTCTTAGGAAATGGGAACACACTGAGGAGACACTTGTGGGAGCTACTGTGACTAAAACTGAGCTTCCCTACGCACAGGGAAGCAAGAGAAATGCTGACTTCATCAAGCCCAGTTACATACTCAGAATCTGTACTACTGCGCAAATAGGCATGTCTCTTTAGGCAAAAAACTCATTTCTGACAAAGTTGCCCAAATGCATCTCAGAAGTGTGCAACTTGTTCCCTGAGTTAGAAAACGTCGAGAAACGGTCGTTTCTGCTAGCGCTGTGCTTCTACACATGTATTTGCTGAACGGTGAAAGCGCACAGTAATGCACTTTTCTCCCAGCAAATACAGTTTCTAAGGAAATGGGAACACACTGAGGAGACACTTTTGGGAGCTACTGTGACTAAAACTGAGCTTCCCTACGCACAGGGAAGCAAGAGAAATGCTGATTTCATCAAGCCCAGTTACATACTCAGAATCTGTACTACTGGGCAAATAGGCATGTCTCTTTAGGCAAAAAACTCATTTCTGACAAAGTTGCCCAAATGCATCTCAGAAGTGTGCAACCTGTTCCCTGAGTTAGAAAACGTCGAGAAACGGGCGTTTCTGCTAGCGCTGTGCTTCTACACATGTATTTGCTTAACGGTGAAAGCGCACAGTAATGCACTTTTCTCGCAGCAAATACACTGTGTCTAAGGAAATGGGAACACACTGAGGAGACAATTGTGGGAGCTACTGTGACTAAAACTGAGCTTCCCTACGCACAGGGAAGCAAGAGAAATGCTGATTTCATCAAGCCCAGTTACATACTCAGAATCTGTACTACTGCGCAAATAGGCATGTCTCTTTAGACAAAAAACTCATTTCTGACAAAGTTGCCCAAATGCATCTCAGAAGTGTGCAACTTGTTCCCTGAGTTAGAAAACGTCGAGAAACGGTCGTTTCTGCTAGCGCTGTGCTTCTACACATGTATTTGCCAAACGGTGAAAGCGCACAGTAATGCACTTTTCTCCCAGCAAATACACTGTTTCTAAGGAAATGGGAACACACTGAGAAGACACTTGTGGGAGCTACTGTGACAAAAAATGAGCTTCCCTATGCACAGGGAAGCAAGATAAATGCTGATTTCATCAAGCCCACTTACATACTCAGAATCTGTACTACTGCGCAAATAGGCATGTCTCTTTAGGCAAAAAACTCATTTCTGACAAAGTTGCCCAAATGCATCTCAGAAGTGTGCAACTTGTTCCCTGAGTTAGAAAACGTCGAGAAACGGTCGTTTCTGCTCGCGATGTGCTTCTACACATGTATTTGGTGAACGGTGAAAGCGCACAGTAATGCACTTTTCTCCCAGCAAATACACTGTTTCTAAGGAAATGGGAACACACTGAGGAGACACTTGTGGGAGCTACTGTGACTAAAACTGAGCCCCCTACGCACAGGGAAGCAAGAGAAATGCTGATTTCATCAAGCCCAGTAACATACTCAGAATCTGTACTACTGCGCAAATAGGCATGTGTCTTTAGGCAAAAAACTCATTTCTGACAAAGTTGCCCAAATGCATCTCAGAAGTGTGCAACTTGTTCCCTGAGTTAGAAAACGTCGAGAAACGTTCGTTTCTGCTAGCGCTGTGCTTCTACACATGTATTTGCTGAACGGTGAAAGCCCACAGTAAGGCACTTTTCTCCCAGCAAATACACTGTTTCTAAGGAAATGGGAACACACTGAGGAGACTCTTGTGGGAGCTACTGTGACTAAAACTGAGCTTCCCTACGCACAGGGAAGCAAGAGAAATGCTGATTTCTTCAACCCCAGTTACATACTCAGAATCTGTCCTACTGCGCAAATAGGCATGTCTCTTTAGGCAAAAAACTCATTTCTGACAAAGTTGCCCAAATGCATCTCAGAAGTGTGCAACTTGTTCCCTGAGTTAGAAAACGTCGAGAAACGGTCGTTTCTGCTAGCGCTGTGCTTCTACACATGTATTTGCCAAACGGTGAAAGCGCACAGTAATGCACTTTTCTCCCAGCAAATACACTGTTTCTAAGGAAATGGGAACACACTGAGGAGACACTTGTGGGAGCTACTGTGACTAAAACTGAGCTTCCCTACGCATAGGGAACCAAGAGAAATGCTGATTTCATCAAGCCCAGTTACATACTCAGAATCTGTACTACTGCGCAAATAGGCATGTCTCTTTAGGCAAAAAACTCATTTCTGACAAAGTTGCCCAAATGCATCTCAGAAGTGTGCAACTTGTTCCCTGAGTGAGAAAACGTCGAGAAACGGTCGTTTCTGCTAGCGCTGTGCTTCTACACATGTATTTGCTGAACGGTGAAAGCGCACAGTAATGCACTTTTCTCCCAGCAAATACACTGTTTCTAAGGAAATGGGAACACACTGAGGAGGCACTTGTGGGAGCTACTGTGACTAAAACTGTGCTTCCCTACGCACAGGGAAGCAAGAGAAATGCTGATTTCATCCAGCCCAGTTACATACTCAGAATCTGTACTACTGCGCAAATAGGCATGTCTCTGTAGGCAAAAAACTCATTTCTGACAAAGTTGCCCAAATGCATCTCAGAAGTGTGCAACTTGTTCCCTGAGTTAGATAACATCGAGAAACGGTCATTTCTGCTAGCGCTGTGCTTCTACACATGTATTTGCTGAACGGTGAAAGCGCACAGTAATGCACTTTTCTCCCAGCAAATACACTGTTTCTAAGGTAATGGGAACACACTGAGGAGACACTTGTGGGAGCTACTGTGACTAAAACTGAGCTTCCCTACGCACAGGGAAGCAAGAGAAATGCTGATTTCATCAAGCCCAGTTACATACTCAGAATCTGTACTACTGCGCAAATAGGCATGTCTCTGTAGGCAAAAAACTCATTTCTGACAAAGTTGCCCAAATGCATCTCAGAAGTGTGCAACCTTTTCGCAGAGTTAGAAAACGTCGAGAAACGGGCGTTTCTGCTAGCGCTGTGCTTCTACACATGTATTTGCTGAACGGTGAAAGCGCACAGTAATGCACTTTTCTCCCAGCAAATACACTGTGTCTAAGGAAATGGGAACACACTGAGGAGACACTTGTGGGAGATACTGTGACTAAAACTGAGCTTCCCTACGCACAGGGAAGCAAGAGAAATGCTGATTTCATCAAGCCCAGTTACATACTCAGAATCTGTACTACTGTGCAAATAGGCATGTCTCTTTAGGCAAAAAACTCATTTCTGACAAAGTTGCCCAAATGCATCTCAGAAGTGTGCAACCTGTTCCCTGAGTTAGAAAACGTCGAGAAACGGTCGTTTCTGCTAGCGCTGTGCTTCTACACATGTATTTGCTGAACGGTAAAGCGCACAGTAATTCACTTTTCTCCCAGCAAATACACTGTGTCTAAGGAAATGGGAACACACTGAGGAGACACTTGTGGGAGCTACTGTGACTAAAACTGAGCTTCCCTACACACAGGGAAGCAAGAGAAATGCTGATTTCATCAAGCCCAGTTACATACTCAGAATCTGTACTACTGCGCAAATAGGCATGTCTCCTTAGGCAAAAAACTCATTTCTGACAAAGTTGCCCAAATGCATCTCAGAAGTGTGCAACTTGTTCCCGGAGTTAAAAAACGTCGAGAAACGGTCATATCTGCTAGCGCTGTGCTTCTAAACATGTATTTAAAGAACGGTGAAAGCGCACAGTAATGCACTTTTCTCCCATCAAATACACTGTTTCTAAGGAAATGGGAACACACTGAGGAGACACTTGTGGGAGCTACTGTGACTAAAACTGAGCTTCCCTACGCACAGGGAAGCAAGAGAAATGCTGATTTCATCAAGCCCAGTTACATACTCAGAATCTGTACTACTGCGCAAATAGGCATGTCTCTTTAGGCAAAAAACTCATTTCTGACAAAGTTGCCCAAATGCATCTCAGAAGTGTGCAACTTGTTCCCTGAGTTAGAAAATGTCGAGAAACGTTCGTTTCTGCTAGCGCTGTGCTTCCACACATGTATTTGCTGAACAGTGAAAGCGCACAGTAATGCACTTTTCTCCCAGCAAATACACTGTGTCTAAGGAAATGGGAACACACTGAGGAGACACTTGTGGGAGCTACTGTGACTAAAAGTGAGCTTCCCTACACACAGGGAAGCAAGAGAAATGCTGATTTCATCAAGCCCAGTTACATACTCAGAATCTGTACTACTGCGCAAATAGGCATGTCTCCTTAGGCAAAAAACTCATTTCTGACAAAGTTGCCCAAATGCATCTCAGAAGTGTGCAACTTGTTCCCTGAGTTAGAAAACGTCGAGAAACGGTCATATCTGCTAGCGCTGTGCTTCTACACATGTATTTGCTGAACGGAGAAAGCGCACAGTAATGCACTTTTCTCCCAGCAAATACACTGTGTCTAAGGAAATGGGAACACACTGAGGAGACACTTGTGGGAGCTACTGTGACTAAAACTGAGCTTCCCTACGCACAGGGAAGCAAGAGAAATGCTGATTTCATCAAGCCCAGTTACATACTCAGAATCTGTACTACTGCGCAAATAGGCATGTCTCTTTAGGCAATAAACTCATTTCTGACAAAGTTGCCCAAATGCATCTCAGAAGTGTGCAACCTGTTCCCTGAGTTAGAAAACGTCGAGAAACGTTCGTTTCTGCTAGCGCTGTGCTTCTACACATGTACTTGCTGAACGGTGAAAGCACACATTAATGCACTTTTCTCCCAGCAAATACACTGTTTCTAAGGAAATGGGAACACACTGAGGAGACACTTGTGGGAGCTACTGTGACTATAACTGAGCTTCCCTACGCACAGGGAAGCAAGAGAAATGCTGATTTCATCAAGCCCTGTTACATACTCAGAATCTGTACTACTGCGCAAATAGGCATTTCTCTTTAGGCAAAAAACTCATTTCTGACAAAGTTGCCCAAATGCATCTCAGAAGAGTGCAACTTGTTCCCTGAGTTAGAAAACGTCGAGAAACGGTCATTTCTGCTAGCGCTGTGCTTCTACACATGTACTTGCTGAACGGTGAAAGCGCACAGTAATGAACTTTTCTCCCAGCAAATACACTGTTTCTAAGGAAATGGGAACACACTGAGGAGACACTTGTGGGAGCTACTGTGACTAAAACTGAGCTTCCCTACGCACAGGGAAGCAAGAGAAATGCTGATTTCATCAAGCCCAGTTACATACTCAGAATCTGTACTACTGCGCAAATAGGCATGTCTCTTTAGGCAATAAACTCATTTCTGACAAAGTTGCCCAAATGCATCTCAGAAGTGTGCAACCTGTTCCCTGAGTTAGAAAACGTCGAGAAACGTTCGTTTCTGCTAGCGCTGTGCTTCTACACATGTACTTGCTGAACGGTGAAAGCACACATTAATGCACTTTTCTCCCAGCAAATACACTGTTTCTAAGGAAATGGGAACACACTGAGGAGACACTTGTGGGAGCTACTGTGACTATAACTGAGCTTCCCTACGCACAGGGAAGCAAGAGAAATGCTGATTTCATCAAGCCCTGTTACATACTCAGAATCTGTACTACTGCGCAAATAGGCATTTCTCTTTAGGCAAAAAACTCATTTCTGACAAAGTTGCCCAAATGCATCTCAGAAGAGTGCAACTTGTTCCCTGAGTTAGAAAACGTCGAGAAACGGTCATTTCTGCTAGCGCTGTGCTTCTACACATGTACTTGCTGAACGGTGAAAGCGCACAGTAATGAACTTTTCTCCCAGCAAATACACTGTTTCTAAGGAAATGGGAACACACTGAGGAGACACTTGTGGGAGCTACTGTGACTAAAACTGAGCTTCCCTACGCACAGGGAAGCAAGAGAAATGCTGATTTCATCAAGCCCAGGTACATACTCAGAATCTGTACTACTGCGCAAATAGGCATGTCTCTGTAGGCAAAAAACTCATTTCTGACAAAGTTGCCCAAATGCATCTCAGAAGTGTGCAACTTGTTCCCTGAGTTAGAAAACGTCGAGAAACGGTCGTTTCTGCCAGTGCTGTGCTTCTACACATGTATTTGCTGAACGGTGAAAGCGCACAGTAATGCACTTTTCCCCCAGCAAATACACTGTTTCTAAGGAAATGGGAACACACTGAGGAGACACTTGTGGGAGCTACTGTGACTATAACTGAGCTTCCCTACGCACAGGGAAGCAAGAGAAATGCTGATTTCATCAAGCCCTGTTACATACTCAGAATCTGTACTACTGCGCAAATAGGCATTTCTCTTTAGGCAAAAAACTCATTTCTGACAAAGTTGCCCAAATGCATCTCAGAAGAGTGCAACTTGTTCCCTGAGTTAGAAAACGTCGAGAAACGGTCATTTCTGCTAGCGCTGTGCTTCTACACATGTACTTGCTGAACGGTGAAAGCGCACAGTAATGAACTTTTCTCCCAGCAAATACACTGTTTCTAAGGAAATGGGAACACACTGAGGAGACACTTGTGGGAGCTACTGTGACTAAAACTGAGCTTCCCTACGCACAGGGAAGCAAGAGAAATGCTGATTTCATCAAGCCCAGTTACATACTCAGAATCTGTACTACTGCGCAAATAGGCATGTCTCTTTAGGCAATAAACTCATTTCTGACAAAGTTGCCCAAATGCATCTCAGAAGTGTGCAACCTGTTCCCTGAGTTAGAAAACGTCGAGAAACGTTCGTTTCTGCTAGCGCTGTGCTTCTACACATGTACTTGCTGAACGGTGAAAGCACACATTAATGCACTTTTCTCCCAGCAAATACACTGTTTCTAAGGAAATGGGAACACACTGAGGAGACACTTGTGGGAGCTACTGTGACTATAACTGAGCTTCCCTACGCACAGGGAAGCAAGAGAAATGCTGATTTCATCAAGCCCTGTTACATACTCAGAATCTGTACTACTGCGCAAATAGGCATTTCTCTTTAGGCAAAAAACTCATTTCTGACAAAGTTGCCCAAATGCATCTCAGAAGAGTGCAACTTGTTCCCTGAGTTAGAAAACGTCGAGAAACGGTCATTTCTGCTAGCGCTGTGCTTCTACACATGTACTTGCTGAACGGTGAAAGCGCACAGTAATGAACTTTTCTCCCAGCAAATACACTGTTTCTAAGGAAATGGGAACACACTGAGGAGACACTTGTGGGAGCTACTGTGACTAAAACTGAGCTTCCCTACGCACAGGGAAGCAAGAGAAATGCTGATTTCATCAAGCCCAGGTACATACTCAGAATCTGTACTACTGCGCAAATAGGCATGTCTCTGTAGGCAAAAAACTCATTTCTGACAAAGTTGCCCAAATGCATCTCAGAAGTGTGCAACTTGTTCCCTGAGTTAGAAAACGTCGAGAAACGGTCGTTTCTGCCAGTGCTGTGCTTCTACACATGTATTTGCTGAACGGTGAAAGCGCACAGTAATGCACTTTTCCCCCAGCAAATACACTGTTTCTAAGGAAATGGGAACACACTGAGGAGACACATGTGGGAGCTACTGTGACTAAAACTGAGCTTCCCTACGCACAGGGAAGCAAGAGAAATGCTGATTTCATCAAGCCCAGTTACATACTCAGAATCTGTACTACTGCGCAAATAGGCATGTCTCTTTAGGCAAAAAACTCATTTCTGACAAAGTTGCCCAAATGCATCTCAGAAGTGTGCAACTTGTTCCCTGAGTTAGAAAACGTCGAGAAACGGTCGTTTCTGCTAGCGCTGTGCTTCTACACATGTATTTGCTGAACGGTGAAAGCGCACAGTAATGCACTTTTCTCCCAGCAAATGCACTGTTTCTAAGGAAATGGGAACACACTGAGGAGACACTTGTGGGAGCTACTGTGACTAAAACTGAGCTTCCCTATGCACAGGGAAGCAAGAGAAATGCTGATTTCATCAAGCCTAGTTACATACTCAGAATCTGTACTACTGCGCAAATAGGCATGTCTCTTTAGGCAAAAAACTCATTTCTGACAAAGTTGCCCAAATGCATCTCAGAAGTGTGCAACTTGTTCCCTGAGTTAGAAAACGTCGAGAAACGGTCGTTTCTGCTAGCGCTGTGCTTCTACACATATATTTGCTGAACGGTGAAAGTGCACAGTAATGCACTTTTCTCCAAGCAAATACACTGTTTCTAAGGAAATGGGAACACACTGAGGAGACACTTGTGGGAGCTACTGTGACTAAAACTGAGCTTCCCTACGCACAGGGAAGCAAGAGAAATGCTGATTTCATCAAGCCCAGTTACATACTCAGAATCTGTACTACTGCGCAAATAGGCATGTCTCTTTAGGCAAAAAACTCATTTCTGACAAAGTTGCCCAAATGCATCTCAGAAGTGTGCAACTTGTTCCCTGAGTTAGAAAACGTCGAGAAATGGTCTTTTCTGCTAGCGCTGTGCTTCTACACATGTATTTGCTGAACGGAGAAAGCGCACAGTAATGCACTTTTCTCCCAGCAAATACACTGTTTCTAAGGAAATGGGAACACACTGAGGAGACACTTGTGGGAGCTACTGTGACTAAAACTGAGCTTCCCTACGCACAGGGAAGCAAGAGAAATGCTGATTTCATCAAGCCCAGTTACATACTCAGAATCTGTACTACTGCGCAAATAGGCATGTCTCTTTAGGCAAAAAACTCATTTCTGACAAAGTTGCCCAAATGCATCTCAGAAGTGTGCAACTTGTTCCCTGAGTTAGAAAATGTCGAGAAACGTTCGTTTCTGCTAGTGCTGTGCTTCTACACATGTATTTGCTGAACAGTGAAAGCGCACAGTAATGCACTTTTCTCCCAGCAAATACACTGTGTCTAAGGAAATGGGAACACACTGAGGAGACACTTGTGGGAGCTACTGTGACTAAAAGTGAGCTTCCCTACACACAGGGAAGCAAGAGAAATGCTGATTTCATCAAGCCCAGTTACATACTCAGAATCTGTACTACTGCGCAAATAGGCATGTCTCCTTAGGCAAAAAACTCATTTCTGACAAAGTTGCCCAAATGCATCTCAGAAGTGTGCAACTTGTTCCCTGAGTTAGAAAACGTCGAGAAACGGTCATATCTGCTAGCGCTGTGCTTCTACACATGTATTTGCTGAACGGAGAAAGCGCACAGTAATGCACTTTTCTCCCAGCAAATACATTGTGTCTAAGGAAATGGGAACACACTGAGGAGACACTTGTGGGAGCTACTGTGACTAAAACTGAGCTTCCCTACGCACACGGAAGCAAGAGAAATGCTGATTTCATCAAGCCAGGTTACATACTCAGAATCTGTACTACTGCGCAAATAGGCATGTCTCTTTAGGCAATAAACTCATTTCTGACAAAGTTGCCCAAATGCATCTCAGAAGTGTGCAACCTGTTCCCTGAGTTAGAAAACGTCGAGAAACGTTCGTTTCTGCTAGCGCTGTGCTTCTATACATGTACTTGCTGAACGGTGAAAGCACACATTAATGCACTTTTCTCCCAGCAAATACACTGTTTCTAAGGAAATGGGAACACACTGAGGAGACACTTGTGGGAGCTACTGTGACTATAACTGAGCTTCCCTACGCACAGGGAAGCAAGAGAAATGCTGATTTCATCAAGCCCTGTTACATACTCAGAATCTGTACTACTGCGCAAATAGGCATTTCTCTTTAGGCAAAAAACTCATTTCTGACAAAGTTGCCCAAATGCATCTCAGAAGAGTGCAACTTGTTCCCTGAGTTAGAAAACGTCGAGAAATGGTCATTTCTGCTAGCGCTGTGCTTCTACACATGTACTTGCTGAACGGTGAAAGCGCACAGTAATGAACTTTTCTCCCAGCAAATACACTGTTTCTAAGGAAATGGGAACACACTGAGGAGACACTTGTGGGAGCTACTGTGACTAAAACTGATCTTCCCTACGCACAGGGAAGCAAGAGAAATGCTGATTTCATCAAGCCCAGGTACATACTCAGAATCTGTACTAATGCGCAAATAGGCATGTCTCTTTAGGCAAAAAACTCATTTCTGACAAAGTTGCCCAAATGCATCTCAGAAGTGTGCAACTTGTTCCCTGAGTTAGAAAACGTCCAGAAACGGTCGTTTCTGCCAGTGCTGTGCTTCTACACATGTATTTGCTGAACGGTGAAAGCGCACAGTAATGCACTTTTCCCCCAGCAAATACACTGTTTCTAAGGAAATGGGAACACACTGAGGAGACACTTGTGGGAGCTACTGTGACTAAAACTGAGCTTCCCTACGCACAGGGAAGCAAGAGAAATGCTGATTTCATCAAGCCCAGTTACATACTCAGAATCTGTACTACTGCGCAAATAGGCATGTCTCTTTAGGCAAAAAACTCATTTCTGACAAAGTTGCCCAAATGCATCTCAGAAGTGTGCAACTTGTTCCCTGAGTTAGAAAACGTCGAGAAACGGTCGTTTCTGCTAGCGCTGTGCTTCTACACATGTATTTGCTGAACGGTGAAAGCGCACAGTAATGCACTTTTCTCCCAGCAAATGCACTGTTTCTAAGGAAATGGGAACACACTGAGGAGACACTTGTGGGAGCTACTGTGACTAAAACTGAGCTTCCCTATGCACAGGGAAGAAAGAGAAATGCTGATTTCATCAAGCCTAGTTACATACTCAGAATCTGTACTACTGCGCAAATAGGCATGTCTCTTTAGGCAAAAAACTCATTTCTGACAAAGTTGCCCAAATGCATCTCAGAAGTGTGCAACTTGTTCCCTGAGTTAGAAAACGTCGAGAAACGGTCGTTTCTGCTAGCGCTGTGCTTCTACACATATATTTGCTGAACGGTGAAAGTGCACAGTAATGCACTTTTCTCCAAGCAAATACACTGTTTCTAAGGAAATGGGAACACACTGAGGAGACACTTGTGGGAGCTACTGTGACTAAAACTGAGCTTCCCTACGCACAGGGAAGCAAGAGAAATGCTGATTTCATCAAGCCCAGTTACATACTCAGAATCTGTACTACTGCGCAAATAGGCATGTCTCTTTAGGCAAAAAACTCATTTCTGACAAAGTTGCCCAAATGCATCTCAGAAGTGTGCAACTTGTTCCCTGAGTTAGAAAACGTCGAGAAATGGTCTTTTCTGCTAGCGCTGTGCTTCTACACATGTATTTGCTGAACGGAGAAAGCGCACAGTAATGCACTTTTCTCCCAGCAAATACACCGTTTCTAAGGAAATGGGAACACACTGAGGAGACACTTGTGGGAGCTACTGTGACTAAAACTGAGCTTCCCTACGCACAGGGAAGCAAGAGAAATGCTGACTTCATCAAGCCCAGTTACATACTCAGAATCTGTACTACTGCGCAAATAGGCATGTCTCTGTAGGCAAAAAACTCATTTCTGACAAAGTTGCCCAAATGCATCTCAGAAGTGTGCAACTTGTTCCCTGAGTTAGAAAATGTCGAGAAACGTTCGTTTCTGCTAGCGCTGTGCTTCTACACATGTATTTGCTGAACGGTGAAAGCGCACAGTAATGCACTTTTCTCCCAGCAAATACACTGTTTCTAAGGAAATGGGAACACACTGAGGAGACACTTGTGGGAGCTACTGTGACTAAAACTGAACTTCCCTACGCACAGGGAAGCAAGAGAAATGCTGATTTCATCAAGCCCAGTTACATACTCAGAATCTGTACTACTGCGCAAATAGGCATGTCTCTGTAGGCAAAAAACTCATTTCTGACAAAGTTGCCCAAATGCATCTCAGAAGTGTGCAACCTGTTCCCTGAGTTAGAAAACGTCGAGAAACGGTCGTTTCTGCTAGCGCTGTGCTTCTACACATATATTTGCTGAACGGTGAAAGCGCACAGTAATGCACTTTTCTCCCAGCAAATACACTGTTTCTAAGGAAAAAGGAACACACTGAGGAGACACTTGTGGGAGCTACTGTGACTAAAACTGAGCTTCCCTACACACAGGGAAGCAAGAGGAATGCTGATTTCATCAAGCCCAGTTACATACTCAGAATCTGTACTACTGCGCAAATAGGCATGTCTCTTTAGGCAAAAAACTCATTTCTGACAAAGTTGCCCAAATGCATCTCAGAAGTGTGCAACCTGTTCCCTGAGTTAGAAAACGTCGAGAAACGGTCGTTTCTGCTAGCGCTGTGCTTCTACACATGTATTTGCTGAACGGAGAAAGCGCACAGTAATGCACTTTTCTCCCAGCAAATACACTGTTTCTAAGGAAATGGGAACACACTGAGGAGACACTTGTGGGAGCTACTGTGACTAAAACTGAGCTTCCCTACGCACAGGGAAGCAAGAGAAATGCTGATTTCATCAAGCCCAGTTACATACTCAGAATCTGTACTACTGCGCAAATAGGCATGTCTCTTTAGGCAAAAAACTCATTTCTGACAAAGTTGCCCAAATGCATCTCAGAAGTGTGCAACTTGTTCCCTGAGTTAGAAAATGTCGAGAAACGTTCGTTTCTGCTAGCGCTGTGCTTCTACACATGTATTTGCTGAACAGTGAAAGCGCACAGTAATGCACTTTGCTCCCAGCAAATACACTGTGTCTAAGGAAATGGGAACACACTGAGGAGACACTTGTGGGAGCTACTGTGACTAAAACTGAGCTTCCCTACGCACAGGGAAGCAAGAGAAATGCTGATTTCATCAAGCCCAGTTACATACTCAGAATCTGTACTACTGGGCAAATAGGCATGTTTCTTTAGGCAATAAACTCATTTCTGACAAAGTTGCCCAAATGCATCTCAGAAGTGTGCAACCTGTTCCTTGAGTTAGAAAACGTCGAGAAACGGTCGTTTCTGCTAGCGCTGTGCTTCTACACATGTACTTGCTGAACGGTGAAAGCACACATTAATGCACTTTTCTCCCAGCAAATACACTGTTTCTAAGGAAATGGGAACACACTGAGGAGACACTTGTGGGAGCTACTGTGACTATAACTGAGCTTCCCTACGCACAGGGAAGCAAGAGAAATGCTGATTTCATCAAGCCCTGTTACATACTCAGAATCTGTACTACTGCGCAAATAGGCATGTCTCTTTAGGCAAAAAACTCATTTCTGACAAAGTTGCCCAAATGCATCTAAGAAGAGTGCAACTTGTTCCCTGAGTTAGAAAACGTCGAGAAAGGGTCATTTCTGCTAGCGCTGTGCTTCTACACATGTACTTGCTGAACGGTGAAAGCGCACAGTAATGAACTTTTCTCCCAGCAAATACACTGTTTCTAAGGAAATGGGAACACACTGAGGAGACACTTGTGGGAGCTACTGTGACTAAAACTGAGCTTCCCTACGCACAGGGAAGCAAGAGAAATGCTGATTTCATCAAGCCCAGGTACATACTCAGAATCTGTACTACTGCGCAAATAGGCATGTCTCTGTAGGCAAAAAACTCATTTCTGACAAAGTTGCCCAAATGCATCTCAGAAGTGTGCAACTTGTTCCCTGAGTTAGAAAACGTCGAGAAACGGTCGTTTCTGCCAGCGCTGTGCTTCTACACATGTATTTGCTGAACGGTGAAAGCGCACAGTAATGCACATTTCCCCAGCAAATACACTGTTTCTAAGGAAATGGGAACACACTGAGGAGACACATGTGGGAGCTACTGTGACTAAAACTGAGCTTCCCTACGCACAGGGAAGCAAGAGAAATGCTGATTTCATCAAGCCCAGTTACATACTCAGAATCTGTACTACTGCGCAAATAGGCATGTCTCTTTAGGCAAAAAACTCATTTCTGACAAAGTTGCCCAAATGCATCTCAGAAGTGTGCAACTTGTTCCCTGAGTTAGAAAACGTCGAGAAACGGTCGTTTCTGCTAGCGCTGTGCTTCTACACATGTATTTGCTGAACGGAGAAAGCGCACAGTAATGCACTTTTCTCCCAGCAAATACACTGTTTCTAAGGAAATGGGAACACACTGAGGAGACACTTGTGGGAGCTACTGTGACTAAAACTGAGCTTCCCTACGCACAGGGAAGCAAGAGAAATGCTGATTTCATCAAGCCCAGTTACATACTCAGAATCTGTACTACTGCGCAAATAGGCATGTCTCTTTAGGCAAAAAACTCATTTCTGACAAAGTTGCCCAAATGCATCTCAGAAGTGTGCAACTTGTTCCCTGAGTTAGAAAATGTCGATAAACGTTCGTTTCTGCTAGCGCTGTGCTTCTACACATGTATTTGCTGAACAGTGAAAGCGCACAGTAATGCACTTTTCTCCCAGCAAATACACTGTGTCTAAGGAAATGGGAACACACTGAGGAGACACTTGTGGGAGCTACTGTGACTAAAAGTGAGCTTCCCTACACACAGGGAAGCAAGAGAAATGCTGATTTCATCAAGCCCAGTTACATACTCAGAATCTGTACTACTGCGCAAATAGGCATGTCTCCTTAGGCAAAAAACTCATTTCTGACAAAGTTGCCCAAATGCATCTCAGAAGTGTGCAACTTGTTCCCTGAGTTAAAAAACGTCGAGAAACGGTCATATCTGCTAGCGCTGTGCTTCTACACATGTATTTGCTGAACGGAGAAAGCGCACAGTAATGCACTTTTCTCCCAGCAAATACACTGTGTCTAAGGAAATGGGAACACACTGAGGAGACACTTGTGGGAGCTACTGTGACTAAAACTAAGCTTCCCTACGCACAGGGAAGCAAGAGAAATGCTGATTTCATCAAGCCCAGTTACATACTCAGAATCTGAACTACTGCGCAAATAGGCATGTTTCTTTAGGCAATAAACTCATTTCTGACAAAGTTGCCCAAATGCATCTCAGAAGTGTGCAACCTGTTCCCTGAGTTAGAAAACGTCGAGAAACGGTCGTTTCTGCTAGCGCTGTGCTTCTACACATGTACTTGCTGAACGGTGAAAGCACACATTAATGCACTTTTCTCCCAGCAAATACACTGTTTCTAAGGAAATGGGAACACACTGAGGAGACACTTGTGGGAGCTACTGTGACTATAACTGAGCTTCCCTACGCACAGGGAAGCAAGAGAAATGCTGATTTCATCAAGCCCTGTTACATACTCAGAATCTGTACTACTGCGCAAATAGGCATTTCTCTTTAGGCAAAAAACTCATTTCTGACAAAGTTGCCCAAATGCATCTCAGAAGAGTGCAACTTGTTCCCTGAGTTAGAAAACGTCGAGAAAGGGTCATTTCTGCTAGCGCTGTGCTTCTACACATGTACTTGCTGAACGGTGAAAGCGCACAGTAATGCACTTTTCTCCCAGCAAATACACTGTTTCTAAGGAAATGGGAACACACTGAGGAGACACTTGTGGGAGCTACTGTGACTAAAACTGAGCTTCCCTACGCACAGGGAAGCAAGAGAAATGCTGATTTCATCAAGCCCAGGTACATACTCAGAATCTGTACTACTGCGCAAATAGGCATGTCTCTGTAGGCAAAAAACTCATTTCTGACAAAGTTGCCCAAATGCATCTCAGAAGTGTGCAACTTGTTCCCTGAGTTAGAAAACGTCGAGAAACGGTCGTTTCTGCCAGCGCTGTGCTTCTACACATGTATTTGCTGAACGGTGAAAGCGCACAGTAATGCACTTTTCCCCCAGCAAATACACTGTTTCTAAGGAAATGGGAACACACTGAGGAGACACATGTGGGAGCTACTGTGACTAAAACTGAGCTTCCCTACGCACAGGGAAGCAAGAGAAATGCTGATTTCATCAAGCCCAGTTACATACTCAGAATCTGTACTACTGCGCAAATAGGCATGTCTCTTTAGGCAAAAAACTCATTTCTGACAAAGTTGCCCAAATGCATCTCAGAAGTGTGCAACCTGTTCCCTGAGTTAGAAAACGTCGAGAAACGGTCGTTTCTGCTAGCGCTGTGCTTCTACACATATATTTGCTGAACGGTGAAAGCGCACAGTAATGCACTTTTCTCCCAGCAAATACACTGTTTCTAAGGAAAAGGGAACACACTGAGGAGACACTTGTGGGAGCTACTGTGACTAAAACTGAGCTTCCCTACACACAGGGAAGCAAGAGGAATGCTGATTTCATCAAGCCCAGTTACATACTCAGAATCTGTACTACTGCGCAAATAGGCATGTCTCTTTAGGCAAAAAACTCATTTCTGACAAAGTTGCCCAAATGCATCTCAGAAGTGTGCAACCTGTTCCCTGAGTTAGAAAACGTCGAGAAACGGTCGTTTCTGCTAGCGCTGTGCTTCTACACATGTATTTGCTGAATGGTAAAGCGCAAAGTAATGCACTTTTCTCCCAGCAAATACACTGTGTCTAAGGAAATGGGAACACACTGAGGAGACACTTGTGGGAGCTACTGTGACTAAAACTGAGCTTCCCTACACACAGGGAAGCAAGTGAAATGCTGATTTCATCAAGCCCAGTTAC
This sequence comes from Acomys minous, assembly GCF_964271855.1. NCBI lineage: Eukaryota > Metazoa > Chordata > Mammalia > Rodentia > Muridae > Acomys > Acomys minous. Next base: position 4,631,186 of record NW_028182181.1, read on the forward strand.
ATACTCAGAATCTGTACTACTGCGTAAATAGGCATGTCTCCTTAGGCAAAAAACTCATTTCTGACAAAGTTGCCCAAATGCATCTCATAAGTGTGCAACTTGTTCCCTGAGTTAAAAAACGTCGAGAAACGGTCATATCTGCTAGCGCTGTACTTCTACACATGTATTTGCTGAACGGAGAAAGCGCACAGTAATGCACTTTTCTCCCAGCAAATACACTGTTTCTAAGGAAATGGGAACACACTGAGGAGACACTTGTGGGAGCTACTGTGACTAAAACTGTGCTTCCCTACGCACAGGGAAGCAAGAGAAATGCTGATTTCATCAAGCCCAGTTACATACTCAGAATCTGTACTACTGCGCAAATAGGCATGTCTCTTTTGGCAAAAAACTCATTTCTGACAAAGTTGCCCAAATGCATCTCAGAAGAGTGCAACTTGTTCCCTGAGTTAGAAAACGTCGAGAAACGGTCGTTTCTGCTAGCGCTGTGCTTCTACACATGTACTTGCTGAACGGTGAAAGCGCACAGTAATGAACTTTTCTCTCAGCAAATACACTGTTTCTAAGGAAATGGGAACACACTGAGGAGACACTTGTGGGAGCTACTGTGACTAAAACTGAGCTTCCCTACGCACAGGGAAGCAAGAGAAATGCTGATTTCATCAAGCCCAGTTACATACTCAGAATCTGTACTACTGCGCAAATAGGCATGAATCTGTAGGCAAAAAAGTCATTTCTGACAATGTTGCCCAAATGCATCTCAGAAGTGTGCAACTTGTTCCCTGAGTTAGAAAACGTCGAGAAACGTTCGTTTCTGCTAGCGCTGTGCTTCCACACATGTATTTGCTGAACTGTGAAAGCGCACAGTAATGCACTTTTCTCCCAGCAAATACACTGTTTCTAAGGAAATGGGAACACACTGAGGAGACACTTGTGGGAGCTATAGTGACTAAAACTGAGCTTCCCTACGCACAGGGAAGCAAGAGAAATGCTGATTTCATCAAGCCCAGTTACATACTCAGAATCTGTACTACTGCGCAAATAGGCATGTCTCTTTAGGCAAAAAACTCATTTCTGAAAAAGTTGCCCAAATGCATCTCAGAAGTGTGCAACTTGTTCCCTGAGTTAGAAAACATCGAGAAACGGTCATATCTGCTAATGCTGTGCTTCTACACACGTATTTGCTGAACGGTGAAGGCACACAGTAATGCACTTTTCTCCCAGCAAATACACTGTTTCTAAGGAAATGGGAACACACTGAGGAGACACTTGTGGGAGCTCCTGTGACTAAAACTGAGCTTCCCTACGCACAGGGAAGCAAGAGAAATGCTGATTTCATCAAGCCCAGTTACATACTCAAAATATGTACTACTGCTCAAATAGGCATGAATCTGTAGGCAAAAAACTCATTTCTGACAATGTTGCCCAAATGCATCTCAGAAGTGTGCAACTTGTTCCCTGAGTTAGAAAACGTCGAGAAACGTTCGTTTCTGCTAGCGTTGTGCTTCCACACATGTATTTGCTGAACGGTGAAAGTGCACAGTAATGCACTTTTCTCCCAGCAAATACACTGTTTCTAAGTAAATGGGAACACACTGAGGAGACACTTGTGGGAGCTACTGTGACTAAACTGAGCTTCCCTACGCACAGGGAAGCAAGAGAAATGCTGATTTCATCAAGCCCAGTTACATACTCAGAATCTGTACTACTGCGCAAATAGGCATGTCTCTGTAGGCAAAAAACTCATTTCTGACAAAGTTGCCCAAATGCATCTCATAAGTGTGCAACTTGTTCCGTGAGTTAGAAAACGTCGAGATACGGTCGTTTCTGCTAGCGCTGTGCTTCTACACATGTATTTGCTGAACGGTGAAAGCGCACAGTAATGCACTTTTCTACCAGCAAATACACTGTTTCTAAGGAAATGGGAACACACTGAGGAGACACTTGTGGGAGCTACTGTGACTAAAACTGAGCTTCCCTACGCACAGGGAAGCAAGAGAAATGCTGATTTCATCAAGCCCAGTTACATACTCAGAATCTGTACTACTGCGCAAATAGGCATGTCTCTGTAGGCAAAAAACTCATTTCTGACAAAGTTGCCCAAATGCATCTCATAAGTGTGCAACTTGTTCCCTGAGTTAAAAAACGTCGAGAAACGGTCATATCTGCTAGCGCTGTACTTCTACACATGTATTTGCTGAACGGAGAAAGCGCACAGTAATGCACTTTTCTCCCAGCAAATACACTGTTTCTAAGGAAATGGGAACACACTGAGGAGACACTTGTGGGAGCTACTGTGACTAAAACTGAGCTTCCCTACGCACAGGGAAGCAAGAGAAATGCTGATTTCATCAAGCCCAGTTACATACTCAGAATCTGTACTACTGCGCAAATAGGCATGTCTCTTTAGGCAAAAAACTCATTTCTGACAAAGTTGCCCAAATGCATCTCAGAAGAGTGCAACTTGTTCCCTGAGTTAGAAAACGTCGAGAAACGTTCGTTTCTGCTAGCGCTGTGCTTCTACACATGTACTTGCTGAACGGTGAAAGCGCACAGTAATGAACTTTTCTCTCAGCAAATACACTGTTTCTAAGGAAATGGGAACACACTGAGGAGACACTTGTGGGAGCTACTGTGACTAAAACTGAGCTTCCCTACGCACAGGGAAGCAAGAGAAATGCTGATTTCATCAAGCCCAGTTACATACTCAGAATCTGTACTACTGCGCAAATAGGCATGAATCTGTAGGCAAAAAAGTCATTTCTGACAATGTTGCCCAAATGCATCTCAGAAGTGTGCAACTTGTTCCCTGAGTTAGAAAACGTCGAGAAACGTTCGTTTCTGCTAGCGCTGTGCTTCCACACATGTATTTGCTGAACTGTGAAAGCGCACAGTAATGCACTTTTCTCCCAGCAAATACACTGTTTCTAAGGAAATGCGAACACACTGAGGAGACACTTGTGGGAGCTATAGTGACTAAAACTGAGCTTCCCTACGCACAGGGAAGCAAGAGAAATGCTGATTTCATCAAGCCCAGTTACATACTCAGAATCTGTACTACTGCGCAAATAGGCATGTCTCTTTAGGCAAAAAACTCATTTCTGACAAAGTTGCCCAAATGCATCTCAGAAGTGTGCAACTTGTTCCCTGAGTTAGAAAACATCGAGAAACGGTCATATCTGCTAATGCTGTGCTTCTACACACGTATTTGCTGAACGGTGAAAGCACACAGTAATGCACTTTTCTCCCAGCAAATACACTGTTTCTAAGGAAATGGGAACACACTGAGGAGACACTTGTGGGAGCTCCTGTGACTAAAACTGAGCTTCCCTACGCACAGGGAAGCAAGAGAAATGCTGATTTCATCAAGCCCAGTTACATACTCAAAATATGTACTACTGCTCAAATAGGCATGAATCTGTAGGCAAAAAACTCATTTCTGACAATGTTGCCCAAATGCATCTCAGAAGTGTGCAACTTGTTCCCTGAGTTAGAAAACGTCGAGAAACGTTCGTTTCTGCTAGCGTTGTGCTTCCACACATGTATTTGCTGAACGGTGAAAGTGCACAGTAATGCACTTTTCTCCCAGCAAATACACTGTTTCTAAGTAAATGGGAACACACTGAGGAGACACTTGTGGGAGCTACTGTGACTAAACTGAGCTTCCCTACGCACAGGGAAGCAAGAGAAATGCTGATTTCATCAAGCCCAGTTACATACTCAGAATCTGTACTACTGCGCAAATAGGCATGTCTCTGTAGGCAAAAAACTCATTTCTGACAAAGTTGCCCAAATGCATCTCAGAAGTGTGCAACTTGTTCCCTGAGTTAAAAAACGTCGAGAAACGGTCGTTTCTGCTAGCGCTGTGCTTCTACACATATACTTGCTGAACGGTGAAAGCGCACAGTAATGCACTTTTCTCCCAGCAAATACACTGTTTCTAAGGAAATGGGAGCACACTGAGGAGACACTTGTGGGAGCTACTGTGACTAAAACTGAGCTTCCCTACGCACAGGGAAGCAAGAGAAATGCTGATTTCATCAAGCCCAGTTACATACTCAGAATCTGTACTACTGAGCAAATAGGCATGTCTCTGTAGGCAAAAAACTCATTTCTGACAAAGTTGCCCAAATGCATCTCAGAAGTGTGCAACTTGTTCCCTGAGTTAGAACACGTCGAGAAACGTTCGTTTCTGCTAGCGCTGTGCTTCTACACATGTATTTGCTGAACGGTGAAAGCGCACAGTAATGCACTTTTCTCCCAGCAAATACACTGTTTCTAAGGAAATGGGAACACACTGAGGAGACACTTGTGGGAGCTACTGTGACTAAAACTGAGCTTCCCTACGCACAGGGAAGCAAGAGAAATGCTGATTTCATCAAGCCCAGTTACATACTCAGAATCTGTACTACGGCGCAAATAGGCATGTCTCCTTAGGCAAAAAACTCATTTCTGACAAAGTTGCCCAAATGCATCTCAGAAGTGTGCAACTTGTTCCCTGAGTTAAAAAACGTCGAGAAACGGTCATATCTGCTAGCGCTGTGCTTCTACACATGTATTTGCTGAACGGTGAAAGTGCACAGTAATGCACTTTTCTCCCAGCAAATACACTGTTTCTAAGGAAATGGGAACACACTGAGGAGACACTTGTGGGAGCTACTGTGACTAAAACTGAGCTTCCCTACGCACAGGGAAGCAAGTGAAATGCTGATTTCATCAAGCCCAGTTACATACTCAGAATCTGTACTACTGCGCAAATAGGCATGTCTCTTTAGGCAAAAAACTCATTTCTGACAAAGTTGCCCAAGTGCATCTCAGAAGTGTGCAACCTGTTCCCAGAGTTAGAAAACGTCGAGAAACGGTTGTTTCTGCTAGCGCTGTGCTTCTACTCATGTATTTGCTGAACGGTGAAAGTGCACAGTAATGCACTTTTCTCCCAGCAAATACACTGTTTCTAAGGAAATGGGAACACACTGAGGAGACACATGTGGGAGCTACTGTGACTAAAACTGAGATTCCCTACGCACAGGGAAGCAAGAGAAATGCTGATTTCATCAAGCCCAGTTACATACTCAGAATCTGTACTACTGCGCAAATAGGCATGTCTCTTTAGGCAACAAACTCATTTCTGACAAAGTTGCCCAAATGCATCTCAGAAGTGTGCAACTTGTTCCCTGAGTTAGAAAACGTCGAGATACGGTCGTTTCTGCTAGCGCTGTGCTTCTACACATGTATTTGCTGAACGGTTAAAGCGCACAGTAATGCACTTTTCTCCCAGCAAATACACTGTTTCTAAGGAAATGGGAACACACTGAGGAGACACTTGTGGGAGCTACTGTGACTAAAACTGAGCTTCCCTACGCACAGGGAAGCAAGAGAAATGCTGATTTCATCAAGCCCAGTTACATACTCAGAATCTGTACTACTGCGCAAATAGGCATGTCTCTGTAGGCAAAAAACTCATTTCTGACAAAGTTGCCCAAATGCATCTCAGAAGTGTGCAACTTGTTCCCTGAGTTAGAAAACGTCGAGAAACGGTCGTTACTGCTAGGGCTGTGCTTCTACACATATACTTGCTGAACGGTGAAAGCGCACATTAATGCACTTTTCTCCCAGCAAATACACTGTTTCTAAAGAAATGGGAACACACTGAGGAGACACTTGTGGGAGCTACTGTGACTAAAACTGAGCTTCCCTACGCACAGGGAAGCAAGAGAAATGGTGATTTCATCAAGGCCAGTTACATACTCAGAATCTGTACTACTGCACAAATAGGCATGTCTCTTTAGGCAAAAAACTCATTTCTGACAAAGTTCCCCAAATGCATCTCAGAAGAGTGCAACTTGTTCCCTGAGTTAGAAAACGTCGAGAAACGTTCGTTTCTGCTAGCGCTGTGCTTCTACACATGTACTTGCTGAACGGTGAAAGCGCACAGTAATGAACTTTTCTCCCAGCAAATACACTGTTTCTAAGGGAATGGGAACACACTGAGGAGACACTTGTGGGAGCTACAGTGACTAAAACTGAGATTCCCTACGCACAGGGAAGCAAGAGAAAGGCTGATTTCATCAAGCCCAGTTACATACTCAGAATCTGTACTATTGCGCAAATAGGCATGTCTCATTAGGCAAAAAACTCATTTCTGACAAAGTTGCCCAAATGCATCTCAGAAGTGTGCCACTTGTTCCCTGAGTTAGAAAACGTCGAGAAACGGTCTTTTCTGCTAGCGCTGTGCTTCTACACATGTATTTGCTGAACGGTGAAAGCGCACAGTGATGCACTTTTCTCCCAGCAAATACACTGTTTCTAAGGAAATGGGAACACACTGAGAAGACACTTGTGGGAGCTACTGTGACTAAAACTGAGCTTCCCTACGCACAGGGAAGCAAGAGAAATGCTGATTTCATCAAGCCCAGTTACATACTCAGAATCTGTACTACGGCGCAAATAGGCATGTCTCCTTAGGCAAAAAACTCATTTCTGACAAAGTTGCCCAAATGCATCTCAGAAGTGTGCAACTTGTTCCCTGAGTTAAAAAACGTCGAGAAACGGTCAAATCTGCTAGCGCTGTGCTTCTACACATGTATTTGCTGAACGGTGAAAGCACACAGTAATGCACTTTTCTCCCAGCAAATACACTGTTTCTAAGGAAATGGGAACACACTGAGGAGACACTTGTGGGACCTACTGTGACTAAAACAGAGCTTCCCTACGCACAGGGAAGCAAGAGAAATGCTGATTTCATCAAGCCCAGTTACATACTCAGAATCTGTACTACTGCGCAAATAGGAATGTCTCTTTAGGCAAAAAACTCATTTCTGACAAAGTTGCCCAAATGCATCTCAGAAGTGTGCAACCTGTTCCCAGAGTTAGAAAACGTCGAGAAACGGTCGTTTCTGCTAGCGCTGTGCTTCTACTCATGTATTTGCTGAACGGTGAAAGTGCACAGTAATGCACTTTTCTCCCAGCAAATACACTGTTTCTAAGGAAATGGGAACACACTGAGGAGACACATGTGGGAGCTACTGTGACTAAAACTGAGATTCCCTACGCACAGGGAAGCAAGAGAAATGCTGATTTCATCAAGCCCAGTTACATACTCAGAATCTGTACTACTGCGCAAATAGGCATGTCTCTGTAGGCAAAAAACTCATTTCTGACAAAGTTGCCCAAATGCATCTCAGAAGTGTGCAACTTGTTCCCTGAGTTAGAAAACGTCGAGATACGGTCGTTTCTGCTAGCGCTGTGCTTCTACACATGTATTTGCTGAACGGTGAAAGCGCACAGTAATGCACTTTTCTACCAGCAAATACACTGTTTCTAAGGAAATGGGAACACACTGAGGAGACACTTGTGGGAGCTACTGTGACTAAAACTGAGCTTCCCTACGCACAGGGAAGCAAGAGAAATGCTGATTTCATCAAGCCCAGTTACATACTCAGAATCTGTACTACTGCGCAAATAGGCATGTCTCTGTAGGCAAAAAACTCATTTCTGACAAAGTTGCCCACATGCATCTCAGAAGTGTGCAACTTGTTCCCTGAGTTAGAAAACGTCGAGAAACGGTCGTTACTGCTAGGGCTGTGCTTCTACACATATACTTGCTGAACGGTGAAAGCGCACATTAATGCACTTTTCTCCCAGCAAATACACTGTTTCTAAGGAAATGGGAACACACTGAGGAGACACTTGTGGGAGCTACAGTGACTAAAACTGAGATTCCCTACGCACAGGGAAGCAAGAGAAAGGCTGATTTCATCAAGCCCAGTTACATACTCAGAATCTGTACTATTGCGCAAATAGGCATGTCTCATTAGGCAAAAAACTCATTTCTGACAAAGTTGCCCAAATGCATCTCAGAAGTGTGCCACTTGTTCCCTGAGTTAGAAAACGTCGAGAAACGGTCTTTTCTGCTAGCGCTGTGCTTCTACACATGTATTTGCTGAACGGTGAAAGCGCACAGTGATGCACTTTTCTCCCAGCAAATACACTGTTTCTAAGGAAATGGGAACACACTGAGAAGACACTTGTGGGAGCTACTGTGACTAAAACTGAGCTTCCCTACGCACAGGGAAGCAAGAGAAATGCTGATTTCATCAAGCCCAGTTACATACTCAGAATCTGTACTACGGCGCAAATAGGCATGTCTCCTTAGGCAAAAAACTCATTTCTGACAAAGTTGCCCAAATGCATCTCAGAAGTGTGCAACTTGTTCCCTGAGTTAAAAAACGTCGAGAAACGGTCAAATCTGCTAGCGCTGTGCTTCTACACATGTATTTGCTGAACGGTGAAAGTGCACAGTAATGCACTTTTCTCCCAGCAAATACACTGTTTCTAAGGAAATGGGAACACACTGAGGAGACACTTGTGGGAGCTACTGTGACTAAAACTGAGCTTCCCTACGCACAGGGAAGCAAGTGAAATGCTGATTTCATCAAGCCCAGTTACATACTCAGAATCTGTACTACTGCGCAAATAGGAATGTCTCTTTAGGCAAAAAACTCATTTCTGACAAAGTTGCCCAAATGCATCTCAGAAGTGTGCAACCTGTTCCCAGAGTTAGAAAACGTCGAGAAACGGTCGTTTCTGCTAGCGCTGTGCTTCTACTCATGTATTTGCTGAACGGTGAAAGTGCACAGTAATGCACTTTTCTCCCAGCAAATACACTGTTTCTAAGGAAATGGGAACACACTGAGGAGACACATGTGGGAGCTACTGTGACTAAAACTGAGATTCCCTACGCACAGGGAAGCAAGAGAAATGCTGATTTCATCAAGCCCAGTTACATACTCAGAATCTGTACTACTGCGCAAATAGGCATGTCTCTGTAGGCAAAAAACTCATTTCTGACAAAGTTGCCCAAATGCATCTCAGAAGTGTGCAACTTGTTCCCTGAGTTAGAAAACGTCGAGATACGGTCGTTTCTGCTAGCGCTGTGCTTCTACACATGTATTTGCTGAACGGTGAAAGCGCACAGTAATGCACTTTTCTACCAGCAAATACACTGTTTCTAAGGAAATGGGAACACACTGAGGAGACACTTGTGGGAGCTACTGTGACTAAAACTGAGCTTCCCTACGCACAGGGAAGCAAGAGAAATGCTGATTTCATCAAGCCCAGTTACATACTCAGAATCTGTACTACTGCGCAAATAGGCATGTCTCTGTAGGCAAAAAACTCATTTCTGACAAAGTTGCCCACATGCATCTCAGAAGTGTGCAACTTGTTCCCTGAGTTAGAAAACGTCGAGAAACGGTCGTTACTGCTAGGGCTGTGCTTCTACACATATACTTGCTGAACGGTGAAAGCGCACATTAATGCACTTTTCTCCCAGCAAATACACTGTTTCTAAGGAAATGGGAACACACTGAGGAGACACTTGTGGGAGCTACAGTGACTAAAACTGAGATTCCCTACGCACAGGGAAGCAAGAGAAAGGCTGATTTCATCAAGCCCAGTTACATACTCAGAATCTGTACTATTGCGCAAATAGGCATGTCTCATTAGGCAAAAAACTCATTTCTGACAAAGTTGCCCAAATGCATCTCAGAAGTGTGCCACTTGTTCCCTGAGTTAGAAAACGTCGAGAAACGGTCTTTTCTGCTAGCGCTGTGCTTCTACACATGTATTTGCTGAACGGTGAAAGCGCACAGTGATGCACTTTTCTCCCAGCAAATACACTGTTTCTAAGGAAATGGGAACACACTGAGAAGACACTTGTGGGAGCTACTGTGACTAAAACTGAGCTTCCCTACGCACAGGGAAGCAAGAGAAATGCTGATTTCATCAAGCCCAGTTACATACTCAGAATCTGTACTACGGCGCAAATAGGCATGTCTCCTTAGGCAAAAAACTCATTTCTGACAAAGTTGCCAAATGCATCTCAGAAGTGTGCAACTTGTTCCCTGAGTTAAAAAACGTCGAGAAACGGTCAAATCTGCTAGCGCTGTGCTTCTACACATGTATTTGCTGAACGGTGAAAGTGCACAGTAATGCACTTTTCTCCCAGCAAATACACTGTTTCTAAGGAAATGGGAACACACTGAGGAGACACTTGTGGGAGCTACTGTGACTAAAACTGAGCTTCCCTACGCACAGGGAAGCAAGTGAAATGCTGATTTCATCAAGCCCAGTTACATACTCAGAATCTGTACTACTGCGCAAATAGGAATGTCTCTTTAGGCAAAAAACTCATTTCTGACAAAGTTGCCCAAATGCATCTCAGAAGTGTGCAACCTGTTCCCAGAGTTAGAAAACGTCGAGAAACGGTCGTTTCTGCTAGCGCTGTGCTTCTACTCATGTATTTGCTGAACGGTGAAAGTGCACAGTAATGCACTTTTCTCCCAGCAAATACACTGTTTCTAAGGAAATGGGAACACACTGAGGAGACACATGTGGGAGCTACTGTGACTAAAACTGAGATTCCCTACGCACAGGGAAGCAAGAGAAATGCTGATTTCATCAAGCCCAGTTACATACTCAGAATCTGTACTACTGCGCAAATAGGCATGTCTCTGTAGGCAAAAAACTCATTTCTGACAAAGTTGCCCAAATGCATCTCAGAAGTGTGCAACTTGTTCCCTGAGTTAGAAAACGTCGAGATACGGTCGTTTCTGCTAGCGCTGTGCTTCTACACATGTATTTGCTGAACGGTGAAAGCGCACAGTAATGCACTTTTCTACCAGCAAATACACTGTTTCTAAGGAAATGGGAACACACTGAGGAGACACTTGTGGGAGCTACTGTGACTAAAACTGAGCTTCCCTACGCACAGGGAAGCAAGAGAAATGCTGATTTCATCAAGCCCAGTTACATACTCAGAATCTGTACTACTGCGCAAATAGGCATGTCTCTGTAGGCAAAAAACTCATTTCTGACAAAGTTGCCCACATGCATCTCAGAAGTGTGCAACTTGTTCCCTGAGTTAGAAAACGTCGAGAAACGGTCGTTACTGCTAGGGCTGTGCTTCTACACATATACTTGCTGAACGGTGAAAGCGCACATTAATGCACTTTTCTCCCAGCAAATACACTGTTTCTAAGGAAATGGGAACACACTGAGGAGACACTTGTGGGAGCTACTGTGACTAAAACTGAGCTTCCCTACGCACAGGGAAGCAAGAGAAATGCTGATTTCATCAAGCCAAGATACATACTCAGAATCTGTACTACTGCGCAAATAGGCATGTCTCTTTAGGCAAAAAACTCATTTCTGACAAAGTTGCCCAAATGCATCTCAGAAGAGTGCAACTTGTTCCCTGAGTTAGAAAACGTCGAGAAACGTTCGTTTCTGCTAGCGCTGTGCTTCTACACATGTACTTGCTGAACGGTGAAAGCGCACAGTAATGAACTTTTCTCCCAGCAAATACACTGTTTCTAAGGGAATGGAAACACACTGAGGAGACACTTGTGGGAGCTACTGTGACTAAAACTGAGATTCCCTACGCACAGGGAAGCAAGAGAAAGGCTGATTTCATCAAGCCCAGTTACATACTCAGAATCTGTACTATTGCGCAAATAGGCATGTCTCATTAGGCAAAAAACTCATTTCTGACAAAGTTGCCCAAATGCATCTCAGAAGTGTGCAACTTGTTCCCTGAGTTAGAAAACGTCGAGAAACGGTCTTTTCTGCTAGCGCTGTGCTTCTACACATGTATTTGCTGAACGGTGAAAGCACACAGTAATGCACTTTTCTCCCAGCAAATACACTGTTTCTAAGGAAATGGGAACACACTGAGGAGACACTTGTGGGAGCTACTGTGACTAAAACTGAGCTTCCCTACGCACAGGGAAGCAAGAGAAATGCGGATTTCATCAAGCCCAGTTACATACTCAGAATCTGTACTACTGCGCAAATAGGCATGTCTCTTTAGGCCAAAAACTCATTTCTGACAAAGTTGCCCAAATGCATCTCAGAAGTGTGCAACTTGTTCCCTGAGTTAGAAAACATCGAGAAACGGTCGTTTCTGCTAGCGCTGTGCTTCTACACATGTACTTGCTGAACGGTGAAAGCGCACAGTAATGCACTTTTCTCCCAGCAAATACACTGTTTCTAAGGAAATGGGAACACACTGAGGAGACACTTGTGGGAGCTACTGTGACTAAAACTGAGCTTCCCTACGCACAGGGAAGCAAGAGAAATGCTGATTTCTTCAAGCCCAGTTACGTATTCAGAATCTGTACTACTGCGCAAATAGGCATGTCTCTGTAGGCAAATAACTCATTTCTGACAAAGTTGCCCAGATGCATCTCAGAAGTGTGCAACTTGTTCCCTGAGTTAGAAAACGTCGAGAAACGTTCTTTTCTGCTAGCGCTGTGCTTCTACATATGTATTTGCAGAACGGTGAAAGCGCACAGTAATGCACTTTTCTCCCAGCAAATACACTGTTTCTAAGGAAATGGGAACACACTGAGGAGACACTTGTGGGAGCTACTGTGACTAAAACTGAGCTTCCCTACGCACAGGGAAGCAAGAGAAATGCGGATTTCATCAAGCCCAGTTACATACTCAGAATCTGTACTACTGCGCAAATAGGCATGTCTCTGTAGGCAAAAACTCATTTCTGACAAAGTTGCCCAAATGCATCTCAGAAGTGTGCAACTTGTTCCCTGAGTTAGAAAACGTCGAGAAACGGTCGTTTCTGCTAGCGCTGTGCTTCTACACATGTATTTGCTGAACGGTGAAAGCGCACAGTAATGCACTTTTCTCCCAGCAAATACACTGTTTCTAAGGAAATGGGAACACACTGAGGAGACACTTGTGGGAGCTACTGTGACTAAAACTGAGCCCCCTACGCACATGGAAGCAAGAGAAATGCTGATTTCATCAAGCCCAGTTACATACTCAGAATCTGTACTACTGCGCAAATAGGCATGTCTCTGTAGGCAAAAAACTCATTTCTGACAAAGTTGCACAAATGCATCTCAGAAGTGTGCAACTTGTTCCCTGAGTTAGAAAACGTCGAGAAACGTTCGTTACTGCTAGCGCTGTGCTTCTACACATGTATTTGCTGAACGGTGAAAGCGCACAGTAATGCAATTTTCTCCCAGCAAATACACTGTTTCTAAGGAAATGGGAACACACTGAGGAGACACTTGTGGGAGCTACTGTGACTAAAACTGAGCTTCCCTACGCACAGGGAAGCAAGAGAAATGCTGATTTCATCAAGCCCAGTTACATACTCAGAATCTGTACTACTGCGCAAATAGGAATGTCTCTGTAGGCAAAAAACTCATTTCTGACAAAGTTGCCCAAATGCATCTCAGAAGTGTGCAACTTGTTCCCTGAGTTAGAAAACGTCGAGAAACGTTCGATTCTGCTAGCGCTGTGCTTCCACACATGTATTTGCTGAACAGTGAAAGCGCACTGTAATGCACTTTTCTCCCAGCAAATACACTGTTTCTAAGGAAATGGGAACACTCTGAGGAGACACTTGTGGGAGCTACTGTGACTAAAACTGAGCTTCCCTACGCACAGGGAAGCAAGAGAAATGCTGATTTCATCAAGCCCAGTTACATACTCAGAATCTCTACTACTGCGCAAATAGGCATGAATCTGTAGGCAAAAAACTCATTTCTGACAAAGTTGCCCAAATGCATCTCAGAAGTGTGCAACTTGTTCCCTGAGTTAGAAAACGTCGAGAAACGGTCATATCTGCTAACGCTGTGCTTCTACACATGTATTTGCTGAACTGTGAAAGCGCACAGTAATGCACTTTTCTCCCAGCAAATACACTGTTTCTAAGGAAATGGGAACACACTGAGGAGACACTTCTGGGATCTACTGTGACTAAAACTGAGCTTCCCTACGCACAGGGAAGCAAGAGAAATGCTGATTTCATCAAGCCCAGTTACATACTCAGAATCTGTACTACTGCGCAAATAGGCATGTCTCTGTAGGCAAAAAACTCATTTCTGACAAAGTTGCCCAAATGCATCTCAGAAGTGTGCAACCTGTTCCCTGAGTGAGAAAACGTCGAGAAACCGTCGTTTCTGCTAGGGCTGTGCTTCTACACATGTACTTGCTGAACGGTGAAAGCGCACATTAATGCACTTTTCTCCCAGCAAATACACTGTTTCTAAGGAAATGGGAACACTCTGAGGAGACACTTGTGGGAGCTACTGTGACTAAAACTGAGCTTCCCTACGCACAGGGAAGCAAGAGAAATGCTGATTTCATCAAGCCCAGTTACATACTCAGAATCTGTACTACTGCGCAAATAGGCATGTCTCTGTAGGCAAAAAACTCATTTCTGACAAAGTTGCCCAAATGCATCTCAGAAGTGTGCAACTTGTTCCCTGAGTTAGAAAACGTCGAGAAACGGTCATATCTGCTAACGCTGTGCTTCTACACATGTATTTGCTGAACGGTGAAAGCGCACAGTAATACACTTTTCTCCCAGCAAATACACTGTTTCTAAGGAAATGGGAACACACTGAGGAGACACTTGTGGGAGCTACTGTGACTAAAACTGAGCTTCCCTACGCACAGGGAAGCAAGAGAAATGCTGATTTCATCAAGTCCAGTTACATACTCAGAATATGTACTACTGCGCAAATAGGCATGAATCTGTAGGCAAAAAACTCATTTCTGACAAAGTTGCCCAAATGCATCTCAGAAGGGTGCAACTTGTTCCCTGAGTTAGAAAACGTCGAGAAACGTTCGATTCTGCTAGCGCTGTGCTTCCACACATGTATTTGCTGAACGGTGAAAGCGCACTGTAATGCACTTTTCTCCCAGCAAATACACTGTTTCTAAGGAAATGGGAACACACTGAGGAGACACTTGTGGGAGCTACTGTGACTAAAACTGAGCTTCCCTACGCACAGGGAAGCAAGAGAAATGCTGATTTCATCAAGCCCAGTTACATACTCAGAATCTGTACTACTGCGCAAATAGGCATGAATCTGTAGGCAAAAAACTCATTTCTGACAATGTTGCCCAAATGCATCTCAGAAGTGTGCAACTTGTTCCCTGAGTTAGAAAACGTCGAGATACGTTCGTTTCTGCTAGCGCTGTGCTTCCACACATGTATTTGCTGAACGGTGAAAGCGCACAGTAATGCACTTTTCTCCCAGCAAATACACTGTTTCTAAGGAAATGGGAACACACTGAGGAGACACTTGTGGGAGCTACTGTGACTAAAACTGAGCTTCCCTACACACAGGGAAGCAAGAGAAATGCTGATTTCATCAAGCCCAGTTACATACTCAGAATCTGTACTACTGCGCAAATAGGCATGAATCTGTAGGCAAAAAACTCATTTCTGACAAAGTTGCCCAAATGCATCTCAGAAGTGTGCAACTTGTTCCCTGAGTTAGAAAACGTCGAGAAACGGTCATATCTGCTAACGCTGTGCTTCTACACATGTATTTGCTGAACGGTGAAAGCGCACAGTAATGCACTTTTCTCCCAGCAAATACACTGTTTCTAAGGAAATGGGAACACACTGAGGAGACACTTGTGGGAGCTACTGTGACTAAAACTGAGCTTCCCTACGCACAGGGAAGCAAGAGAAATGCTGATTTCATCAAGCCCAGTTACATACTCAGAATCTGTACTACTGCGCAAATAGGCATGTCTCTGTAGGCAAAAAACTCATTTCTGACAAAGTTGCCCAAATGCATCTCTGAAGTGTGCAACTTGTTCCCTGAGTTAGAAAACGTCGAGAAACGGTCATATCTGCTAACGCTGTGCTTCTACACATGTATTTAATGAACGGTGAAAGCACACAGTTATGCACTTTTCTCCCAGCAAATACACTGTTTCTAAGGAAATGGGAACACACTGAGGAGACACTTGGGGGAGCTACTGTGACTAAAACTGAGCTTCCCTACGCACAGGGAAGCAAGAGAAATGCTGATTTCATCAAGCCCAGTTACATACTCAGAATCTGTACTACTGCGCAAATAGGCATGAATCTGTAGGCAAAAAACTCATTTCTGACAAAGTTGCCCAAATGCATCTCAGAAGTGTGCAACTTGTTCCCTGAGTTAGAAAACGTCGAGAAACGTTCGATTCTGCTAGCGCTGTGCTTCCACACATGTATTTGCTGAACGGTGAAAGCGCACTGTAATGCACTTTTCTCCCAGCAAATACACTGTTTCTAAGGAAATGGGAACACACTGAGGAGACACTTGTGGGAGCTACTGTGACTAAAACTGAGCTTCCCTACGCACAGGGAAGCAAGAGAATGCTGATTTCATCAAGCCCAGTTACATACTCAGAATCTGTACTACTGCGCAAATAGGCAGGTCTCTGTAGGCAAAAAACTCATTTCTGACAAAGTTGCCCAAATGCATCTCAGAAGTGTGCAACTTGTTCCCTGAGTTAGAAAACGTCGAGAAACGGTCATATCTGATAACGCTGTGCTTCTACACATGTATTTGCTGAACGGTGAAAGCGCACAGTAATGCACATTTCTCCCAGCAAATACACTGTTTCTAAGGAAATGGGAACACACTGAGGAGACACTTGTGGGAGCTACTGTGACTAAAACTGAGCTTCCCTACGCACAGGGAAGCAAGAGAAAAGCTGATTTCATCAAGCCCAGTTACATACTCAGAATCTGTACTACTGCGCAAATAGGCAAAAAACTCTTTAGGCAAAAACTCATTTCTGACAAAGTTGCCCAAATGCATCTCAGAAGTGTGCAACTTGTTCCCTGAGTTAGAAAACGTCGAGAAACAGTCGTTTCTGCTAGCGCTGTGCTTCTATACATATATTTGCAGAACGGTGAAAGCGCAGAGTAATGCACTTTTCTCCCAGCAAATACACTGTTTCTAAGGAAATGGGAACACACTGAGGAGACAATTGTGGGAGCTACTGTGACTAAAACTGAGCTTCCCTACGCACAGGGAAGCAAGAGAAATGCTGATTTCATCAAGCCCAGTTACATACTCAGAATCTGTACTACTGCGCAAATAGGCATGAATCTGTAGGCAAACAACTCGTTTCTGACAAAGTTGCTCAAATGCATCTCAGAAGTGTGCGACTTGTTCCCTTTGTTAGAAAACTTCGAGAAACGGTCGTTTCAGCTAGCGCTGTGCTTCTACTCATGTATTTGCTGAACGGTGAGAGCGCACAGTGATGCACTTTTCTCCCAGCAAATACACTGTTTGTAAGGAACTGGGAACACACTGAGGAGACACTTGTGGGAGCTACTGTGACTAAAACTGAGCTTCCCTACGCACAGGGAAGCAAGAGAAATGCTGATTTCATCAAGCCCAGTTACATACTCAGAATCTGTACTACTGCGCAAATAGGCATGTCTCTGTAGGCAAACAACTCATTTCTGACAAAGTTGCCCAAATGCATCTCAGAAGTGTGCAACTTGTTCCCTGAGTTAGAAAACGTCGAGAAACGGTCGTTTCTGCTAGCGCTGTGCTTCTACACATGTATTTGCTGAACGGTGAAATCGCACAGTAATGCACTTTTCTCCCAGCAAATACACTGTTTCTAAGGAACTGGGAACACACTGAGGAGACACTTGTGGGAGCTACTGTGACTAAAAGTGAGCTTCCCTACGCACAGGGAAGCAAGAGAAATGCTGATTTCATCAAGCCCAGTTACATACTCAGAATCTGTACTACTGCGCAAATAGGCATGTCTCTGTAGGCAAAAAACTCATTTCTGACAAAGTTGCCCAAATGCATCTCAGAAGTGTGCAACTTGTTCCCTGAGTTAGAAAACGTCGAGAAACGGTTGTTTCTGCTAGCGCTGTGCTTCTACACATGTATTTGCTAAACGGTGAAAGCACACAGTAATGCACTTTTCTCCCAGCAAATACACTGTTTCTAAGGAAATGGGAACACACTGAGGAGACACTTGTGGGAGCTACTTTGACTAAAACTGAGCTTCCCTACGCACAGGGAAGCAAGAGAAATGCTGATTTCATCAAGCCCAGTTACATACTCAGAATCTGTACTACTGTGCAAATAGGCATGTCTCTGTAGGAAAAAAACTCATTTTTGAGAAAGTTACCCAAATGCATCTCAGAAGTGTGCAACTTGTTCCCTGAGTTAGAAAACGTCGAGAAACGTTCGTTTCTGCTAGCGCTGTGCTTCTACACATGTATTTGCTGAACGTTGAAAGCGCACAGTAATGCACTTTTCTCCCAGCAAATACACTGTTTCTAAGGAAATGGGAACACACTGAGGAGACACTTGTGGGAGCTACTGTGACTAAAACTGAGCTTCCCTACGAACAGGGAAGCAAGAGAAATGCTGATTTCATCCAGCCCAGTTACATACTCAGAATCTGTACTACTGCGCAAATAGGCATGTCTCTGTAGGCAAAAAACTCATTTCTGACAAAGTTGCCCAAATGCATCTCAGAAGTGTGCAACTTGTTCCCTGAGTTAGAAAACGTCGAGAAACGTTCGTTTCTGCTAGCGCTGTGCTTCTACACATGTATTTGCTGAACGGTGAAAGCACACAGTAATGCACTTTTCTCCCAGCAAATACACTGTTTCTAAGGAAATGGGAACACACTGAGGAGACACTTGTGGGAGCTACTGTGACTAAAACTGAGCTTCCCTACGCACAGGGAAGCAAGAGAAATGCTGATTTCATCAAGCCCAGTTACATACTCAGAATCTGTACTACTGCGCAAATAGGCATGTCTCTGTAGGCAAAAAACTCATTTCTGACAAAGTTGCCCAAATGCCTCTCAGAAGTGTGCCACTTGTTCCCTGAGTTAGAAAACGTCGAGAAACGGTCGTTTCAGCTAGCGCTGTGCTTCTACACATGTATTTGCTGAACGGTGAAAGCGCACAGTAATGCACTTTTCTCCCAGCAAATACACTGTTTCCAAGGAAATGGGAACACACTGAGGAGTCACTTGTGGGAGCTACTGTGACTAAAACTGAGCTTCCCTACACACAGGGAAGCAAGAGAAATGCTGATTTCATCAAGCCCAGTTACATAGTCAGAATCTCTACTACTGCGCAAATAGGCATGTCTCTGTAGGCAAAAAACTCATTTTTGAGAAAGATACCCAAATGCATCTCAGAAGTGTGCAACTTTTTCCCTGAGTTAGAAAATGTCGAGAAACGTTCGTTTCTGCTAGCGCTGTGCTTCTACACATGTATTTGCTGAACGGTGAAAGCGCACAGTAATGCACTTTTCTCCCTGCAAATACACTGTTACTAGGGAAATGGGAACACACTGAGGAGACACTTGTGGGAGCTACTGTGACTAAAAGTGAGCTTCCCTACGCACAGGGAAGCAAGAGAAATGCTGATTTCATCAAGCCCAGTTACATACTCAGAATCTGTACTACTGCGCAAATAGGCATGAATCTGTAGGCAAAAAATTCATTTCTGACAAAGTTGCCCAAATGCATCTCAGAAGTGTGCAACATGTTCCCTGAGTTAGAAAACGTCGAGAAACGTTCGTTTCTGCTAGCGCTGTCCTTCTACACATGTATTTGCTGAACGGTGAAAGCGCACAGTAATGCACTTTTCTCCTAGCAAATACACTGTTTGTAAGGAACTGGGAACACACTGAGGAGATACTTGTGGGAGCTACTGTGACTAAAACTGAGCTTCCCTACGCACAGGGAAGCAAGAGAAATGCTGATTTCATCAAGCCCAGTTACATACTCAGAATCTGTACTACTGCGCAAATAGGCATGTCTCTGTAGGCAAACAACTCATTTCTGACAAAGTTGCCCAAATGCATCTCAGAAGTGTGCAACTTGTTCCCTGAGTTAGAAAACGTCGAGAAACGGTCGTTTCTGCTAGCGCTGTGCTTCTACACATGTATTTGCTGAACGGTGAAAGCGCACAGTAATGCACTTTTCTCCCAGCAAATACACTGTTTCTAAGGAACTGGGAACACACTGAGGAGACACTTGTGGGAGCTACTGTGACTAAAACTGAGCTTCCCTACGCACAGGGAAGCAAGAGAAATGCTGATTTCATCAAGCCCAGTTACATACTCAGAATCTGTACTACTGCGCAAATAGGCATGTCTCTGTAGGCAAAAAACTCATTTTTGAGAAAGTTACCCAAATGCATCTCAGAAGTGTGCAACTTGTTCCCTGAGTTAGAAAACGTCGAGAAACGTTCGTTTCTGCTAGCGCTGTGCTTCTACACATGTATTTGCTGAACGGTGAAAGCGCACAGTAATGCACTTTTCTCCCAGCAAATACACTGTTTCTAAGGAAATGGGAACACACTGAGGAGACACTTGTGGGAGCTACTGTGACTAAAACTGAGCTTCCCTACGAACAGGGAAGCAAGAGAAATGCTGATTTCATCAAGCCCAGTTACATACTCCGAATCTGTACTACTGCGCAAATAGGCATGTCTCTGTAGGCAAAAAACTCATTTCTGACAAAGTTGCCCAAATGCATCTCAGAAGTGTGCAACTTGTTCCCTGAGTTAGAAAACGTCGAGAAACGTTCGTTTCTGCTAGCGCTGTGCTTCTACACATGTATTTGCTGAACGGTGAAAGCACACAGTAACGCACTTTTCTCCCAGCAAATACACTGTTTCTAAGGAAATGGGAACACACTGAGGAGACACTTGTGGGAGCTACTGTGACTAAAACTGAGCTTCCCTACGCACAGGGAAGCAAGAGAAATGCTGATTTCATCAAGCCCAGTTACATACTCAGAATCTGTACTACTGCGCAAATAGGCATGTCTCTGTAGGCAAAAAACTCATTTCTGACAAAGTTGCCCAAATGCCTCTCAGAAGTGTGCCACTTGTTCCCTGAGTTAGAAAACGTCGAGAAACGGTCGTTTCAGCTAGCGCTGTGCTTCTACACATGTATTTGCTGAACGGTGAAAGCGCACAGTAGTGCACTTTTCTCCCAGCAAATACACTGTTTCCAAGGAAATGGGAACACACTGAGGAGACACTTGTGGGAGCTACTGTGACTAAAACTGAGCTTCCCTACACACAGGGAAGCAAGAGAAATGCTGATTTCATCAAGCCCAGTTACATAGTCAGAATCTCTTCTACTGCGCAAATAGGCATGTCTCTGTAGGCAAAAAACTCATTTTTGAGAAAGTTACCCAAATGCATCTCAGAAGTGTGCAACTTTTTCCCTGAGTTAGAAAATGTCGAGAAACGTTCGTTTCTGCTAGCGCTGTGCTTCTACACATGTATTTGCTGAACGGTGAAAGCGCACAGTAATGCACTTTTCTCCCTGCAAATACACTGTTACTAGGGAAATGGGAACACACTGAGGAGACACTTGTGGGAGCTACTGTGACTAAAAGTGAGCTTCCCTACGCACAGGGAAGCAAGAGAAATGCTGATTTCATCAAGCCCAGTTACATACTCAGAATCTGTACTACTGCGCAAATAGGCATGAATCTGTAGGCAAAAAACTCATTTCTGACAAAGTTGCCCAAATGCATCTCAGAAGTGTGCAACTTGTTCCCTGAGTTAGAAAACGTCGAGAAACGTTCATTTCTGCTAGCGCTGTGCTTCTACACATGTATTTGCTGAACGGTGAAAGCGCACAGTAATTCACTTTTCTCCCAGCAAATACACTGTTTCTAAGGAAATGGGAACACACTGAGGAGACACTTGTGGGAGCTATTGTGACTAAAACTGAGCTTCCTTACGCACAGGGAAGCAAGAGAAATGCTGATTTCATCAAGCCCAGTTACATACTCAGAATCTGTACTACTGCGCAAATAGGCATGTCTCTGTAGGCAAAAAACTCATTTCTGAGAAAGTTGCCCAAATGCATCTCAGAAGTGTGCAACTTGTTCCCTGAGTTAGAAAACGTCGAGAAACAGTCTTTTCTGCTAGCGCTGTGCTTCTACACATGTATTTGCTGAATGGTGAAAGCACACAGTAATGCACTTTTCTCCCAGCAAATACACTGTTTCTAAGGAAGTGGGGACACACTGAGGAGACACTTGTGGGAGCTACTGTGACTAAAATTTAGCTTCTTTACACACAGGGAAGCAAGAGAAATGCTGATTTCATCAAGCCCAGTTACATACTCAGAATCTGTACTACTGCGCAAATAGGCATGAATCTGTAGGCAAAAAACTCATTTCTGACAAAGTTGCCCAAATGCATTCAAAAGTGTGCAACTTGTTCCCTGAGTTAGAAAACGTCGAGAAACTTTCGTTTCTGCTAGCGCTGTGCTTCTACACATGTATTTGCTGAACGGTGAAAGCGCACAGTAATGCACTTTTCTCCCAGCAATTACACTGTTTTTAAGGAAATGGGAATACACTGAGGAGACACTTGTGGGAGCTACTGTGACTAAAAGTGAGCTTCCCTGCGTACAGGGAAGCAAGAGAAATGCTGATTTCATCAAGCCCAGTTACATACTCAGAATCTGTACTACTGCGCAAATAGTCATGTCTCTATAGGCAAAAAACTCCTTTCTGACAAAGTTGCCCAAATGCATCTCAGAAGTGTGCAACTTATTCCCTGAGTTAGAAAACGTCGAGAAACGGTCGTTTCTGCTAGCGCTGTGCTTCTACACATGTATTTGCTGAACGGTGAAAGCGCACAGTAATGCACTTTTCTCCCAAAAAATACACTGTTTCTAAGGAAATGGGAACACACTGAGGAGACACTTGTGGGAGCTACTGTGACTAAAACTGAGCTTCCTTACGCACAGGGAAGCAAGAGAAATGCTGATTTCATCAAGCCCAGTTACATACTCTGAATCTGTACTACTGCGCAAATAGGCATGTCTCTGTAGGCAAAAAACTCATTTCTGACAAAGTTGCCCAAATGCATCTCAGAAGTGTGCAACTTGTTCCCTGAGTTAGAAAACGTCGAGAAACAGTCTTTTCTGCTAGCGCTGTGCTTCTACACATGTATTTGCTGAATGGTGAAAGCACACAGTAATGCACTTTTCTCCCAGCAAATACACTGTTTCTAAGGAAGTGGGGACACACTGAGGAGACACTTGTGGGAGCTACTGTGACTAAAACTGAGCTTCTTTACACACAGGGAAGCAAGAGAAATGCTGATTTCATCAAGCCCAGTTACATACTCAGAATCTGTACTACTGCGCAAATAGGCATGAATCTGTAGGCAAAAACCTCATTTCTGACAAAGTTGCCCAAATGCATCTCAGAAGTGTGCAACTTGTTCCCTGAGTTAGAAAACGTCGAGAAACTTTCGTTTCTGCTAGCGCTGTGCTTCTACACATGTATTTGCTGAACGGTGAAAGCGCACAGTAATGCACTTTTCTCCCAGCAAATACAGTGTTTCTAAGAAAATGGGAACACACTGAGGAGACACTTGTGGGAGCTACTGTGACTAAAAGTGAGCTTCCCTACGCACAGGGAAGCAAGAGAAATGCTGATTTCATCAAGCCAAGTTACATACTCAGAATCTGTACTACTGCGCAAATAGTCATGTCTCCGTAGGCAAAAAACTCCTTTCTGACAAAGTTGCCCAAATGCATCTCAGAAGTGTGCAACTTATTCCCTGAGTTAGAACAAGTCGAGAAACGGTCGTTTCTGCTAGCGCTGTGCTTCTACACATGTATTTGCTGAACGGTGAAAGCGCACAGTAATGCACTTTTCTCCCAGCAAATACACTGTTTCTAAGGAAATGGGAACACACTGAGGAGACACTTGTGGGAGCTACTGTGACTAAAACTGAGCTTCCTTACGCACAGGGAAGCAAGAGAAATGCTGATTTCATCAAGCCCAGTTACATACTCAGAATCTGTACTACTGCGCAAATAGGCATGTCTCTGTAGGCAAAAAACTCATTTCTGACAAAGTTGCCCAAATGCATCTCAGAAGTGTGCAACTTGTTCCCTGAGTTAGAAAACGTCGAGAAACGTTCGTTTCTGCTAGCGCTGTGCTTCTACACATGTATTTGCTGAACGGTGAAAGCGCACAGTAATGCACTTTTCTCCCAGCAAATACACTGTTTCTAAGGAAATGGGAACACACTGAGGAGACACTTGTGGGAGCTACTGTGACTAAAACTGAGCTTCCCTATGCACAGGGAAGCAAGAGAAATGCTGATTTCATCCAGCACAGTTACATAATCAGAATCTGTACTACTGCGCAAATAGGCATGTCTCTGTAGGCAAAAAACTCGTTTCTGACAAAGTTGCCCAAATGCATCTCAGAAGTGTGCAACTTGTTCCCTGAGTTATAAAACGTCGAGAAACGGTCGTTTCTGCTAGCGCTGTGCTTCTACACATGTATTTGCTGAACGGTGAAAGCGCACAGTAATGCACTTTTCTCCCAGCAAATACACTGTTTCTAAGGAAATGGGAACACACTGAGGAGACACTTGTGGGAGCTACTGTGACTAAAACTGAGCTTCCCTACGCACAGGGAAGCAAGAGAAATGCTGATTTCATCAAGCCCAGTTACATACTCAGAATCTGTACTACTGCGCAAATAGGCATGTCTCTGTAGGCAAACAACTCATTTCTGACAAAGTTGCCCAAATGCATCTCAGAAGTGTGCAACTTGTTCCCTGAGTTAGAAAAGGTCGAGAAACGGTCTTTTCTGCTAGCGCTGTGCTTCTACACATGTATTTGCTGAACGGTGAAAGCACACAGTGATGCACTTTTCTCCTAGCAAATACACTGTTTCTAAGGAACTGGGAACACACTGAGGAGACACTTGTGGGAGCTACTGTGACTAAAACTGAGCTTCCCTACGCAAAGGGAAGCAAGAGAAATGCTGATTTCATCAAGCCCAGTTACATACTCAGAATCTGTACTACTGCGCAAATAGGCATGTCTCTGTAGGCAAAAAACTCATTTCTGACAACGTTGCCCAAATGCATCTCAGAAGTGTGCAACTTGTTCCCTGAGTTAGAAAACGTCGAGAAACGTTCGTTTCTGCTAGCGCTGTGCTTCTACACATGTATTTGCTGAACGGTGAAAACGCACAGTAATGCACTTTTCTCCCAGCAAATACACTGTTTCTAAGGAAATGGGAACACACTGAGGAGACACTTGTGGGAGCTACTGTGACTAAAACTGAGCTTCCTTACGCACAGGGAAGCAAGAGAAATGCTGATTTCATCAAGCCCAGTTACATACTCAGAATCTGTACTACTGCGCTAATAGGCATGTCTCTGTAGGCAAAAAACTCATTTCTGACAAAGTTGCCCAAATGCATCTCAGAAGTGTGCAACTTGTTCCCTGAGTTAGAAAACGTCGAGAAACAGTCTTTTCTGCTAGCGCTGTGCTTCTACACATGTATTTGCTGAACGGTGAAAGCGCACAGTAATGCACTTTTCTCCCAGGAAATACACTGTTTCTAAGGAAATGGGAACACACTGAGGAGACACTTGTGGGAGCTACTGTGACTAAAACTGAGCTTCTTTACACACAGGGAAGCAAGAGAAATGCTGATTTCATCAAGCCCAGTTACATACTCAGAATCTGTACTACTGCGCAAATAGGCATGAATCTGTAGGCAAAAAACTCATTTCTGACAAAGTTGCCCAAATGCATCTCAGAAGTATGCAACTTGTTCCCTGAGTTAGAAAACGTCGAGAAACTTTCGTTTCTGCTAGCGCTGTGCTTCTACACATGTATTTGCTGAACGGTGAAAGCGCACAGTAATGCACTTTTCTCCCAGCAATTACACTGTTTCTAAGGAAATGGGAATACACTGAGGAGACACTTGTGGGAGCTACTGTGACTAAAAGTGAGCTTCCCTGCGCACAGGGAAGCAAGAGAAATGCTGATTTCATCAAGCCCAGTTACATACTCAGAATCTGTACTACTGCGCAAATAGTCATGTCTCTGTAGGCAAAAAACTCCTTTCTGACAAAGTTGCCCAAATGCATCTCAGAAGTGTGCAACTTCTTCCCTGAGTTAGAAAACGTCGAGAAACGGTCGTTTCAGCTAGCGCTGTGCTTCTACACTTGTATTTGCTGAACGGTGAAAGCGCACAGTAATGCACTTTTCTCCCAGCAAATACACTGTTTCTAAGGAAATGGGAACACACTGAGGAGACACTTGTGGGAGCTACTGTGACTAAAACTGAGCTTCCCTACGAACAGGGAAGCAAGAGAAATGCTGATTTCATCAAGCCCAGTTACATACTCAGAATCTGTACTACTGCGCAAATAGGCATGTCTCTGTAGGCAAAAAACTCATTTCTGACAAAGTTGCCCAAATGCATCTAGGAAGTGTGCAACTTGTTCCCTGAGTTAGAAAACGTCGAGAAACGTTCGTTTCTGCTAGCGCTGTGCTTCTACACATGTATTTGCTGAACGGTGAAAGCGCACAGTAATGCACTTTTCTCCCAGCAAATACACTATTTCTAAGGAAATGGGAACACACTGAGAAGACACCTGTGGGAGCTACTGTGACTAAAACTGAGCTTCCCTACGCACAGGAAAGCAAGAGAAATGCTGATTTCATCAAGCCCAGTTACATACTCAGAATCTGTACTACTGCGCAAATAGGCATGAATCTGTAGGCAAAAAACTCATTTCTGACAAAGTTGCCCAAATGCATCTCAGAAGTGTGCAACTTGTTCCCTGAGTTAGAAAACGTCGAGAAACGTTCGTTTCTGCTAGCGCTGTCCTTCTACACATGTATTTGCTGAACGGTGAAAGCGCACGGTAATGCACTTTTCTCCCAGCAAATACACTGTTTCTAAGGAAATGGGAACACACTGAGGAGACACTTGTGGGAGCTACTGTGACTAAAACTGAGCTTCCCTACGCACAGGGAGGCAAGAGAAATGCTGATTTCATCCAGCACAGTTACATACTCAGAATCTGTACTACTGCGCAAATAGGCATGTCTCTGTAGGCAAAAAACTCATTTCTGAAAAAGTTGCCCAAATGCATCTCAGAAGTGTGCAACTTGTTCCCTGAGTTAGAAAACGTCGAGAAACGTTCGTTTCTGCTAGCGCTGTGCTTCTACACATGTATTTGCTGAATGGTGAAAGCGCACAGTAATGCACTTTTCTTCCAGCAAATACACTGTTTCTAAGGAAATGGGAACACACTGAGGAGACACTTGTGGGAGCTACTGTGACTGAAACTGAGCTTCCTTACGCACAGGGAAGCAAGAGAAATGCTGATTTCATCAAGCCCAGTTACATACTCAGAATCTGTACTACTGCGCAAATAGGCATGTCTCTGTAGGCAAAAAACTCATTTCTGACAAAGTTGCCCAAATGCATCTCAGAAGTGTGCAACTTGTTCCCTGAGTTAGAAAACGTCGAGAAACAGTCTTTTCTGCTAGCGCTGTGCTTCTACACATGTATTTGCTGAACGGTGAAAGCACACAGTAATGCACTTTTCTCCCAGGAAATACACTGTTTCTAAGGAAATGGGAACACACTGAGGAGACACTTGTGGGAGCTACTGTGACTAAAACTGAGCTTCTTTACACACAGGGAAGCAAGAGAAATGCTGATTTCATCAAGCCCAGTTACATACTCAGAATCTGTACTACTGCGCAAATAGGCATGAATCTGTAGGCAAAAAACTCATTTCTGACAAAGTTGCCCAAATGCATCTCAGAAGTGTGCAACTTGTTCCCTGAGTTAGAAAACGTCGAGAAACTTTCGTTTCTGCTAGCGCTGTGCTTCTACACATGTATTTGCTGAACGGTGAAAGCGCACAGTAATGCACTTTTCTCCCAGCAATTACACTGTTTCTAAGGAAATGGGAATACACTGAGGAGACACTTGTGGGAGCTACTGTGACTAAAAGTGAGCTTCCCTGCGCACAGGGAAGCAAGAGAAATGCTGATTTCATCAAGCCCAGTTACATACTCAGAATCTGTACTACTGCGCAAATAGTCATGTTTCTGTAGGCAAAAAACTCCTTTCTGACAAAGTTGCCCAAATGCATCTCAGAAGTGTGCAACTTGTTCCCTGAGTTAGAAAACGTCGAGAAACGGTCGTTTCAGCTAGCGCTGTGCTTCTACACTTGTATTTGCTGAACGGTGAAAGCGCACAGTAATGCACTTTTCTCCCAGCAAATACACTGTTTCTAAGGAAATGGGAACACACTGAGGAGACACTTGTGGGAGCTACTGTGACTAAAACTGAGCTTCTTTACACACAGGGATGCAAGAGAAATGCTGATTTCATCAAGCCCAGTTACATACTCAGAATCTGTACTACTGCGCAAATAGGCATGAATCTGTAGGCAAAAAACTCATTTCTGACAAAGTTGCCCAAATGCATCTCAGAAGTGTGCAACTTGTTCCCTGAGTTAGAAAACGTCGAGAAACTTTCGTTTCTGCTAGCGCTGTGCTTCTACACATGTATTTGCTGAACGGTGAAAGCGCACAGTAATGCACTTTCCTCCCAGCAAATACACTGTTTCTAAGGAAATGGGAACACACTGAGGAGACACTTGTGGGAGCTACTGTGACTAAAACTGAGCTTCCCTACGAACAGGGAAGCAAGAGAAATGCTGATTTCATCAAGCCCAGTTACATACTCAGAATCTGTACTACTGCGCAAATAGGCATGTCTCTGTAGGCAAAAAACTCATTTCTGACAAAGTTGCCCATATGCATCTAGGAAGTGTGCAACTTGTTCCCTGAGTTAGAAAACATCGAGAAACGTTCATTTCTGCTAGCGCTGTGCTTCTACACATGTATTTGCTGAACGGTGAAAGCGCGTAGTAATGCACTTTTCTCCCAGCAAATACACTGTTTCTAAGGAAATGGGAACACACAGAGAAGACACTTGTGGGAGCTACTGTGACTAAAACTGAGCTTCCCTACGCACAGGAAAGCAAGAGAAATGCTGATTTCATCAAGCCCAGTTACATACTCAGAATCTGTACTACTGCGCAAATAGGCATGAATCTGTAGACAAAAAACTCATTTCTGACAAAGTTGCCCAAATGCATCTCAGAAGTGTGCAACTTGTTCCCTGAGTTAGAAAACGTCGAGAAACGGTCGTTTCTGCTAGCGCTGTGCTTCTACACATGTATTTGCTGAACGGTGAAAGCGCACAGTAATTCACTTTTCTCCCAGCAAATACACTGTTTCTAAGGAAATGGGAACACACTGAGGAGACACTTGTGGGAGCTACTGTGACTAAAACTTAGCTTCCCTACGCACAGGGAAGCAAGAGAAATGCTGATTTCATCAAGCCCAGTTACATACTCAGAATCTGTACTACTGCGCAAATAGGCATGTCTCTGTAGGCAAAAAACTCATTTCTGACAACGTTGCCCAAATGCATCTCAGAAGTGTGCAACTTGTTCCCTGAGTTAGAAAACGTCGAGAAACGTTCGTTTCTGCTAGCGCTGTGCTTCTACACATGTATTTGCTGAACGGTGAAAACGCACAGTAATGCACTTTTGTCCCAGCAAATACACTGTTTCTAAGGAAATGGGAACACACTGAGGAGACACTTGTGGGAGCTACTGTGACTAAAACTGAGCTTCCTTACGCACAGGGAAGCAAGAGAAATGCTGATTTCATCAAGCCCAGTTACATACTCAGAATCTGTACTACTGCGCTAATAGGCATGTCTCTGTAGGCAAAAAACTCATTTCTGACAAAGTTGCCCAAATGCATCTCAGAAGTGTGCAACTTCTTCCCTGAGTTAGAAAACGTCGAGAAACGTTCATTTCAGCTAGCGATGTGCTTCTACACATGTATTTGCTGAACGGTGAAAGCGCACAGTAATGCACTTTTCTCCCAGCAAATACACTGTTTCTAAGGAAATGGGAACACACTGAGGAGACACTTGTGGGAGCTACTGTGACTAAAACTGAGCTTCCCTACGCACAGGGAGGCAAGAGAAATGCTGATTTCATCCAGCACAGTTACATACTCAGAATCTGTACTACTGCGCAAATAGGCATGTCTCTGTAGGCAAAAAACTCATTTCTGAAAAAGTTGCCCAAATGCATCTCAGATGTGTGCAACTTGTTCCCTGAGTTAGAAAACGTCGAGAAACGTTCGTTTCTGCTAGCGCTGTGCTTCTACACATGTATTTGCTGAATGGTGAAAGCGCACAGTAATGCACTTTTCTTCCAGCAAATACACTGTTTCTAAGGAAATGGGAACACACTGAGGAGACACTTGTGGGAGCTACTGTGACTGAAACTGAGCTTCCTTACGCACAGGGAAGCAAGAGAAATGCTGATTTCATCAAGCCCAGTTACATACTCAGAATCTGTACTACTGCGCAAATAGGCATGTCTCTGTAGGCAAAAAACTCATTTCTGACAAAGTTGCCCAAATGCATCTCAGAAGTGTGCAACTTGTTCCCTGAGTTAGAAAACGTCGAGAAACAGTCTTTTCTGCTAGCGCTGTGCTTCTACACATGTATTTGCTGAACGGTGAAAGCGCACAGTAATGCACTTTTCTCCCAGGAAATACACTGTTTCTAAGGAAATGGGAACACACTGAGGAGACACTTGTGGGAGCTACTGTGACTAAAACTGAGCTTCTTTACACACAGGGAAGCAAGAGAAATGCTGATTTCATCAAGCCCAGTTACATACTCAGAATCTGTACTACTGCGCAAATAGTCATGTCTCTGTAGGCAAAAAACTCCTTTCTGACAAAGTTGCCCAAATGCATCTCAGAAGTGTGCAACTTGTTCCCTGAGTTAGAAAACGTCGAGAAACGGTCGTTTCAGCTAGCGCTGTGCTTCTACACTTGTATTTGCTGAACGGTGAAAGCGCACAGTAATGCACTTTTCTCCCAGCAAATACACTGTTTCTAAGGAAATGGGAACACACTGAGGAGACACTTGTGGGAGCTACTGTGACTAAAACTGAGCTTCCCTACGAACAGGGAAGCAAGAGAAATGCTGATTTCATCAAGCCCAGTTACATACTCAGAATCTGTACTACTGCGCAAATAGGCATGTCTCTGTAGGCAAAAAACTCCTTTCTGACAAAGTTGCCCAAATGCATCTAGGAAGTGTGCAACTTGTTCCCTGAGTTAGAAAACGTCGAGAAACGTTCGTTTCTGCTAGCGCTGTGCTTCTACACATGTATTTGCTGAACGGTGAAAGCGCGCAGTAATGCACTTTTCTCCCAGCAAATACACTATTTCTAAGGAAATGGGAACACACTGAGAAGACACCTGTGGGAGCTACTGTGACTAAAACTGAGCTTCCCTACGCACAGGAAAGCAAGAGAAATGCTGATTTCATCAAGCCCAGTTACATACTCAGAATCTGTACTACTGCGCAAATAGGCATGAATCTGTAGGCAAAAAACTCATTTCTGACAAAGTTGCCCAAATGCATCTCAGAAGTGTGCAACTTGTTCCCTGAGTTAGAAAACGTCGAGAAACGTTCGTTTCTGCTAGCGCTGTCCTTCTACACATGTATTTGCTGAACGGTGAAAGCGCACAGTAATGCACTTTTCTCCCAGCAAATACACTGTTTCTAAGGAAATGGGAACACACTGAGGAGACACTTGTGGGAGCTACTGTGACTAAAACTGAGCTTCTTTACACACAGGGAAGCAAGAGAAATGCTGATTTCA
Source organism: Acomys minous (assembly GCF_964271855.1). NCBI lineage: Eukaryota > Metazoa > Chordata > Mammalia > Rodentia > Muridae > Acomys > Acomys minous. Next base: position 4,662,600 of record NW_028182181.1, read on the forward strand.
TCAAGCCCAGTTACATACTCAGAATCTGTACTACTGCGCAAATAGGCATGAATCTGTAGGCAAAAAACTTTTTTCTGACAAAGTTGCCCAAATGCATCTCAGAAGTGTGCAACTTGTTCCCTGAGTTAGAAAACGTCGAGAAACTTTCGTTTCTGCTAGCGCTGTGCTTCTACACATGTATTTGCTGAACGGTGAAAGCGCACAGTAATGCACTTTCCTCCCAGCAAATACACTGTTTCTAAGGAAATGGGAACACACTGAGGAGACACTTGTGGGAGCTACTGTGACTAAAACTGAGCTTCCCTACGAACAGGGAAGCAAGAGAAATGCTGATTTCATCAAGCCCAGTTACATACTCAGAATCTGTACTACTGCGCAAATAGGCATGTCTCTGTAGGCAAAAAACTCATTTCTGACAAAGTTGCCCATATGCATCTAGGAAGTGTGCAACTTGTTCCCTGAGTTAGAAAACATCGAGAAACGTTCATTTCTGCTAGCGCTGTGCTTCTACACATGTATTTGCTGAACGGTGAAAGCGCGCAGTAATGCACTTTTCTCCCAGCAAATACACTGTTTCTAAGGAAATGGGAACACACAGAGAAGACACTTGTGGGAGCTACTGTGACTAAAACTGAGCTTCCCTACGCACAGGAAAGCAAGAGAAATGCTGATTTCATCAAGCCCAGTTACATACTCAGAATCTGTACTACTGCGCAAATAGGCATGAATCTGTAGGCAAAAAACTCATTTCTGACAAAGTTGCCCAAATGCATCTCAGAAGTGTGCAACTTGTTCCCTGAGTTAGAAAACGTCGAAAAACGTTCGTTTCTGCTAGCGCTGTGCTTCTACACATGTATTTGCTGAACGGTGAAAGCGCACAGTAATGCACTTTTCTCCCAGCAATTACACTGTTTCTAAGGAAATGGGAACACACTGAGGAGACACTTGTGGGAGCTACTGTGACTAAAAGTGAGCTTCCCTACGCACAGGGAAGCAAGAGAAATGCTGATTTCATCAAGCCCAGTTACATACTCAGAATCTGTACTACTGCGCAAATAGTCATGTCTCTAGGCAAAAAACTCCTTTCTGACAAAGTTGCCCAAATGCATCTCAGAAGTGTGCAACTTGTTCCCTGAGTAGAAAACGTCGAGAAACGTTCGTTTCTGCTAGCGCTGTGCTTCTACACATGTATTTGCTGAACGGTGAAAGCGCACAGTAATGCACTTTTCTCCCAGCAAATACACTGTTTCTAAGGAAATGGGAACACACTGAGGAGACACTTGTGGGAGCTACTGTGACTAAAACTGAGCTTCCTTACGCACAGGGAAGCAAGAGAAATGCTGATTTCATCAAGCCCAGTTACATACTCAGAATCTGTACTACTGCGCTAATAGGCATGTCTCTAAGGCAAAAAACTCATTTCTGACAAAGTTGCCCAAATGCATCTCAGAAGTGTGCAACTTGTTCCCTGAGTTAGAAAACGTCGAGAAACGGTCGTTTCTGCTAGCGCTGTGCTTCTACACATGTATTTGCTGAACGGTGAAAGCGCACAGTAATTCACTTTTCTCCCAGCAAATACACTGTTTCTAAGGAAATGGGAACACACTGAGGAGACACTTGTGGGAGCTACTGTGACTAAAACTTAGCTTCCCTACGCACAGGGAAGCAAGAGAAATGCTGATTTCATCAAGCCCAGTTACATACTCAGAATCTGTACTACTGCGCAAATAGGCATGTCTCTGTAGGCAAAAAACTCATTTCTGACAAAGTTGCCCAAATGCATCTCAGAAGTGTGCAACTTGTTCCCTGAGTTAGAAAACGTCGAGAAACGGTCTTTTCTGCTAGCGCTGTGCTTCTACACATGTATTTGCTGAACGGTGAAAGCGCACAGTAATGCACTTTTCTCCCAGCAAATACACTGTTTCTAAGGAAATGGGAACAAACTGAGGAGACACTTGTGGGAGCTACTGTGACTAAAACTGAGCTTCCCTACGCACAGGGAAGCAAGAGAAATGCTGATTTCATCAAGCCCAGTTATATACTCAGAATCTGTACTTCTGCGCAAATAGGCATGAATCTGTAGGCAAAAAACTCATTTTTGAAAAGTTACCCAAATGCATCTCAGAAGTGTGCAACTTGTTCCCTGAGTTAGAAAACGTCGAGAAACGTTCGTTTCTGCTAGCGCTGTGCTTCTACACATGTATTTGCTGAACGGTGAAAGCGCACAGTAATGCACTTTTCTCCCAGCAAATACACTGTTTCTAAGGAAATGGGAACACACTGAGGAGACACTTGTGGGAGCTACTGTGACTAAAACTGAGCTTCCTTATGCACAGGGAAGCAAGAGAAATGCTGAATTCATCAAGCCCAGTTACATACTCAGAATCTGTACTACTGCGCAAATAGGCATGTCTCTGTAGGCAAAAAACTCATTTCTGACAAAGTTTCCCAAATGCATCTCAGAAGTGTGCAACTTGTTCCCTGAGTTAGAAAACGTCGAGAAACGTTCGTTTCTGCTAGCGCTGTGCTTCTACACATGTATTTGCTGAACGGTGAAAGCGCACAGTAATGCACTTTTCTCCCAGCAAATACACTGTTTCTAAGGAAATGGGAACACACTGAGGAGACACTTGTGGGAGCTACTGTGACTAAAACTGAGCTTCTTTACACACAGGGAAGCAGGAGAAATGCTGATTTCATCAAGCCCAGTTACATACTCAGAATCTGTACTACTGCGCAAGTAGGCATGAATCTGTAGGCAAAAAACTCCTTTCTGACAAAGTTGCCCAAATGCATCTCAGAAGTGTGCAACTTGTTCCCTGAGTTAGAAAACGTCGAGAAACGGTCGTTTCTGCTAGCGCTGTGCTTCTACACATGTATTTGCTGAACGGTGAAAGCGCAAAGTAATGCACTTTTCTCCCAGCAATTACACTGTTTCTAAGGAAATGGGAACACACTGAGGAGACACTTGTGGGAGCTACTGTGACTAAAAGTGAGCTTCCCTACGCACAGGGAAGCAAGAGAAATGCTGATTTCATCAAGCCCAGTTACATACTCAGAATCTGTACTACTGCGCAAATAGTCATGTCTCTAGGCAAAAAACTCCTTTCTGACAAAGTTGCCCAAATCCATCTCAGAAGTGTGCAACTTGTTCCCTGAGTAGAAAACGTCGAGAAACGTTCATTTCTGCTAGCGCTGTGCTTCTACACATGTATTTGCTGAACGGTGAAAGCGCACAGTAATGCACTTTTCTCCCAGCAAATACACTGTTTCTAAGGAAATGGGAACACACTGAGGAGACACTTGTGGGAGCTACTGTGACTAAAACTGAGCTTCCTTACGCACAGGGAAGCAAGAGAAATGCTGATTTCATCAAGCCCAGTTACATACTCAGAATCTGTACTACTGCGCTAATAGGCATGTCTCTAAGGCAAAAAACTCATTTCTGACAAAGTTGCCCAAATGCATCTCAGAAGTGTGCAACTTGTTCCCTGAGTTAGAAAACGTCGAGAAACGGTCGTTTCTGCTAGCGCTGTGCTTCTACACATGTATTTGCTGAACGGTGAAAGCGCACAGTAATTCACTTTTCTCCCAGCAAATACACTGTTTCTAAGGAAATGGGAACACACTGAGGAGACACTTGTGGGAGCTACTGTGACTAAAACTTAGCTTCCCTACGCACAGGGAAGCAAGAGAAATGCTGATTTCATCAAGCCCAGTTACATACTCAGAATCTGTACTACTGCGCAAATAGGCATGTCTCTGTAGGCAAAAAACTCATTTCTGACAAAGTTGCCCAAATGCATCTCAGAAGTGTGCAACTTGTTCCCTGAGTTAGAAAACGTCGAGAAACGGTCTTTTCTGCTAGCGCTGTGCTTCTACACATGTATTTGCTGAACGGTGAAAGCGCACAGTAATGCACTTTTCTCCCAGCAAATACACTGTTTCTAAGGAAATGGGAACAAACTGAGGAGACACTTGTGGGAGCTACTGTGACTAAAACTGAGCTTCCCTACGCACAGGGAAGCAAGAGAAATGCTGATTTCATCAAGCCCAGTTATATACTCAGAATCTGTACTTCTGCGCAAATAGGCATGAATCTGTAGGCAAAAAACTCATTTTTGAAAAGTTACCCAAATGCATCTCAGAAGTGTGCAACTTGTTCCCTGAGTTAGAAAACGTCGAGAAACGTTCGTTTCTGCTAGCGCTGTGCTTCTACACATGTATTTGCTGAACGGTGAAAGCGCACAGTAATGCACTTTTCTCCCAGAAAATACACTGTTTCTAAGGAAATGGGAACACACTGAGGAGACACTTGTGGGAGCTACTGTGACTAAAACTGAGCTTCCTTATGCACAGGGAAGCAAGAGAAATGCTGAATTCATCAAGCCCAGTTACATACTCAGAATCTGTACTACTGCGCAAATAGGCATGTCTCTGTAGGCAAAAAACTCATTTCTGACAAAGTTGCCCAAATGCATCTCAGAAGTGTGCAACTTGTTCCCTGAGTTAGAAAACGTCGAGAAACGTTCGTTTCTGCTAGCGCTGTGCTTCTACACATGTATTTGCTGAACGGTGAAAGCGCACAGTAATGCACTTTTCTCCCAGCAAATACACTGTTTCTAAGGAAATGGGAACACACTGAGGAGACACTTGTGGGAGCTACTGTGACTAAAACTGAGCTTCTTTACACACAGGGAAGCAGGAGAAATGCTGATTTCATCAAGCCCAGTTACATACTCAGAATCTGTACTACTGCGCAAGTAGGCATGAATCTGTAGGCAAAAAACTCCTTTCTGACAAAGTTGCCCAAATGCATCTCAGAAGTGTGCAACTTGTTCCCTGAGTTAGAAAACGTCGAGAAACGGTCGTTTCTGCTAGCGCTGTGCTTCTACACATGTATTTGCTGAACGGTGAAAGCGCAAAGTAATGCACTTTTCTCCCAGCAATTACACTGTTTCTAAGGAAATGGGAACACACTGAGGAGACACTTGTGGGAGCTACTGTGACTAAAACTGAGCTTCCCTACGCACAGGAAAGCAAGAGAAATGCTGATTTCATCAAGCCCAGTTACATACTCAGAATCTGTACTACTGCGCAAATAGGCATGAATCTGTAGGCAAAAAACTCATTTCTGACAAAGTTGCCCAAATGCATCTCAGAAGTGTGCAACTTGTTCCCTGAGTTAGAAAACGTCGAGAAACGTTCGTTTCTGCTAGCGCTGTGCTTCTACACATGTATTTGCTGAACGGTGAAAGCGCACAGTAATGCACTTTTCTCCCAGCAAATACACTGTTTCTAAGGAAATGGGAACACACTGAGGAGACACTTGTGGGAGCTACTGTGACTAAAAGTGAGCTTGCCTACGCACAGGGAAGCAAGAGAAATGCTGATTTCATCAAGCCCAGTTACATACTCAGAATCTGTACTACTGCGCAAATAGGCATGTCTCTGTATGCCAAAAACTCATTTCTGACAAAGTTGCCCAAATGCATCTCAGAAGTGTGCAACATGTTCCCTGAGTTAGAAAACGTCGAGAAATGGTCTTTTCTGCTAGCGCTGTGCTTCTACACATGTATTTGCTGAACGGTGAGAGCGCACAGTAATGCACTTTTCTCCCAGCAAATACACTGTTTCTAAGGAAATGGGAACACACTGAGGAGACACTTGTGGGAGCTACTGTGACTAAAACTGACCTTCCCTATGAACAGGGAAGCAAGAGAAATGCTGATTTCATCAAGCCCAGTTATATACTCAGAATCTGTACTTCTGCGCAAATAGGCATGAATCTGTAGGCAAAAAACTCATTTCTGACAATGTTGCCCAAATGCATCTCAGAAGTGTGCAACTTGTTCCCTGAGTTAGAAAACGTCGAGAAACGTTCGTTTCTGCTAGCGATGTGCTTCTACACATGTATTTGCTGAACGGTGAAAGCGCACAGTAATGCACTTTTCTCCCAGCAAATACACTGTTTCTAAGGAAATGGGAACACACTGAGGAGACACTTGTGGGAGCTACTGTGACTAAAACTGAGCTTCCCTACGCACACGGAAGCAAGAGAAATGCTGATTTCATCAAGCCCAGTTACATACTCAGAATCTGTACTACTGCGCAAATAGGCATGTCTCTGTAGGCAAAAAACTCATTTCTGACAAAGTTGCCCAAATGCATCTCAGAAGTGTGCAACTTGTTCCCTGAGTTAGAAAACGTCGAGAAACGTTCGTTTCTGCTAGCGCTGTGCTTCTACACATGTATTTGCTGAACGGTGAAAGCGCACAGTAATGCACTTTTCTCCCAGCAAATACACTGTTTCTAAGGAAATGGGAACACACTGAGGAGACACTTGTGGGAGCTACTGTGACTAAAACTGAGCTTCCCTACGAACAGGGAAGCAAGAGAAATGCTGATTTCATCAAGCCCAGTTACATACTCAGAATCTGTACTACTGCGCAAATAGGCATGTCTCTGTAGGCAAAAAACTCATTTCTGACAAAGTTGCCCAAATGCATCTAGGAAGTGTGCAACTTGTTCCCTGAGTTAGAAAACGTCGAGAAACGTTCGTTTCTGCTAGCGCTGTGCTTCTACACATGTATTTGCTGAACGGTGAAAGCGCGCAGTAATGCACTTTTCTCCCAGCAAATACACTATTTCTAAGGAAATGGGAACACACTGAGAAGACACCTGTGGGAGCTACTGTGACTAAAACTGAGCTTCCCTACGCACAGGGAAGCAAGAGAAATGCTGATTTCATCAAGCCCAGTTACATACTCAGAATCTGTACTACTGCGCAAATAGGCATGAATCTGTAGGCAAAAAACTCATTTCTGACAAAGTTGCCCAAATGCATCTCAGAAGTGTGCAACTTGTTCCCTGAGTTAGAAAACGTCGAGAAACGTTCGTTTCTGCTAGCGCTGTGCTTCTACACATGTATTTGCTGATCGGTGAAAGCGCACAGTAATGCACTTTTCTCCCAGCAAATACACTGTTTCTAAGGAAATGGGAACACACTGAGGAGACACTTGTGGGAGCTACTGTGACTAAAACTGAACTTCTTTACACACAGGGAAGCAAGAGAAATGCTGATTTCATCAAGCCCAGTTACATACTCAGAATCTGTACTACTGCGCAAATAGGCATGAATCTGTAGGCAAAAAACTCATTTCTGACAAAGTTGCCCAAATGCATCTCAGAAGTGTGCAACTTGTTCCCTGAGTTAGAAAACGTCGAGAAACTTTCGTTTCTGCTAGCGCTGTGCTTCTACACATGTATTTGCTGAACGGTGAAAGCGCACAGTAATGCACTTTTCTCCCAGCAATTACACTGTTTCTAAGGAAATGGGAATACACTGAGGAGACACTTGTGGGAGCTACTGTGACTAAAAGTGAGCTTCCCTGCGCACAGGGAAGCAAGAGAAATGCTGATTTCATCAAGCCCAGTTACATACTCAGAATCTGTACTACTGCGCAAATAGTAATGTCTCTGTAGGCAAAAAACTCCTTTCTGACAAAGTTGCCCAAATGCATCTCAGAAGTGTGCAACTTGTTCCCTGAGTTAGAAAACGTCGAGAAACGTTCGTTTCTGCTAGCGCTGTGCTTCTACACATGTATTTGCTGAACGGTGAAAGCGCACAGTAATGCACTTTTCTCCCAGCAAATACACTGTTTCTAAGGAAATGGGAACACACTGAGGAGACACTTGTGGGAGCTACTGTGACTAAAATTGAGCTTCCCTGCGCACAGGGAAGCAAGAGAAATGCTGATTTCATCAAGCCCAGTTACATACTCAGAATCTGTACTACTGCGCAAATAGTAATGTCTCTGTAGGCAAAAAACTTCTTTCTGACAAAGTTGCCCAAATGCATCTCAGAAGTGTGCAACTTGTTCCCTGAGTTAGAAAACGTCGAGAAACGGTCGTTTCTGCTAGCGCTGTGCTTCTACACATGTATTTGCTGAACGGTGAAAGCGCACAGTAATGCACTTTTCTCCCAGCAAATACACTGTTTCTAAGGAAATGGGAACACACTGAGGAGACACTTGTGGGAGCTACTGTGACTAAAATTGAGCTTCCCTACGAACAGGGAAGCAAGAGAAATGCTGATTTCATCAAGCCCAGTTACATACTCAGAATCTGTACTACTGCGCAAATAGGCATGTCTCTGTAGGCAAAAAACTCATTTCTGACAAAGTTGCCCATATGCATCTAGGAAGTGTGCAACTTGTTCCCTGAGTTAGAAAACATCGAGAAACGTTCATTTCTGCTAGCGCTGTGCTTCTACACATGTATTTGCTGAACGGTGAAAGCGCGCAGTAATGCACTTTTCTCCCAGCAAATACACTGTTTCTAAGGAAATGGGAACACACAGAGAAGACACTTGTGGGAGCTACTGTGACTAAAACTGAGCTTCCCTACACACAGGAAAGCAAGAGAAATGCTGATTTCATCAAGCCCAGTTACATACTCAGAATCTGTACTACTGCGCAAATAGGCATGAATCTGTAGGCAAAAAACTCATTTCTGACAAAGTTGCCCAAATGCATCTCAGAAGTGTGCAACTTGTTCCCTGAGTTAGAAAACATCGAGAAACGTTCGTTTCTGCTAGCGCTGTGCTTCTACACATGTATTTGCTGAACGGTGAAAGCGCACAGTAATGCACTTTTCTCCCAGCAAATACACTGTTTCTAAGGAAATGGGAACACACTGAGGAGACACTTGTGGGAGCTACTGTGACTAAAAGTGAGCTTGCCTACGCACAGGGAAGCAAGAGAAATGCTGATTTCATCAAGCCCAGTTACATACTCAGAATCTGTACTACTGCGCAAATAGGCATGAATCTGTAGACAAAAAACTCATTTCTGACAAAGTTGCCCAAATGCATCTCAGAAGTGTGCAACTTGTTCCCTGAGTTAGAAAACGTCGAGAAACGGTCGTTTCTGCTAGCGCTGTGCTTCTACACATGTATTTGCTGAACGGTGAAAGCGCACAGTAATTCACTTTTCTCCCAGCAAATACACTGTTTCTAAGGAAATGGGAACACACTGAGGAGACACTTGTGGGAGCTACTGTGACTAAAACTTAGCTTCCCTACGCACAGGGAAGCAAGAGAAATGCTGATTTCATCAAGCCCAGTTACATACTCAGAATCTGTACTACTGCGCAAATAGGCATGTCTCTGTAGGCAAAAAACTCATTTCTGACAAAGTTGCCCAAATGCATCTCAGAAGTGTGCAACTTGTTCCCTGAGTTAGAAAACGTCGAGAAACGTTCGTTTCTGCTAGCGCTGTGCTTCTACACATGTATTTGCTGAACGGTGAAAGCGCACAGTAATGCACTTTTCTCCCAGCAAATACACTGTTTCTAAGGAAATGGGAACACACTGAGGAGACACTTGTGGGAGCTACTGTGACTAAAACTGACCTTCCCTACTCACAGGGAAGCAAGAGAAATGCTGATTTCATCAAGCCCAGTTACATACTCAGAATCTGTACTACTGCGCAAATAGGCATGTCTCTGTAGGCAAAAAACTCATTTCTGACAAAGTTGCCCAAATGCATCTCAGAAGTGTGCAACTTGTTCCCTGAGTTAGAAAACGTCGAGAAACGGTCTTTTCTGCTAGCGCTGTGCTTCTACACATGTATTTGCTGAACGGTGAAAGCGCACAGTAATGCACTTTTCTCCCAGCAAATACACTGTTTCTAAGGAAATGGGAACACACTGAGGAGACACTTGTGGGAGCTACTGTGACTAAAACTGAGCTTCCTTACGCACAGGGAAGCAAGAGAAATGCTGAATTCATCAAGCCCAGTTACATACTCAGAATCTGTACTACTGCGCAAATAGGCATGTCTCTGTAGGCAAAAAACTCATTTCTGACAAAGTTGCCCAAATGCATCTCAGAAGTGTGCAACTTGTTCCCTGAGTTAGAAAACGTCGAGAAACGTTCGTTTCTGCTAGCGCTGTGCTTCTACACATGTATTTGCTGAACGGTGAAAGCGCACAGTAATGCACTTTTCTCCCAGCAAATACACTGTTTCTAAGGAAATGGGAACACACTGAGGAGACACTTGTGGGAGCTACTGTGACTAAAACTGAGCTTCTTTACACACAGGGAAGCAGGAGAAATGCTGATTTCATCAAGCCCAGTTACATACTCAGAATCTGTACTACTGCGCAAATAGGCATGAATCTGTAGGCAAAAAACTCATTTCTGACAAAGTTGCCCAAATGCATCTCAGAAGTGTGCAACTTGTTCCCTGAGTTAGAAAACGTCGAGAAACATTCGTTTCTGCTAGCGCTGTGCTTCTACACATGTATTTGCTGAACGGTGAAAGCGCACAGTAATGCACTTTTCTCCCAGCAAATACACTGTTTCTAAGGAAATGGGAACACACTGAGGAGACACTTGTGGGAACTACTGTGACTAAAACTGACCTTCCCTACGCACAGGGAAGCAAGAGAAATGCTGATTTCATCAAGCCCAGTTACATACTCAGAATCTGTACTACTGCGCAAATAGGCATGTCTCTGTAGGCCAAAAACTCATTTCTGACAAAGTTGCCCAAATGCATCTCAGAAGTGTGCAACATGTTCCCTGAGTTAGAAAACGTCGAGAAACGGTCTTTTCTGCTAGCGCTGTGCTTCTACACATGTATTTGCTGAACGGTGAAAGCGCACAGTAATGCACTTTTTTCCCAGCAAATACACTGTTTCTAAGGAAATGGGAACACACTGTGGAGACACTTGTGGGAGCTACTGTGACTAAAACTGACCTTCCCTATGCACAGGGAAGCAAGAGAAATGCTGATTTCATCAAGCCCAGTTACATACACAGAATCTGTACTACTGCACAAATAGGCATGTCTCTGTAGGCCAAAAACTCATTTCTGACAAAGTTGCCCAAATGCATCTCAGAAGTGTGCAACTTATTCCCTGAGTTAGAAAACGTCGAGAAACGGTCTTTTCTGCTAGCGCTGTGCTTCTACACATGTATTTGCTGAACGGTGAAAGCGCACAGTAATGCACTTTTCTCCCAGCAAATACACTGTTTCTAAGGAAATGGGAACACACTGAGGAGACACTTGTGGGAGCTACTGTGACTAAAAGTGAGCTTCCCTACGCACAGGGAAGCAAGAGAAATGCTGATTTCATCAAGCCCAGTTACATACACAGAATCTGTACTACTGCACAAATAGGCATGTCTCTGTAGGCCAAAAACTCATTACTGACAAAGTTGCCCAAATGCATCTCAGAAGTGTGCAACTTGTTCCCTGAGTTAGAAAACGTCGAGAAACGGTCTTTTCTGCTAGCGCTGTGCTTCTACACATGTATTTGCTGAACGGTGAAAGCACACAGTAATGCACTTTTCTCCCAGCAAATACACTGTTTCTAAGGAAATGGGAACACACTGAGGAGACACTTGTGGGAGCTACTGTGACTAAAAGTGAGCTTCCCTACGCACAGGGAAGCAAGAGAAATGCTGATTTCATCAAGCCCAGTTACATACTCAGAATCTGTACTACTGCGCAAATAGGCATGAATCTGTAGACAAAAAACTCATTTCTGACAAAGTTGCCCAAATGCATCTCAGAAGTGTGCAACTTGTTCCCTGAGTTAGAAAACGTCGAGAAACGTTCGTTTCTGCTAGCGCTGTGCTTCTACACATGTATTTGCTGAACGGTGAAAGCACACAGTAATGCACTTTTCTCCCAGCAAATACACTGTTTCTAAGGAAATGGGAACACACTGAGGAGACACTTGTGGGAGCTACTGTGACTAAAACTGAGCTTCCCTACGCACAGGGAAGCAAGAGAAATGCTGATTTCATCAAGCCCAGTTACATACTCAGAATCTGTACTACTGCGCAAATAGGCATGTCTCTGTAGGCAAAAAACTCATTTCTGACAAAGTTGCCCAAATGCATCTCAGAAGTGTGCAACTTGTTCCCTGAGTTAGAAAACGTCGAGAAACGGTCATATCTGCTAACGCTGTGCTTCTACACATGTATTTGCTGAACGGTGAAAGCGCGCAGTAATGCACTTTTCTCCCAGCAAATACACTGTTTCTAAGGAAATGGGAACACACTGAGGAGACACTTGTGGGAGCTACTGTGACTAAAACTGAGCTTCCCTACGCACAGGGAAGCAAGAGAAAGGCTGATTTCATCAAGCCCAGTTACATACTCAGAATCTGTACTACTGCGCAAATAGGCATGAATCTGTAGGCAAAAAACTCATTTCTGACAAAGTTGCCCAAATGCATCTCAGAAGTGTGCAACTTGTTCCCTGAGTTAGAAAACGTCGAGAAACGTTCGTTTCTGTTAGCGCTGTGCTTCCACACATGTATTTGCAGAACGGTGAAAGCGCACAGTAATGCACTTTTCTCCCAGCAAATACACTGTTTCTAAGGAACTGGGAACACACTGAGGAGACACTTGTGGGAGCTACTGTGACTAAAACTGAGCTTCCCTATGCAGAGGGAAGCAAGAGAAATGCTGATTTCATCAAGCCCAGTTACATACTCAGAATCTGTACTACTGCGCAAATAGGCATGTCTCTGTAGGCAAAAAACTCATTTCTGACTATGTTGCCCAAATGCATCTCAGAAGTGTGAAACTTGTTCCCTGAGTTAGAAAACGTCGAGAAACGTTCGTTTCTGCTAGCGCTGTGCTTCTACACATGTATTTGCTGAACGGTGAAAGCGCACAGTAATGCACTTTTCTCCCAGCAAATACACTCTTTCTAAGGAAATGGGAACACACTGAGGAGACACTTGTGGGAGCTACTGTGACTAAAAGAGAGCTTCCCTACGCACAGGGAAGCAAGAGAAATGCTGATTTCATCAAGCCCAGTTACATACTCAGAATCTGTACTACTGCGCAAATAGGCATGTCTCTGTAGGCAAAAAACTCATTTCTGACAAAGTTGCCCAAATGCATCTCAGAAGTGTGCAACTTGTTCCCTGAGTTAGAAAACGTCGAGAAACTTTCGTTTCTGCTAGCGCTGTGCTTCTACACATGTATTTGCTGAACGGTGAAAGCGCACAGAAATGCACTTTTCTCCCAGCAATTACACTGTTTCTAAGGAAATGGGAACACACTGAGGAGACACTTGTGGGAGCTACTGTGACTAAAACTGAGCTTCCCTACGCACAGGGAAGCAAGAGAAATGCTGATTTCATCAAGCCCAGTTACATACTCAGAATCTGTACTACTGCGCAAATAGGCATGTTTCTGTAGGCAAAAAACTCATTTCTGACAAAGTTGCCCAAATGCATCTAGGAAGTGTGCAACTTGTTCCGTGAGTTAGAAAACGTCGAGAAACGGTCGTTTCTGCTAGCGCTGTGCTTCTACACATGTATTTGCTGAACGGTGAAAGCGCACAGTAATGCACTTTTCTCCCAGCAAATACACTGTTTCTAAGGAAATGGGAACACACTGAGGAGACACTTGTGGGAGCTACTGTGACTAAAACTGAGCTTCCCTACGCACAGGGAAGCAAGAGAAATGCTGATTTCATCAAGCCCAGTTACATACTCAGAATCTGTACTACTGCGCAAATAGGCAATGTCTCTGTAGGCAAAAAACTCATTTCTGACAAAGTTGCCCAAATGCATCTCAGAAGTGTGCAACTTGTTCCCTGAGTTAGAAAACGTCGAGAAATGGTCGTTTCTGCTAGCGCTGTGCTTCTACACATGTATTTGCTGAACGGTGAAAGCGCACAGTAATGCACTTTTCTCCCAGCAAATACACTGTTTCTAAGGAAATGGGAACACACTGAGGAGACACTTGTGGGAGCTACTGTGCTTAAAAGTGAGCTTCCCTACGCACAGGGAAGCAAGAGAAATGCTGATTTCATCAAGCCCAGTTACATACTCAGAATCTGTACTACTGCGCAAATAGGCATGAATCTGTAGACAAAAGACTCATTTCTGACAAAGTTGCCCAAATGCATCTCAGAAGTGTGCAACTTGTTCCCTGAGTTAGAAAACGTCGAGAAACGTTCGTTTCTGCTAGCGCTGTGCTTCTACACATGTATTTGCTGAACGGTGAAAGCGCACAGTAATTCACTTTACTCCCAGCAAATACACTGTTTCTAAGGAAATGGGAACACACTGAGGAGACACTTGTGGGAGCTACTGTGACTAAAAGTGACCTTCCCTACGCACAGGGAAGCAAGAGAAATGCTGATTTCATCAAGCCCAGTTACATACTCAGAATCTGTACTACTGCGCAAATAGGCATGTCTCTGTAGGCAAAAAACTCATTTCTGACAAAGTTGCCCAAATGCATCTCAGAAGTGTGCAACTTGTTCCCTGAGTTAGAAAACGTCGAGAAACTTTCGTTTCTGCTAGCGCTGTGCTTCTACACATGTATTTGCTGAACGGTGAAAGCGCACAGAAATGCACTTTTCTCCCAGCAATTACACTGTTTCTAAGGAAATGGGAACACACTGAGGAGACACTTGTGGGAGCTACTGTGACTAAAACTGAGCTTCCCTACGCACAGGGAAGCAAGAGAAATGCTGATTTCATCAAGCCCAGTTACATACTCAGAATCTGTACTACTGCGCAAATAGGCATGTTTCTGTAGGCAAAAAACTCATTTCTGACAAAGTTGCCCAAATGCATCTAGGAAGTGTGCAACTTGTTCCCTGAGTTAGAAAACGTCGAGAAACGGTCGTTTCTGCTAGCGCTGTGCTTCTACACATGTATTTGCTGAACGGTGAAAGCGCACAGTAATGCACTTTTCTCCCAGCAAATACACTGTTTCTAAGGAAATGGGAACACACTGAGGAGACACTTGTGGGAGCTACTGTGACTAAAACTGAGCTTCCCTACGCACAGGGAAGCAAGAGAAATGCTGATTTCATCAAGCCCAGTTACATACTCAGAATCTGTACTACTGCGCAAATAGGCAATGTCTCTGTAGGCAAAAAACTCATTTCTGACAAAGTTGCCCAAATGCATCTCAGAAGTGTGCAACTTGTTCCCTGAGTTAGAAAACGTCGAGAAACGGTCGTTTCTGCTAGCGCTGTGCTTCTACACATGTATTTGCTGAACGGTGAAAGCGCACAGTAATGCACTTTTCTCCCAGCAAATACACTGTTTCTAATGAAATGGGAACACACTGAGGAGACACTTGTGGGAGCTACTGTGCTTAAAAGTGAGCTTCCCTACGCACAGGGAAGCAAGAGAAATGCTGATTTCATCAAGCCCAGTTACATACTCAGAATCTGTACTACTGCGCAAATAGGCATGAATCTGTAGACAAAAGACTCATTTCTGACAAAGTTGCCCAAATGCATCTCAGAAGTGTGCAACTTGTTCCCTGAGTTAGAAAACGTCGAGAAACGTTCGTTTCTGCTAGCGCTGTGCTTCTACACATGTATTTGCTGAACGGTGAAAGCGCACAGTAATTCACTTTACTCCCAGCAAATACACTGTTTCTAAGGAAATGGGAACACACTGAGGAGACACTTGTGGGAGCTACTGTGACTAAAAGTGACCTTCCCTACGCACAGGGAAGCAAGAGAAATGCTGATTTCATCAAGCCCAGTTACATACTCAGAATCTGTACTACTGCGCAAATAGGCATGAATCTGTAGACAAAAAACTCATTTCTGATAAAGTTGCCCAAATGCATCTCAGAAGTGTGCAACTTGTTCCCTGAGTTAGAAAACGTCGAGAAACGGTCGTTTCTGCTAGCGCTGTGCTTCTACACATGTATTTGCTGAACGGTGAAAGCGCACAGTAATGCACTTTTCTCCCAGCAAATACACTGTTTCTAAGGAAATGGGAACACACTGAGGAGACACTTGTGGGAGCTACTGTGACTAAAACTGAGCTTCCCTACGCACAGGGAAGCAAGAGAAATGCTGATTTCATCAAGCCCAGTTACATACTCAGAATCTGTACTACTGCGCAAATAGGCATGTCTCTGTAGGCAAAAAACTCATTTCTGACAAAGTTGCCCAAATGCATCTCAGAAGTGTGCAACTTGTTCCCTGAGTTAGAAAATGTCGAGAAACGTTCGTTTCTGCTAGCGCTGTGCTTCTACACATGTATTTGCTGAACGGTGAAAGCGCACAGTAATGCACTTTTCTCCCAGCAAATACACTGTTTCTAAGGAAATGGGAACACACTGAGGAGACACTTGTGGGAGCTACTGTGACTAAAACTGAGCTTCCCTACGCACAGGGAAGCAAGAGAAATGCTGATTTCATCAAGCCCAGTTACATACTCAGAATCTGTACTACTGCGCAAATAGGCATGTCTCTGTAGGCAAAAAACTCATTTCTGACAAAGTTGCCCAAATGCATCTCAGAAGTGTGCAACTTGTTCCCTGAGTTAGAAAACGTCGAGAAACTGTCATATCTGCTAACGCTGTGCTTCTACACATGTATTTGCTGAACGGTGAAAGCGCACAGTAATGTACTTTTCTCCCAGCAAATACACTGTTTCTAAGGAACTGGGAACACACTGAGGAGACACTTGTGGGAGCTACTGTGACTAAAACTGAGCTTCCCTACGCACAGGGAAGCAAGAGAAAGGCTGATTTCATCAAGCCCAGTTACATACTCAGAATCTGTACTACTGCGCAAATAGGCAATGTCTCTGTAGGCAAAAAACTCATTTCTGACAAAGTTGCCCAAATGCATCTCAGAAGTGTGCAACTTGTTCCCTGAGTTAGAAAACGTCGAGAAACGGTCGTTTCTGCTAGCGCTGTGCTTCTACACATGTATTTGCTGAACGGTGAAAGCGCACAGTAATGCACTTTTCTCCCAGCAAATACACTGTTTCTAATGAAATGGGAACACACTGAGGAGACACTTGTGGGAGCTACTGTGCTTAAAAGTGAGCTTCCCTACGCACAGGGAAGCAAGAGAAATGCTGATTTCATCAAGCCCAGTTACATACTCAGAATCTGTACTACTGCGCAAATAGGCATGAATCTGTAGACAAAAGACTCATTTC
Source organism: Acomys minous (assembly GCF_964271855.1). Taxonomy (NCBI): domain Eukaryota; kingdom Metazoa; phylum Chordata; class Mammalia; order Rodentia; family Muridae; genus Acomys; species Acomys minous. The sequence goes on from NW_028182181.1 coordinate 4,679,568, forward strand.
TGACAAAGTTGCCCAAATGCATCTCAGAAGTGTGCAACTTGTTCCCTGAGTTAGAAAACGTCGAGAAACGTTCGTTTCTGCTAGCGCTGTGCTTCTACACATGTATTTGCTGAACGGTGAAAGCGCACAGTAATTCACTTTACTCCCAGCAAATACACTGTTTCTAAGGAAATGGGAACACACTGAGGAGACACTTGTGGGAGCTACTGTGACTAAAAGTGACCTTCCCTACGCACAGGGAAGCAAGAGAAATGCTGATTTCATCAAGCCCAGTTACATACTCAGAATCTGTACTACTGCGCAAATAGGCATGAATCTGTAGACAAAAAACTCATTTCTGATAAAGTTGCCCAAATGCATCTCAGAAGTGTGCAACTTGTTCCCTGAGTTAGAAAACGTCGAGAAACGGTCGTTTCTGCTAGCGCTGTGCTTCTACACATGTATTTGCTGAACGGTGAAAGCGCACAGTAATGCACTTTTCTCCCAGCAAATACACTGTTTCTAAGGAAATGGGAACACACTGAGGAGACACTTGTGGGAGCTACTGTGACTAAAACTGAGCTTCCCTACGCACAGGGAAGCAAGAGAAATGCTGATTTCATCAAGCCCAGTTACATACTCAGAATCTGTACTACTGCGCAAATAGGCATGTCTCTGTAGGCAAAAAACTCATTTCTGACAAAGTTGCCCAAATGCATCTCAGAAGTGTGCAACTTGTTCCCTGAGTTAGAAAATGTCGAGAAACGTTCGTTTCTGCTAGCGCTGTGCTTCTACACATGTATTTGCTGAACGGTGAAAGCGCACAGTAATGCACTTTTCTCCCAGCAAATATACTGTTTCTAAGGAAATGGGAACACACTGAGGAGACACTTGTGGGAGCTACTGTGACTAAAACTGAGCTTCCCTACGCACAGGGAAGCAAGAGAAATGCTGATTTCATCAAGCCCAGTTACATACTCAGAATCTGTACTACTGCGCAAATAGGCATGTCTCTGTAGGCAAAAAACTCATTTCTGACAAAGTTGCCCAAATGCATCTCAGAAGTGTGCAACTTGTTCCCTGAGTTAGAAAACGTCGAGAAACTGTCATATCTGCTAACGCTGTGCTTCTACACATGTATTTGCTGAACGGTGAAAGCGCACAGTAATGTACTTTTCTCCCAGCAAATACACTGTTTCTAAGGAACTGGGAACACACTGAGGAGACACTTGTGGGAGCTACTGTGACTAAAACTGAGCTTCCCTACGCACAGGGAAGCAAGAGAAAGGCTGATTTCATCAAGCCCAGTTACATACTCAGAATCTGTACTACTGCGCAAATAGGCATGTCTCTGTAGGCAAAAAACTCATTTCTGACTATGTTGCCCAAATGCATCTCAGAAGTGTGAAACTTGTTCCCTGAGTTAGAAAACGTCGAGAAACGTTCGTTTCTGCTAGCGCTGTGCTTCTACACATGTATTTGCTGAACGGTGAAAGCGCACAGTAATGCACTTTTCTCCCAGCAAATACACTCTTTCTAAGGAAATGGGAACACACTGAGGAGACACTTGTGGGAGCTACTGTGACTAAAACTGAGCTTCCCTACGCACAGGGAAGCAAGAGAAATGCTGATTTCATCAAGCCCAGTTACATACTCAGAATCTGTACTACTGCGCAAATAGGCATGTCTCTGTAGGCAAAAAACTCATTTCTGACAAAGTTGCCCAAATGCATCTCAGAAGTGTGCAACTTGTTCCCTGAGTTAGAAAACGTCGAGAAACTTTCGTTTCTGCTAGCGCTGTGCTTCTACACATGTATTTGCTGAACGGTGAAAGCGCACAGTAATGCACTTTTCTCCCAGCAATTACACTGTTTCTAAGGAAATAGGAACACACTGAGGAGACACTTGTGGGAGCTACTGTGACTAAAACTGAGCTTCCCTACGCACAGGGAAGCAAGAGAAATGATGATTTCATCAAGCCCAGTTACATACTCAGAATCTGTACTACTGCGCAAATAGGCATGTTTCTGTAGGCAAAAAACTCATTTCTGACAAAGTTGCCCAAATGCTTCTCAGAAGTGTGCAACTTGTTCCCTGAGTTAGAAAACGTCGAGAAACGGTCGTTTCTGCTAGCGCTGTGCTTCTACACATGTGTTTGCTGAACGGTGAAATCGCACAGTAATGCACTTTTCTCCCAGCAAATACACTGTTTCTAAGGAAATGGGAACACACTGAGGAGACACTTGTGGGAGCTACTGTGACTAAAACTGAGCTTCCCTACGCACAGGGAAGCAAGAGAAATGCTGATGTCATCAAGCCCAGTTACATAGTCAGAATCTGTACTACTGCGCAAATAGGCATGTCTCTGTAGGCAAAAAACTCATTTCTGACAAAGTTGCCCAAATGAATCTAGGAAGTGTGAAACTTGTTCCCTGAGTTAGAAAACGTCAAGAAACGTTTGTTTCTTCTAGCGCTGTGCTTCTACACATGTATTTGCGGAACGGTGAAAGCGCACAGTAATGCACTTTTCTCCCAGCAAATACACTGTTTCTAAGGAAATGGGAACACACTGAGGAGACACTTGTGGGAGCTACTGTGACTAAAACTGAGCTTCCCTACGCACAGGGAAGCAAGAGAAATGCTGATTTCATCAAGCCCAGTTACATACTCAGAATCTGTACTACTGCGCAAATAGGCAATGTCTCTGTAGGCAAAAAACTCATTTCTGACAAAGTTGCCCAAATGCATCTCAGAAGTGTGCAACTTGTTCCCTCAGTTAGAAAACGTAGAGAAACGTTCGTTTCTGCTAGCGCTGTGCTTCTACACATGTATTTGCTGAACGGTGAAAGCGCACAGTAATGCACTTTTCTCCCAGCAAATACACTGTTTCTAAGGAAATGGGAACACACTGAGGAGACACTTGTGGGAGCTACTGTGACTAAAACTGACCTTCCCTACGCACAGGGAAGCAAGAGAAATGCTGATTTCATCAAGCCCAGTTACATACTCAGAATCTGTACTACTGAGCAAATAGGCATGAATCTGTAGGCAAAAAACTCATTTCTGACAAAGTTGCCCAAATGCATCTCAGAAGTGTGCAACTTGTTCCCTGAGTTAGAAAACGTCGAGAAACGTTCGTTTCTGCTAGCACTGTGCTTCTACACATGTATTTGCTGAACGGTGAAAGCGCACAGTAATGCACTTTTCTCCCAGCAAATACACTGTTTCCAAGGAAATGGGAATACACTGAGGAGACACTTGTGGGGGCTACTGTGCTTAAAAGTGAGCTTCCCTACGCACAGGGAAGCAAGAGAAATGCTGATTTCATCAAGCCCAGTTACATACTCAGAATCTGTACTACTGCGCAAATAGGCATGAATCTGTAGACAAAAGACTCATTTCTGACAAAGTTGCCCAAATGCATCTCAGAAGTGTGCAACTTGTTCCCTGAGTTAGAAAACGTCGAGAAACGGTCGTTTCTGCTAGCGCTGTGCTTCTACACATGTATTTGCTGAACGGTGAAAGCGCACAGTAATTCACTTTACTCCCAGCAAATACACTGTTTCTAAGGAAATGGGAACACACTGAGGAGACACTTGTGGGAGCTACTGTGACTAAAACTGAGCTTCCCTACGCACAGGGAAGCAAGAGAAATGCTGATTTCATCAAGCCCAGTTACATACTCAGAATCTGTACTACTGCGCAAATAGGCATGAGTCTGTAGGCAAAAAACTCATTTCTGACAAAGTTGCCCAAATGCATCTCAGAAGTGTGCAACATGTTTCCTGAGTTAGAAAACGTCGAGAAACGTTCGTTTCTGTTAGCGCTGTGCTTCTACACATGTATTTGCTGAACGGTGAAAGTGCACAGTAATGCACTTTTCTCCCAGCAAATACACTGTTTCTAAGGAAATGGGAACACACTGAGGAGACACTTGTGGGAGCTACTGTGACAAAAACTGAGCTTCCCTACGCACAGGGAAGCAAGAGAAATGCTGATTTCATCCAGCCCAGTTACATACTCAGAATCTGTACTACTGCGCAAATAGGCATGTCTCTGTAGGCAAAAAACTCATTTCTGACAAAGTTGCCCAAATGCATCTCAGAAGTGTGCAACTTGTTCCCTGAGTTAGAAAACGTCGAGAAACGGTCGTTTCTGCTAGCGCTGTGCTTCTACACATGTATTTGCTGAACGGTGAAAGCGCACAGTAATTCACTTTACTCCCAGCAAATACACTGTTTCTAAGGAAATGGGAACACACTGAGGGGACACTTGTGGGAGCTACTGTGACTAAAACTGAGCTTCCCTACGCACAGGGAAGCAAGAGAAATGCTGATTTCATCAAGCCCAGTTACATACTCAGAATCTGTACTACTGCGCAAATAGGCATGTCTCTGTAGGCAAAAAACTCATTTCTGACAAAGTTGCCCAAATGCATCTCAGAAGTGTGCAAATTGTTCCCTGAGTTAGAAAACGTCGAGAAACGGTCTTTTCTGCTAGCGCTGTGCTTCTACACATGTATTTGCTGAACGGTGAAAGCGCACAGTAATGCACTTTTCTCCCAGCAAATACACTGTTTCTAAGGAAATGGGAACACACTGAGGAGACACTTGTGGGAGCTACTGTGACTAAAACTGAGCTTCCCTACGCACAGGGAAGCAAGAGAAATGCTGATTTCATCAAGCCCAGTTACATAGTCAGAATCTGTACTACTGCGCAAATAGGCATGTCTCTGTAGGCAAAAAACTCATTTCTGACAAAGTTGCCCAAATGAATCTAGGAAGTGTGAAACTTGTTCCCTGAGTTAGAAAACGTCAAGAAACGTTCGTTTCTGCTAGCGCTGTGCTTCTACACATGTATTTGCGGAACGGTGAAAGCGCACAGTAATGCACTTTTCTCCCAGCAAATACACTGTTTCTAAGGAAATGGGAACACACTGAGGAGACACTTGTGGGAGCTACTGTGACTAAAAGTGAGCTTCCCTACGCACAGGGAAGCAAGAGAAATGCTGATGTCAATAATCCCAGTTACATACTCAGAATCTGTACTACTGCGCAAATAGGCATGTCTCTGTAGGCAAAAAACTCATTTCTGACAAAGTTGCCCAAATGCATCTCAGAAGTGTACAACTTGTTCCCTGAGTTAGAAAACGTCGAGAAACGTTCGTTTCTGCTATCGATGTGCTTCTACACATGTATTTGCTGAACGGTGAAAGCGCACAGTAATGCAATTTTCTCCCAGCAAATACACTGTTTCTAAGGAAATGGGAACACACTGAGGAGACACTTGTGGGAGCTACTGTGACTAAAACTGAGCTTCCCTACGCACAGGGAAGCAAGAGAAATGCTGATTTCATCAAGCTCAGTTACATACTCAGAATCTGTACTACTGCGCAAATAGGCATGTCTCTGTAGGCAAAAAACTCCTTTCTGACAAAGTTGCCCAAATGCATCTCAGAAGTGTGCAACTTGTTCCCTGAGTTAGAAAACGTCGAGAAACGTTCGTTTCTGCTAGCGCTGTGCTTCTACACATGTATTTGCTGAACGGTGAAAGCGCACAGTAATGCACTTTTCTCCCAGCAATTACACTGTTTCTAAGGAAATAGGAACACACTGAGGAGACACTTGTGGGAGCTACTGTGACTAAAACTGAGCTTCCCTACGCACAGGGAAGCAAGAGAAATGATGATTTCATCAAGCCCGGTTACATACTCAGAATCTGTACTACTGCGCAAATAGGCATGTTTCTGTAGGCAAAAAACTCATTTCTGACAAAGTTGCCCAAATGCTTCTCAGAAGTGTGCAACTTGTTCCCTGAGTTAGAAAACGTCGAGAAACGGTCGTTTCTGCTAGCGCTGTGCTTCTACACATGTGTTTGCTGAACGGTGAAATCGCACAGTAATGCACTTTTCTCCCAGCAAATACACTGTTTCTAAGGAAATGGGAACACACTGAGGAGACACTTGTGGGAGCTACTGTGACAAAAACTGAGCTTCCCTACGCACAGGGAAGCAAGAGAAATGCTGATTTCATCAAGCCCAGTTACATAGTCAGAATCTGTACTACTGCGCAAATAGGCATGTCTCTGTAGGCAAAAAACTCATTTCTGACAAAGTTGCCCAAATGAATCTAGGAAGTGTGAAACTTGTTCCCTGAGTTAGAAAACGTCAAGAAACGTTCGTTTCTGCTAGCGCTGTGCTTCTACACATGTATTTGCGGAACGGTGAAAGCGCACAGTAATGCACTTTTCTCCCAGCAAATACACTGTTTCTAAGGAAATGGGAACACACTGAGGAGACACTTGTGGGAGCTACTGTGACTAAAACTGAGCTTCCCTACGCACAGGGAAGCAAGAGAAATGCTGATTTCATCAAGCCCAGTTACATACTCAGAATCTGTACTACTGCGCAAATAGGCAATGTCTCTGTAGGCAAAAAACTCATTTCTGACAAAGTTGCCCAAATGCATCTCAGAAGTGTGCAACTTGTTCCCTCAGTTAGAAAACATAGAGAAACGTTCGTTTCTGCTAGCGCTGTGCTTCTACACATGTATTTGCTGAACGGTGAAAGCGCACAGTAATGCACTTTTCACCCAGCAAATACACTGTTTCTAAGGAAATGGGAACACACTGAGGAGACACTTGTGGGAGCTACTGTGACTAAAAGTGACCTTCCCTACGCACAGGGAAGCAAGAGAAATGCTGATTTCATCAAGCCCAGTTACATACTCAGAATCTGTACTACTGCGCAAATAGGCATGAATCTGTAGGCAAAAAACTCATTTCTGACAAAGTTGCCCAAATGCATCCACGAAGTGTGCAACTTGTTCCCTGAGTTAGAAAACGTCGAGAAACGTTCGTTTCTGCTAGCGCTGTGCTTCTACACATGTATTTGCTGAACGGTGAAAGCGCACAGTAATGCACTTTTCTCCCAGCAAATACACTGTGTCTAAGGAAATGGGAACACACTGAGGAGACACTTGTGGGAGCTACTGTGCTTAAAAGTGAGCTTCCCTACGCACAGGGAAGCAAGAGAAATGCTGATTTCATCAAGCCCAGTTACATACTCAGAATCTGTACTACTGCGCAAATAGGCATGAATCTGTAGACAAAAGACTCATTTCTGACAAAGTTGCCCAAATGCATCTCAGAAGTGTGCAACTTGTTCCCTGAGTTAGAAAACGTCGAGAAACGGTCGTTTCTGCTAGCGCTGTGCTTCTACACATGTATTTGCTGAACAGTGAAAGCGCACAGTAATTCACTTTACTCCCAGCAAATACACTGTTTCTAAGGAAATGGGAACACACTGAGGAGACACTTGTGGGAGCTACTGTGACTAAAACTGAGCTTCCCTACGCACAGGGAAGCAAGAGAAATGCTGATTTCATCAAGCCCAGTTACATACTCAGAATCTGTACTACTGCGCAAATAGGCATGAGTCTGTAGGCAAAAAACTCATTTCTGACAAAGTTGCCCAAATGCATCTCAGAAGTGTGCAACATGTTTCCTGAGTTAGAAAACGTCGAGAAACGTTCGTTTCTGTTAGCGCTGTGCTTCTACACATGTATTTGCTGAACGGTGAAAGTGCGCAGTAATGCACTTTTCTCCCAGCAAATACACAGTTTCTAAGGAAATGGGAACACACTGAGGAGACACTTGTGGGAGCTACTGTGACTAAAACTGAGCTTCCCTACGCACAGGGAAGCAAGAGAAATTCTGATTTCATCCAGCCCAGTTACATACTCAGAATCTGTACTACTGCGCAAATAGGCATGTCTCTGTAGGCAAAAAACTCATTTCTGACAAAGTTGCCCAAATGCATCTCAGAAGTGTGCAACTTGTTCCCTGAGTTAGAAAACGTCGAGAAACGGTCGTTTCTGCTAGCGCTGTGCTTCTACACATGTATTTGCTGAACGGTGAAAGCGCACAGTAATTCACTTTACTCCCAGCAAATACACTGTTTCTAAGGAAATGGGAACACACTGAGGAGACACTTGTGGGAGCTACTGTGACTAAAACTGAGCTTCCCTACGCACAGGGAAGCAAGAGAAATGCTGATTTCATCAAGCCCAGTTACATACTCAGAATCTGTACTACTGCGCAAATAGGCATGTCTCTATAGGCAAAAAACTCATTTCTGACAAAGTTGCCCAAATGCATCTCAGAAGTGTGCAAATTGTTCCCTGAGGTAGAAAACGTCGAGAAACGGTCTTTTCTGCTAGCGCTGTGCTTCTACACATGTATTTGCTGAACGGTGAAAGCGCACAGTAATGCACTTTTCTCCCAGCAAATACACTGTTTCTAAGGAAATGGGAACACACTGAGGAGACACTTGTGGGAGCTACTGTGACTAAAACTGAGCTTCCCTACACACAGGGAAGCAAGAGAAATGCTGATTTCATCAAGCCCAGTTATATACTCAGAATCTGTACTTCTGCGCAAATAGGCATGAATCTGTAGGCAAAAAACTCATTTTTGAGAAAGTTACCCAAATGCATCTCAGAAGTGTGCAACTTGTTCCCTGAGTTAGAAAACGTCGAGAAACGTTCGTTTCTGCTAGTGCTGTGCTTCTACACATGTATTTGCTGAACGGTGAAAGCGCACAGTAATGCACTTTTCTCCTAGCAAATACCCTGTGTCTAAGGAAATGGGAACACACTGAGGAGACACTTGTGGGAGCTACTGTGACTAAAAGTGAGCTTCCCTACGCACAGGGAAGCAAGAGAAATGCTGATGTCAATAATCCCAGTTACATACTCAGAATCTGTACTACTGCGCAAATAGGCATGTCTCTGTAGGCAAAAAACTCATTTCTGACAAAGTTGCCCAAATGCATCTCAGAAGTGTACAACTTGTTCCCTGAGTTAGAAAACGTCGAGAAACGGTCGTTTCTGCAAGCGCTGTGCTTCTACACATGTATTTGCTGAATGGTGAAAGTGCACTGTAATGCACTTTTCTCCCAGCAAATACACTGTTTCTAAGGAAATGGGAACACACTGAGGAGACACTTGTGGGAGCTACTGTGACTAAAACTGAGCTTCCCTACGCACAGGGAAGCAAGAGAAAGGCTGATTTCATCAAGCCCAGTTACATACTCAGAATCTGTACTACTGCGCAAATAGGCATGTCTCTGTAGGCAAAAAACTCATTTCTGACAAAGTTGCCCAAATGCATCTCAGAAGTGTGCAACTTGTTCCCTGAGTTAGAAAACGTCGAGAAACGTTCGTTTCTGCTAGCGCTGTGCTTCTACACATGTATTTGCTGAACGGTGAAAGCGCACAGTAATGCACTTTTCTCCCAGCAAATACACTGTTTCTAAGGAAATGGGAACACACTGAGGAGACACTTGTGGGAGCTACAGTGACTAAAAGTGAGCTTCCCTACGCACAGGGAAGCAAGAGAAATGCTGATTTCATCAAGCCCAGTTACATAGTCAGAATCTGTACTACTGCGCAAATAGGCATGTCTCTGTAGGCAAAAAACTCATTTCTGACAAAGTTGCCCAAATGCATCTAGGAAGTGTGCAACTTGTTCCCTGAGTTAGAAAACGTCGAGAAACGTTCGTTTCTGCTAGCGCTGTGCTTCTACACATGTATTTGCTGAACGGTGAAAGCGCGCAGTAATGCACTTTTCTCCCAGCAAATACACTGTTTCTAAGGAAATGGGAACACACTGAGGAGACACTTGTGGGAGCTACTGTGACTAAAACTGAGCTTCCCTACGCACAGGGAAGCAAGAGAAATGCTGATTTCATCAAGCCCAGTTACATACTCAGAATCTGTACTACTGCGCAAATAGGCATGTCTCTGTAGGCAAAAAACTCATTTCTGACAAAGTTGCCCAAATGCATCTCCCAAGTGTGCAACTTGTTCCCTGAGTTAGAAAACGTCGAGAAACGTTCGTTTCTGCTAGCGCTGTGCTTCTACACATGTATTTGCTGAACGGTGAAAGCGCACAGTGATGCACTTTTCTCCCAGCAAATACACTGTTTCTAAGGAAATGGGAACACACTGAAGAGACACTTGTGGGAGCTACTGTGACTAAAACTGACCTTCCCTATGCACAGGGAAGCAAGAGAAATGCTGTTTCATCAAGCCCAGTTACATACTGAGAATCTGTACTACTGCGCAAATAGGCATGAATCTGTAGGCAAAAAACTCATTTCTGACAAAGTTGCCCAAATGCATCTCAGAAGTGTGCAACTTGTTCCCTGAGTTAGAAAACGTCGAGAAACGTTCGGTTCTGCTAGCGCTGTGCTTCTACACATGTATTTGCTGAACGGTGAAAGCGCACAGTAATGCACTTTTCTCCCAGCAAATACACTGTTTCTAAGGAAATAGGAACACACTGAGGAGACACTTGTGGGAGCTACTGTGACTAAAAGTGAGCTTCCCTACGCACAGGGAAGCAAGAGAAATGCTGATTTCATGAAGCCCAGTTACATACTCAGAATCTGTACTACTGCGCAAATAGGCATGAATCTGTAGACAAAAAACTCATATCTGACAAAGTTGCCCAAATGCATCTCAGAAGTGTGCAACTTGGTCCCTGAGTTAGAAAACGTCGAGAAACGTTCGTTTCTGCTAGCGCTGTGCTTCTACACATGTATTTGCTGAACGGTGAAAGCGCGCAGTAATGCACTTTTCTCCCAGCAAATACACTGTTTCTAAGGAAATGGGAACACACTGAGGAGACACTTGTGGGAGCTACTGTGACTAAAACTGAGCTTCCCTACGCACAGGCAAGCAAGAGAAATGCTGATTTCATCAAGCCCAGTTACATACTCAGAATCTGTACTACTGCGCAAATAGGCATGCCTCTGTAGGCAAAAAACTCCTTTCTGACAAAGTTGCCCAAATGCATCTCCGAAGTGTGCAACTTGTTCCCTGAGTTAGAAAACGTCGAGAAACGTTTGTTTCTGCTAGCGCTGTGCTTCTACACATGTATTTGCTGAACGGTGAAAGCGCACAGTGATGCACTTTTCTCCCAGCAAATACACTGTTTCTAAGGAAATGGGAACACACTGAAGAGACACTTGTGGGAGCTACTGTGACTAAAACTGACCTTCCCTATGCACAGGGAAGCAAGAGAAATGCTGATTTCATCAAGCCCAGTTACATACTGAGAATCTGTACTACTGCGCAAATAGGCATGAATCTGTAGGCAAAAAACTCATTTCTGACAAAGTTGCCCAAATGCATCTCAGAAGTGTGCAACTTGTTCCCTGAGTTAGAAAACGTCGAGAAACGTTCGGTTCTGCTAGCGCTGTGCTTCTACACATGTATTTGCTGAACGGTGAAAGCGCACAGTAATGCACTTTTCTCCCAGCAAATACACTGTTTCTAAGGAAATGGGAACACACTGAGGAGACACTTGTGAGAGCTACTGTGACTAAAACTGAGCTTCCCTACGCACAGGGAAGCAAGAGAAATGCTGATTTCATCAAGCCCAGTTACATACTCAGAATGTGTAGTACTGCGCAAATAGGCATGCCTCCTTAGGCAAAAAACTCATTTCTGACAATGTTGCCCAAATGCATCTAGGAAGTGTGCAACTTGTTCCCTGAGTTAGAAAACGTCGAGAAACGTTCGTTTCTGCTAGCGCTGTGCTTCTACTCATGTATTTGCTGAACGGTGAAAGCGCGCAGTAATACACTTTTCTCCCAGCAAATACACTGTTTCTAAGGAAATGGGAACACACTGAGGAGACACTTGTGGGAGCTACTGTGACTAAAACTGAGCTTCCCGACGCACAGGGAAGCAAGAGAAATGCTGATTTCATCAAGCCCAGTTACATACTCAGAATCTGTACTACTGCGCAAATAGGCATGTCTCTGTAGGCAAAAAACTCATTTCTGACAAAGTTGCCCAAATGCATCTCAGAAGTGTGCAACTTGTTCCCTGAGTTAGAAAACGTCGAGAAACGGTCGTTTCTGCTAGCACTGTGCTTCTACACATGTATTTGCTGAACGGTGAAAGCGCGCAGTAATGCACTTTTCTCCCAGCAAATACACTGTTTCTAAGGAAATGGGAACACACTGAGGAGACACTTGTGGGAGCTACTGTGACTAAAACTGAGCTTCCCTATGCAGAGGGAAGCAAGAGAAATGCTGATTTCATCCAGCCCAGTTACATACTCAGAATCTGTACTACTGCGCATATAGGCATGTCTCTGTAGGCAAAAAACTCATTTCTGACAAAGTTGCCCAAATGCATCTCAGAAGTGTGCAACTTGTTCCCTGAGTTAGAAAACGTCGAGAAACGGTCTTTTCTGCTAGCGCTGTGCTTCTACACATGTATTTGCTGAACGGTGAAAGCGCACAGTAATGCACTTTTCTCCCAGCAAATACACTGTTTCTAAGGAAATGGGAACACACTGAGGAGACACTTGTGGGAGCTACTGTGACTAAAACTGACCTTCCCTACGCACAGGGAAGCAAGAGAAATGCTGATTTCATCAAGCCCAGTTACATACTCAGAATCTGTACTACTGCGCAAATAGGCATGAATCTGTAGGCAAAAACCTCATTTCTGACAAAGTTGCCCAAATGCATCTCAGAAGTGTGCAACTTGTTCCCTGAGTTAGAAAACGTCGAGAAACGTTCGTTTCTGCTAGCACTGTGCTTCTACACATGTATTTGCTGAACGGTGAAAGCGCGCAGTAATGCACTTTTCTCCCAGCAAATACACTGTTTCTAAGGAAATGGGAACACACTGAGGAGACACTTGTGGGAGCTACTGTGACTAAAACTGAGCTTCCCTACGCACAGGGAAGCAAGAGAAATGCTGATTTCATCCAGCCCAGTTACATACTCAGAATCTGTACTACTGCGCATATAGGCAAGTCTCTGTAGGCAAAAAACTCATTTCTGACAAAGTTGCCCAAATGCATCTCAGAAGTGTGCAACTTGTTCCCTGAGTTAGAAAACGTCGAGAAACGGTCTTTTCTGCTAGCGCTGTGCTTCTACACATGTATTTGCTGAACGGTGAAAGCGCACAGTAATGCACTTTTCTCCCAGCAAATACACTGTTTCTAAGGAAACGGGAACACACTGAGGAGACACTTGTGGGAGCTACTGTGACTAAAACTGACCTTCCCTAGGCACAGGGAAGCAAGAGAAATGCTGATTTCATCAAGCCCAGTTACATACTCAGAATCTGTACTACTGCGCAAATAGGCATGAATCTGTAGGCAAAAACCTCATTTCTGACAAAGTTGCCCAAATGCATCTCAGAAGTGTGCAACTTGTTCCCTGAGTTAGAAAACGTCGAGAAACGTTCGTTTCTGCTAGCACTGTGCTTCTACACATGTATTTGCTGAACGGTGAAAGCGCACAGTAATTCACTTTTCTCCCAGCAAATACACTGTTTCTAAGGAAATGGGAACACACTGAGGAGACACTTGTGGGAGCTACTGTGACTAAAACTGAGCTTCCCTATGCACAGGGAAGCAAGAGAAATGCTGATTTCATAACGCCCAGTTACATACTCAGAATCTGTACTACTGCGCAAATAGGCATGAATCTGTAGACAAAGAACTCATATCTGACAAAGTTGCCCAAATGCATCTCAGAAGTGTGCAACTTGTTCCCTGAGTTAGGAAACGTCGAGAAACGGTCGTTTCTGCTAGCGCTGTGCTTCTACACATGTATTTGCTGAACGGTGAAAGCGCACAGTAATTCACTTTACTCCCAGCAAATACACTGTTTCTAAGGAAATGAGAACACACTGAGGAGACACTTGTGGGAGCTACTGTGACTAAAACTGAGCTTCCCTACGCACAGGGAAGCAAGAGAAATGCTTATTTCATCAAGCCCAGTTACATACTCAGAATCTGTACTACTGCGCAAATAGGCATGAATCTGTAGGCAAAAAACTCATTTCTGACAAAGTTGCCCAAATGCATCTCAGAAGAGTGCAACTTGTTCCCTGAGTTAGAAAACGCCGAGAAACGTTGGTTTCTGCTAGCGCTGTGCTTCTACACATGTATTTGCTGAACGGTGAAAGCGCGCAGTAATGCACTTTTCTCCCAGCAAATACAGTTTCTAAGGAAATGGGAACACACTGAGGAGACTCTTGTGGGAGCTACTGTGACTAAAACAGAGCTTCCCTACGCACAGGGAAGCAAGAGAAATGCTGATTTCATCAAGCCCAGTTACATACTCAGAATCTGTACTACTGCGCAAATAGGCATGTCTCTGTAGGCAAAAAACTCATTTCTGACAAAGTTGCCCAAATGCATCTCAGAAGAGTGCAACTTGTTCCCTGAGTTAAAAAACGTCGAGAAACGGTCGATTCTGCTAGCGCTGTGCTTCTACACATGTATTTGCTGAACGGTGAAAGCGCACAGTAATGCACTTTTCTCCCAGCAAATACACTGTTTCTAAGGTAATGGGAACACACTGAGGAGACACTTGTGGGAGCTACTGTGACTAAAACTGAGCTTCCCTACGCACAGGGAAGCAAGAGAAATGCTGATTTAATCAAGCCCAGTTACATACTCAGAATCTGTACTACTGCGCAAATAGGCATGTCTCTTTAGGCAAAAAACTCATTTCTGACAAAGTTGCCCAAATGCATCTCAGAAGTGTGCAACTTGTTCTTTGAGTTAGAAAACGTCGAGAAACGGTCGATTCTGCTAGCGCTGTGCTTCTACACATGTATTTGCTGAACGGTGAAAGCGCACAGTAATGCACTTTTCTCCCAGCAAATACACTGTTTCTAAGGTAATGGGAACACACTGAGGAGACACTTGTGGGAGCTACTGTGACTAAAACTGAGCTTCCCTACGCACAGGGAAGCAAGAGAAATGCTGATTTCATCAAGCCCAGTTACATACTCAGAATCTGTACTACTGCGCAATTAGGCATATCTCTTTAGGCAAAAAACTCATTTCTGACAAAGTTGCCCAAATGCATCTCAGAAGTGTGCAACTTGTTCCCTGAGTTAGAAAACGTCGAGAAACGGTCGTTGCTGCTAGCGCTGTGCTTCTACACATGTATTTGCTGAACGGAGAAAGCTCACAGTAATGCACTTTTCTCCCAGCTAATACAGTGTTTATAAGGAAATGGGAACACACTGAGGAGACACTTGTGGGAGCTACTGTGACTAAACCTGAGCTTCCCTACGCACAGGGAAACAAGAGAAATGCTGATTTTATGAAGCCCAGTTACATACTCAGAATCTGTACTACTGCGCAAATAGGCATGTCTCTTTGGCAAAAATCTCATTTCTGACAAAGTTGCCCAAATGCATCCCAGAAGTGTGCAACCTGTTCCCTGAGTTAGAAAACGTCGAGAAAAGGTCGTTTCTGCTAGCGATGTGATTCTACACATGTATTTGCTGAACGGTGAAAGCGGACAGTAATGCACTTTTCTCTCAGCAAATACACTGTTTCTAAGGAAATGGGAACAAACTGAGGAGACACTTGTGGGAGCTACTGTGACTAAAACTGAGCTTCCCTACGCACAGGGAAGCAAGAGAAATGCTGATTTCATCAAGCCCAGTTACATACTCAGAATCTGTACTACTGCGGAAATAGGCATGTCTTTTTAGGCAAAAAACTCATTTCTGACAAAGTTGCCCAAATGCATCTCAGAAGTGTGCAACTTCTTCCCTGAGTTAGAAAACGTCGAGAAACGGTCGTTTCTGCTAGCGCTGTGCTTCTACACATGTATTTGCTGAACGTTGAAAGCGCACAGTAATGAACTTTTCTCCCAGCATATACACTGTTTCTAAGGAAATGGGAACACACTGAGAAGACACTTGTGGGAGCTACTGTGACTAAAACTGAGTCTCTACGCACAGGGAAGCAAGAGAAATGCTGATTACATTAAGCCCAGTTACATACTCAGAATCTGTACTACTGCGCAAATAGGCATGTCTCTTTAGGCAAAAAACTCATTTCTGACAAAGTACCCAAATGCATCCCAGAAGTGTGCAACCTGTTCCCTGAGTTAGAAAACGTCGAGTAAAGGTCGTTTCTGCTAGCGCTGTGATTCTACACATGTATTTGCTGAACGGTGAAAGCGCACAGTAATGCACTTTTCTCCCAGCAAATACACTGTTTCTAAGGAAATGGGAACACACTGAGGAGACACTTGTGGGAGTTACTGTGACTAAAACTGAGCTTCCCTACGCACAGGGATGCAAGAGAAATGCTGATTTCATCAAGCCCAGTTACATACTCAGAATCTGTACTACTGCGCAAATAGGCATGTCTCTTTAGGCAAAAAACTCATTTCTGACAAAGTTGCCCAAATACATCCCAGAAGTGTGCAACCTGTTCCCTGAGTTAGAAAACGTCGAGAAAAGGTCGTTTCTGCTAGCGATGTGATTCTACACATGTATTTGCTGAACGGTGAAAGCGCACAGTAATGCAATTTTCTCCCAGCAAATACACTGTTTCTAAGGAAATGGGAACAAACTGAGGAGACACTTGTGGGAGCTACTGTGACTAAAACTGAGCTTGCCTACGCACAGGGAAGCAAGAGAAATGCTGATTTCATCAAGCCCAGTTACATACTCAGAATCTGTACTACTGCGCAAATAGGCATGTCTCTTTAGGCAAAAAACTCATTTCTGACAAAGTTGCCCAAATGCATCTCAGAAGTGTGCAACTTGTTCCCTGAGTTAGAAAACGTCGAGAAACGGTCGTTTCTGCTAGCGCTGTGCTTCTACACATGTATTTTCTGAACGTTGAAAGCGCACAGTAATGCACTTTTCTCCCAGCAAATACACTGTTTCTAAGGAAATGTGAACACACTGAGAAGACACTTGTGGGAGCTACTGTGACTAAAACTGAGTCTCTACGCACAGGGAAGCAAGAGAAATGCTGATTTCATCCAGCCCAGTTACATACTCAGAATCTGTACTACTGCGCAAATAGGCATGTCTCTGTAGGCAAAAAACTCATTTCTGACAAAGTTGCCCAAATGCATCTCAGAAGGGTGCAACTTGTTCCCTGAGTTAGAAAACGTCGAGAAACGTTCGTTTCTGCTAGCGCTGTGCTTCTACACATGTATTTGCTGAACGGTGAAAGCGCACAGTAATGCACTTTTCTCCCAGCAAATACTCTGTTTCTAAGGAAATGTGAACACACTGAGAAGACACTTGTGGGAGCTACTGTGACTAAAACTGAGTCTCTACGCACAGGGAAGCAAGAGAAATGCTGATTTCATCCAGCCCAGTTACATACTCAGAATCTGTACTACTGCGCAAATAGGCATGTCTCTGTAGGCAAAAAACTCATTTCTGACAAAGTTGCCCAAATGCATCTCAGAAGGGTGCAACTTGTTCCCTGAGTTAGAAAACGTCGAGAAACGTTCGTTTCTGCTAGCGCTGTGCTTCTACACATGTATTTGCTGAACGGTGAAAGCGCACAGTAATGCACTTTTCTCCCAGCAAATACTCTGTTTCTAAGGAAATGGGAACACACTGAGGAGACACTTGTGCGAGCTACTGTGACTACAACTGAGCTTCCCTACGCACAGGGAAGCAAGAGAAATGCTGATTTCATCAAGCCCAGTTACATACTCTGAATCTGTACTACTGCGCAAATAGGCATGTCTCTGTAGGCAAAAAACTCATTTCTGACAAAGTTGCCCAAATGCATCTCAGAAGTGTGCAACTTGTTCCCTGAGTTAGAAAACGTCGAGAAACGGTCGTTTCTGCTAGCGCTGTGCTTCTACACATGTATTTGCCAAACGGTGAAAGCGCACAGTAATGCACTTTTCTCCCAGCAAATACACTGTTTCTAAGGAACTGGGAACACACTGAGGAGACACTTGTGGGAGCTACTGTGACAAAAACTGAGCTTCCCTACGCACAGGGAAGCAAGAGAAATGCTGATTTCATCAAGCCCAGTTACATACTCAGAATCTGTACTACTGCGCAAATAGGCATGTCTCTTTAGGCAAAAAACTCATTTCTGACAAAGTTGCCCAAATGCATCTCAGAAGTGTGCAACTTGTTCCCTGAGTTAGAAAACGTCAAGAAAAGGTCGTTTCTGCTAGCGATGTGATTCTACACATGTATTTGCTGAACGGTGAAAGCGCACAGTAATGCACTTTTCTCCCAGCAAATACACTGTTTCTAAGGAAATGGGAACACACTGAGGAGACACTTGTGGGAGCTACTGTGACTAAAACTGAGCTTCCCTACGCACAGGGAAGCAAGAGAAATGCTGATTTCATCAAGCCCAGTTACATACTCAGAATCTGTACTACTGCGCAAATAGGCATGTCTCTTTAGGCAAAAAACTCATTTCTGACAAAGTTGCCCAAATGCATCTCAGAAGTGTGCAACTTGTTCCCTGAGTTAGAAAACGTCGAGAAACGGTCGTTTCTGCTAGCGCTGTGCTTCTACACATGTATTTGCTGAACGGAGAAAGCGCACAGTAATGCACTTTTCTCCCAGCTAATACAGTGTTTCTAAGGAAATGGGAACACACTGAGGAGACACTTGTGGGAGCTACTGTGACTAAACCTGAGCTTCCGTACGCACAGGGAAGCAAGAGAAATGCTGATTTCATCAAGCCCAGTTACATACTCAGAATCTGTACTACTGCGCAAATAGGCATGTCTCTTTAGGCAAAAAACTCATTTCTGACAAAGTTGCCCAAATGCATCCCAGAAGAGTGCAACCTGTTCCCTGAGTTAGAAAACGTCGAGAAAAGGTCGTTTCTGCTAGCGCTGTGATTCTACACATGTATTTGCTGAACGGTGAAAGCGCACAGTAATGCACTTTTCTCCCACCAAATACACTGTTTCTAAGGAAATGGGAACACACTGAGGAGACACTTGTGGGAGCTACTGTGACTAAAACTGAGCTTCCCTACGCACAGGGATGCAAGAAAAATGCTGATTTCATCAAGCCCAGTTACATACTCAGAATCTGTACTACTGCGCAAATAGGCATGTCTCTTTAGGCAAAAACCTCATTTCTGACAAAGTTGCCCAAATGCATCTCAGAAGTGTGCAACTTGTTCCCTGAGTTAGAAAACGTCGAGAAATGGTCGTTTCTGCTAGCGCTGTGCTTCTACACATGTATTTGCTGAACGGTGAAAGCGCACAGTAATGCACTTTTCTCCCAGCAAATACACTGTTTCTAAGGAAATGGGAACACACTGAGGAGACACTTGTGGGAGCTACTGTGACTAAACCTGAGCTTCCCTATGCACAGGGAAGCAAGAGAAATGCTGATTTCATCAAGCCCAGTTACATACTCAGAATCTGTACTACTGCGCAAATAGGCATGTCTCTGTAGGCAAAAAACTCATTTCTGACAAAGTTGCCCAAATGCATCTCAGAAGGGTGCAACTTGTTCCGTGAGTTAGAAAACGTCGAGAAACGTTCGTTTCTGCTAGCGCTGTGCTTCTACACATGTATTTGCTGAACGGTGAAAGCGCACAGTAATGCACTTTTCTCCCAGCAAATACTCTGTTTCTAAGGAAATGGGAACACACTGAGGAGACACTTGTGGGAGCTACTGTGACTACAACTGAGCTTCCCTACGCACAGGGAAGCAAGAGAAATGCTGATTTCATCAAGCCCAGTTACATACTCAGAATCTGTACTACTGCGCAAATAGGCATGTCTCTGTAGGCAAAAAACTCATTTCTGACAAAGTTGCCCAAATGCATCTCAGAAGTGTGCAACTTGTTCCCTGAGTTAGAAAACGTCGAGAAACGGTCGTTTCTGCTAGCGATGTGATTCTACACATGTATTTGCTGAACGGTGAAAGTGCACAGTAATGCACTTTTCTCCCAGCAAATACACTGTTTCTAAGGAAATGGGAACACACTTAGGAGACACTTGTGGGAGCTAATGTGACTAAAACTGAGCTTCCCTACGCACAGGGAAGCAAGAGAAATGCTGATTTCATCAAGCCCAGTTACATACCTAGAATCTGTACTACTGCGCAAATAGGCATGTCTCTTTAGGCAAAAAACTCATTTCTGACAAAGTTGCCCAAATGCATCTCAGAAGTGTGCAACTTGTTCCCTGAGTTAGAAAACGTCGAGAAACGGTCGTTTCTGCTAGCGCTGTGCTTCTACACATGTATTTGCTGAACGGAGAAAGCGCACAGTAATGCACTTTTCTCCCAGCTAATACAGTGTTTCTAAGGAAATGGGAACACACTGAGGAGACACTTGTGGGAGCCTCTGTGACTAAACCTGAGCTTCCCTACGCACAGGGAAGCAAGATAAATGCTGATTTCATCAAGCCCAGTTACATACTCAGAATCTGTACTACTGCGCAAATAGGCATGTCTCTTTAGGCAAAAAACTCATTTCTGACAAAGTTGCCCAAATGCATCCCAGAAGTGTGCAACCTGTTCCTTGAGTTAGAAAACGTCGAGAAAAGGTCGTTTCTGCTAGCGATGTGATTCTACACATGTATTTGCTGAACGGTGAAAGCGCACAGTAATGCACTTTTCTCCCAGCAAATACACTGTTTCTAAGGAAATGGGAACAAACTGAGGAGACACTTGTGGGAGCTACTGTGACTAAAACTGAGCTTCCCTACGCACAGGGAAGCAAGAGAAATGCTGATTTCATCAAGCCCAGTTACATACTCAGAATCTGTACTACTGCGGAAATAGGCATGTCTTTTTAGGCAAAAAACTCATTTCTGACAAAGTTGCCCAAATGCATCTCAGAAGTGTGCAACTTGTTCCCTGAGTTAGAAAACGTCGAGAAACGGTCGTTTCTGCTAGCGCTGTGCTTCTACACATGTATTTGCCAAACGGTGAAAGCGCACAGTAATGCACTTTTCTCCCAGCAAATACACTGTTTCTAAGGAAATGGGAACACACTGAGGAGACACTTGTGGGAGCTACTGTGACAAAAACTGAGCTTCCCTACGCACAGGGAAGCAAGATAAATGCTGATTTCATCAAGCCCAGTTACATACTCAGAATCTGTACTACTGCGCAAATAGGCATGTCTCTTTAGGCAAAAAACTCATTTTTTACAAAGTTGCCCAAATGCATCTCAGAAGTGTGCAACTTGTTCCCTGAGTTAGAAAACGTCGAGAAAAGGTCGTTTCTGCTAGCGCTGTGCTTCTACACATGTATTTGCTGAACGGTGAAAGCGCACAGTAATGCACTTTTCTCCCAGCAAATACACTGTTTCTAAGGAAATGGGAACACACTTAGGAGACACTTGTGGGAGCTACTGTGACTAAAACTGAGCTTCCCTACGCACAGTGATGCAAGAGAAATGCTGATTTCATCAAGCCCAGTTACATACTCAGAATCTGTACTACTGCGCAAATAGGCATGTCTCTTTAGGCAAAAAACTCATTTCTGACAAAGTTGCCCAAATGCATCCCAGAAGTGTGCAACCTGTTCCCTGAGTTAGAAAACGTCGAGAAAAGGTCGTTTCTGCTAGCGATGTGATTCTACACATGTATTTGCTGAACGGTGAAAGCGCACAGTAATGCAATTTTCTCCCAGCAAATACACTGTTTCTAAGGAAATGGGAACAAACTGAGGAGACACTTGTGGGAGCTACTGTGACTAAAACTGAGCTTGCCTACGCACAGGGAAGCAAGAGAAATGCTGATTTCATCAAGCCCAGTTACATACTCAGAATCTGTACTACTGCGCAAATAGGCATGTCTCTTTAGGCAAAAAACTCATTTCTGACAAAGTTGCCCAAATGCATCTCAGAAGTGTGCAACTTGTTCCCTGAGTTAGAAAACGTCGAGAAACGGTCGTTTCTGCTAGCGCTGTGCTTCTACACATGTATTTGCTGAACGTTGAAACCGCACAGTAATGCACTTTTCTCCCAGCAAATACACTGTTTCTAAGGAAATGTGAACACACTGAGAAGACACTTGTGGGAGCTACTGTGACTAAAACTGAGTCTCTACGCACAGGGAAGCAAGAGAAATGCTGATTTCATCCAGCCCAGTTACATACTCAGAATCTGTACTACTGCGCAAATAGGCATGTCTCTTTAGGCAAAAAACTCATTTCTGACAAAGTTGCCCAAATGCATCTCAGAAGTGTGCAACTTGTTCCCTGAGTTAGAAAACGTCGAGAAAAGGTCGTTTCTGCTAGCGATGTGATTCTACACATGTATTTGCTGAACGGTGAAAGCGCACAGTAATGCACTTTTCTCCCAGCAAATACACAGTTTCTAAGGAAATGGGAACACACTGAGGAGACACTTGTGGGAGCTACTGTGACTAAAACTGAGCTTCCCTACGCACAGGAAAGCAAGAGAAATGCTGATTTCATCAAGCCCAGTTACATACTCAGAATCTGTACTACTGCGCAAATAGGCATGTCTCTTTAGGCAAAAAACTCATTTCTGACAAAGTTGCCCAAATGCATCTCAGAAGTGTGCTACTTGTTCCCTGAGTTAGAAAACGTCGAGAAACGGTCGTTTCTGCTAGCGCTGTGCTTCTACACATGTATTTGCTGAACGGAGAAAGCGCACAGTAATGCACTTTTCTCCCAGCTAATACAGTGTTTCTAAGGAAATGGGAACACACTGAGGAGACACTTGTGGGAGCTACTGTGACTAAACCTGAGCTTCCCTACGCACAGGGAAGCAAGAGAAATGCTGATTTCATCAAGCCCAGTTACATACTCAGAATCTGTACTACTGCGCAAATAGGCATGTCTCTTTAGGCAAAAAACTCATTTCTGACAAAGTTGCCCAAATGCATCCCAGAAGTGTGCAACCTGTTCCCTGAGTTAGAAAACGTCGAGAAAAGGTCGTTTCTGCTAGCGATGTGATTCTACACATGTATTTGCTGAACGGTGAAAGCGCACAGTAATGCACTTTTCTCCCAGCAAATACACTGTTTCTAAGGAAATGGGAACAAACTGAGGAGACACTTGTGGGAGCTACTGTGACTAAAACTGAGCTTCCCTACGCACAGGGAAGCAAGAGAAATGCTGATTTCATCAAGCCCAGTTACATACTCAGAATCTGTACTACTGCGGAAATAGGCATGTCTTTTTAGGCAAAAAACTCATTTCTGACAAAGTTGCCCAAATGCATCTCAGAAGTGTGCAACTTGTTCCCTGAGTTAGAAAACGTCGAGAAACGGTCGTTTCTGCTAGCGCTGTGCTTCTACACATGTATTTGCCAAACGGTGAAAGCGCACAGTAATGCACTTTTCTCCCAGCAAATACACTGTTTCTAAGGAAATGGGAACACACTGAGGAGACACTTGTGGGAGCTACTGTGACAAAAACTGAGCTTCCCTACGCACAGGGAAGCAAGATAAATGCTGATTTCATCAAGCCCAGTTACATACTCAGAATCTGTACTACTGCGCAAATAGGCATGTCTCTTTAGGCAAAAAACTCATTTTTTACAAAGTTGCCCAAATGCATCTTAGAAGTGTGCAACTTGTTCCCTGAGTTAGAAAACGTCGAGAAAAGGTCGTTTCTGCTAGCGCTGTGCTTCTACACATGTATTTGCTGAACGGTGAAAGCGCACAGTAATGCACTTTTCTCCCAGCAAATACACTGTTTCTAAGGAAATGGGAACACACTGAGGAGACACTTGTGGGAGCTACTGTGACTAAAACTGAGCTTCCCTACGCACAGGGATGCAAGAGAAATGCTGATTTCATCAAGCCCAGTTACATACTCAGAATCTGTACTACTGCGCAAATAGGCATGTCTCTTTAGGCAAAAAACTCATTTCTGACAAAGTTGCCCAAATGCATCCCAGAAGTGTGCAACCTGTTCCCTGAGTTAGAAAACGTCGAGAAAAGGTCGTTTCTGCTAGCGATGTGATTCTACACATGTATTTGCTGAACGGTGAAAGCGCACAGTAATGCAATTTTCTCCCAGCAAATACACTGTTTCTAAGGAAATGGGAACAAACTGAGGAGACACTTGTGGGAGCTACTGTGACTAAAACTGAGCTTGCCTACGCACAGGGAAGCAAGAGAAATGCTGATTTCATCAAGCCCAGTTACATACTCAGAATCTGTACTACTGCGCAAATAGGCATGTCTCTTTAGGCAAAAAACTCATTTCTGACAAAGTTGCCCAAATGCATCTCAGAAGTGTGCAACTTGTTCCCTGAGTTAGAAAACGTCGAGAAACGGTCGTTTCTGCTAGCGCTGTGCTTCTACACATGTATTTGCTGAACGTTGAAAGCGCACAGTAATGCACTTTTCTCCCAGCAAATACACTGTTTCTAAGGAAATGTGAACACACTGAGAAGACACTTGTGGGAGCTACTGTGACTAAAACTGAGTCTCTACGCACAGGGAAGCAAGAGAAATGCTGATTTCATCCAGCCCAGTTACATACTCAGAATCTGTACTACTGCGCAAATAGGCATGTCTCTGTAGGCAAAAAACTCATTTCTGACAAAGTTGCCCAAATGCATCTCAGAAGTGTGCAACTTGTTCCCTGAGTTAGAAAACGTCGAGAAACGTTCGTTTCTGCTAGCGCTGTGCTTCTACACATGTATTTGCTGAACGATGAAAGCGCACAGTAATGTACTTTTCTCCCAGCAAATACACTGTTTCTAAGGAACTGGGAACACACTGAGGAGACACTTGTGGGAGCTACTGTGACAAAAACTGAGCTTCCCTACGCACAGGGAAGCAAGATAAATGCTGATTTCATCAAGCCCAGTTACATACTCAGAATCTGTACTACTGCGCAAATAGGCATGTCTCTTTAGGCAAAAAACTCATTTCTGACAAAGATGCCCAAATGCATCTCAGAAGTGTGCAACTTGTTCCCTGAGTTAGAAAACGTCGAGAAAAGGTCGTTTCTGCTAGCGCTGTGCTTCTACACATGTATTTGCTGAACGGTGAAAGCGCACAGTAATGCACTTTTCTCCCAGCAAATACACTGTTTCTAAGGAAATGGGAACACACTGAGGAGACACTTGTGGGAGCTACTGTGACTAAAACTGAGCTTCCCTACGCACAGGGATGCAAGAAAAATGCTGATTTCATCAAGCCCAGTTACATACTCAGAATCTGTACTACTGCGCAAATAGGCATGTCTCTTTAGGCAAAAAACTCATTTCTGACAAAGTTGCCCAAATGCATCTCAGAAGTGTGCAACTTGTTCCCTGAGTTAGAAAACGTCGAGAAATGGTCGTTTCTGCTAGCGCTGTGCTTCTACACATGTATTTGCTGAACGGTGAAAGCGCACAGTAATGCACTTTTCTCCCAGCAAATACACTGTTTCTAAGGAAATGGGAACACACTGAGGAGACACTTGTGGGAGCTACTGTGACTAAACCTGAGCTTCCCTATGCACAGGGAAGCAAGAGAAATGCTGATTTCATCAAGCCCAGTTACATACTCAGAATCTGTACTACTGCGCAAATAGGCATGTCTCTTTAGGCAAAAAACTCATTTCTGACAAAGTTGCCCAAATGCATCTCAGAAGTGTGCAACTTGTTCCCTGAGTTAGAAAACGTCGAGAAACGTTCGTTTCTGCTAGCGCTGTGCTTCTACACATGTATTTGCTGAACGGTGAAAGCGCACAGTAATGCACTTTTCTCCCAGCAAATACACTGTTTCTAAGGAAATGGGAACACACTGAGGAGACACTTGTGGGAGCTACTGTGACTAAAACTGAGCTTCCCTACGCACAGGGAAGCAAGAGAAATGCTGATTTCTTCAAGCCCAGTTACATACTCAGAATCTGTACTACTGCGCAAATAGGCATGTCTCTTTAGGCAAAAAACTCATTTCTGACAAAGTTGCCCAAATGCATCTCAGAAGTGTGCAACTTGTTCCCTGAGTTAGAAAACGTCGAGAAACGTTCGTTTCTGCTAGCGCTGTGCTTCTACACATGTATTTGCTGAACGGTGAAAGTGCACAGTAATGCACTTTTCTCCCAGCAAATACACTGTTTCTAAGGAAATGGGAACACACTGAGGAGACACTTGTGGGAGCTACTGTGACTAAAACTGAGCTTCCCTACGCACAGGGAAGCAAGAGAAATGCTGATTTCATCAAGCCCAGTTACATACTCAGAATCTGTACTACTGCGCAAATAGGCATGTCTCTTTAGGCAAAAAACTCATTTCTGACAAAGTTGCCCAAATGCATCTCAGAAGTGTGCAACTTGTTCCCTGAGTTAGAAAACGTCGAGAAACGGTCGTTTCTGCTAGCGCTGTGTTTCTACACATGTATTTGCTGAACGGTGAAAGTGCACAGTAATGCACTTTTCTCCCAGCAAATACACTGTTTCTAAGGAAATGGGAACACACTGAGGAGACACTTGTGGGAGCTACTGTGACTAAAACTGAGCTTCCCTACGCACAGGGAAGCAAGAGAAATGCTGATTTCATCCAGCCCAGTTACATACTCAGATTCTGTACTACTGCGCAAATAGGCATGTCTCTTTAGGCAAAAACTCATTTCTGCCAAAGTTGCCCAAATGCATCTCAGAAGTGTGCAATTTGTTCCCTGAGTTAGAAAACGTCGAGAAACGGTCGTTTCAGCTAGCGCTGTGCTTCTACACATGTATTTGCTGAACGGTGAAAGCGCACAGTAATTCACTTTTCTCCCAGCATATACACTGTTTCTAAGGAAATGGGAACACACTGAGGAGACACTTGTGGGAGCTACTGTGACTAAAACTGAGCTTCCCTACGCACAGGGAAGCAAGAGAAATGCTGATTTCATCAAGCCCAGTTACATACTCAGAATCTGTACTACTGCGCAAATAGGCATGTCTCTTTAGGCAAAAAACTCATTTCTGACAAAGTTGCCCAAATGCATCTCAGAAGTGTGCAACTTGTTCCCTGAGTTAGAAAACGTCGAGAAACGGTCGTTTCTGCTAGCGCTGTGTTTCTACACATGTATTTGCTGAACGGTGAAAGTGCACAGTAATGCACTTTTCTCCCAGCAAATACACTGTTTCTAAGGAAATGGGAACACACTGAGGAGACACTTGTGGGAGCTACTGTGACTAAAACTGAGCTTCCCTACGCACAGGGAAGCAAGAGAAATGCTGATTTCATCCAGCCCAGTTACATACTCAGATTCTGTACTACTGCGCAAATAGGCATGTCTCTTTAGGCAAAAACTCATTTCTGCCAAAGTTGCCCAAATGCATCTCAGAAGTGTGCAATTTGTTCCCTGAGTTAGAAAACGTCGAGAAACGGTCGTTTCAGCTAGCGCTGTGCTTCTACACATGTATTTGCTGAACGGTGAAAGCGCACAGTAATGCACTTTTCTCCCAGCAAATACACTGTTTCTAAGGAAATGGGAACACACTGAGGAGACACTTGTGGGAGCTACTGTGACTAAAACTGAGCTTCCCTACGCACAGGGAAGCAAGAGAAATGCTGATTTCATCAAGCCCAGTTACATACTCAGAATCTGTACTACTGCGCAAACAGGCATGTCTCTTTAGGCAAAAAACTCATTTCTGACAAAGTTGCCCAAATGCATCTCAGAAGTGTGCAACCTGTTCCCTGAGTTATAAAACGTCGAGAAACGGTCATATCTGCTAGCGCTGTGCTTCTACACATGTATTTGTTGAAC
Source organism: Acomys minous (assembly GCF_964271855.1). Taxonomy (NCBI): domain Eukaryota; kingdom Metazoa; phylum Chordata; class Mammalia; order Rodentia; family Muridae; genus Acomys; species Acomys minous. Next base: position 4,707,046 of record NW_028182181.1, read on the forward strand.
GGTGAAAGCGCACAGTAATGCACTTTTCTCCCAGCAAATACACTGTTTCTAAGGTAATGGGAACACACTGAGGAGACACTTGTGGGAGGTACTGTGATTAAAATTGAGCTTCCCTATGCACAGGGAAGCAAGAGAAATGCTGATTTCATCAAGCCCAGTTACATACTCAGAATCTGTACTACTGCGCAAATAGGCATGTCTCTTTAGGCAAAAAACTCATTTCTGACAAAGTTGCCCAAATGCATCTCAGAAGTGTGCAACCTCTTCCCTGAGTTAGAAAACGTCGAGAAACGGGCGTTTCTGCTAGCACTGTGCTTCTACACATGTATTTGCAGAACGGTGAAAGCGCACAGTAATGCACTTTTCTCCCAGCAAATACACTGTGTCTAAGGAAATGGGAACACACTGAGGAGACACTTGTGGGAGCTACTGTGACTAAAACTGAGCTTCCCTACACACAGGGAAGCAAGAGAAATGCTGATTTCATCAAGCCCAGTTACATACTCAGAATCTGTACTACTGCGCATATAGGCATGTCTCTTTAGGCAAAAAACTCATTTCTGACAAAGTTGCCCAAATGCATCCCAGAACTGTGCAACTTGTTCCCTGAGTTAGAAAACGTCGAGAAACTGTCGTTTCTGCTAGCGCTGTGCTTCTACACATGTATTTGCTGAACGGAGAAAGCGCACAGTAATGCACTTTTCTCCCACCAAATACAGTGTTTCTAAGGAAATGGGAACACACTGAGGAGACACTTGTGGGAGCTACTGTGACTAAAACTGAGCTTCCCTACGCACAGGGAAGCAAGAGAAATGCTGATTTCATCAAGCCCAGTTACATACTCAGAATCTGTACTACTGCGCAAATAGGCATGTCTCTTTAGGCAAAAAACTCATTTCTGACAAAGTTGCCCAAATGCATCTCAGAAGTGTGCAACTTGTTCCCTGAGTTAGAAAACGTCGAGAAACGGTCTTTTCTGCTAGCGCTGTGCTTCTACACATGTATTTGCCGAACGGTGAAAGCGCACAGTAATGCACTTTTCTCCCAGCAAATACACTGTTTCTAAGGAAATGGGAACACACTGACTAGACACTTGTGGGAGCTACTGTGACTAAAACTGAGCTTCCCTTCACACAGGGAAGCAAGAGAAATGCTGATTTCATCAAGCCCAGTTACATACTTGGAATCTGTACTACTGCGCAAATAGGCATGTCTCTGTAGGCAAAAAACTCATTTCTGACAAAGTTGCCCAAATGCATCTCAGAAGTGTGCAACCTGTTCCCTGAGTTAGAAAACGTCGAGAAACGGTCATATCTGCTAGCGCTGTGCTTCTACACATGTATTTGCTGAACGGTGAAAGCGCACAGTAATGCACTTTTCTCCCAGCAAATGCACTGTTTCTAAGGTAATGGGAACACACTGAGGAGACACTTGTGGGAGGTTCTGTGACTAAAATTGAGCTTCCCTATGCACAGTTAAGCAAGAGAAATGCTGATTTCATTAAGCCCAGTTACATACTCAGAATCTGTACTACTGCGCAAATAGGCTTGTCTCTTTAGGCAAAAAACTCACTTCTGACAAAGTTGCCCAAACGCATCTCAGAAGTGTGCAACCTGTTCCCTGAGTTAGAAAACATCGAGAAACGGGCGTTTCTGCTAGCGCTGTGCTTCTACACATGTATTTGCTGAACGGTGAAAGCGCACAGTAATGCACTTTTCTCCCAGCAAATACACTGTGTCTAAGGAAATGGGAACACACTGAGGAGACACTTGTGGGAGCTACTGTGACTAAAACTGAGCTTCCCTACACACAGGGAAGCAAGAGAAATGCTGACTTCATCAAGCCCAGTTACATACTCAGAATCTGTACTACTGCGAATATAGGCATGTCTCCTTAGGCAAAAAACTCATTTCTGACAAAGTTGCCTAAATGCATCTCAGAACTGTGCAACTTGTTCCCTGAGTTAGAAAACGTCGAGAAACGGTCGTTTCTGCTAGCGCTGTGCTTCTACACATGTATTTGCTGAACGGAGAAAGCGCACAGTAATGCACTTTTCTCCCAGCAAATACAGTGTTTCTAAGGAAATGGGAACACACTGAGGAGACACTTGTGGGAGCTACTGTGACTAAAACTGAGCTTCCCTACGCACAGGGAAGCAAGAGAAATGCTGATTTCATCAAGCCCAGTTACATACTCAGAATCTGTACTACTGCGCAAATAGGCATGTCTCTTTAGGCAAAAAACTCATTTCTGACAAAGTTGCCCAAATGCATCCCAGAAGAGTGCAACCTGTTCCCTGAGTTAGAAAACGTCGAGAAAAGGTCGTTTCTGCTAGCGCTGTGATTCTACACATGTATTTGCTGAACGGTGAAAGCGCACAGTAATGCACTTTTCTCCCACCAAATACACTGTTTCTAAGGAAATGGGAACACACTGAGGAGACACTTGTGGGAGCTACTGTGACTAAAACTGAGCTTCCCTACGCACAGGGATGCAAGAAAAATGCTGATTTCATCAAGCCCAGTTACATACTCAGAATCTGTACTACTGCGCAAATAGGCATGTCTCTTTAGGCAAAAAACTCATTTCTGACAAAGTTGCCCAAATGCATCTCAGAAGTGTGCAACTTGTTCCCTGAGTTAGAAAACGTCGAGAAATGGTCGTTTCTGCTAGCGCTGTGCTTCTACACATGTATTTGCTGAACGGTGAAAGCGCACAGTAATGCACTTTTCTCCCAGCAAATACACTGTTTCTAAGGAAATGGGAACACACTGAGGAGACACTTGTGGGAGCTACTGTGACTAAACCTGAGCTTCCCTATGCACAGGGAAGCAAGAGAAATGCTGATTTCATCAAGCCCAGTTACATACTCAGAATCTGTACTACTGCGCAAATAGGCATGTCTCTGTAGGCAAAAAACTCATTTCTGACAAAGTTGCCCAAATGCATCTCAGAAGTGTGCAACTTGTTCCCTGAGTTAGAAAACGTCGAGAAACGTTCGTTTCTGCTAGCGCTGTGCTTCTACACATGTATTTGCTGAACGGTGAAAGCGCACAGTAATGCACTTTTCTCCCAGCAAATACACTGTTTCTAAGGAAATGGGAACACACTGAGGAGACACTTGTGGGAGCTACTGTGACTAAAACTGAGCTTCCCTACGCACAGGGAAGCAAGAGAAATGCTGATTTCTTCAAGCCCAGTTACATACTCAGAATCTGTACTACTGCGCAAATAGGCATGTCTCTTTAGGCAAAAAACTCATTTCTGACAAAGTTGCCCAAATGCATCTCAGAAGTGTGCAACTTGTTCCCTGAGTTAGAAAACGTCGAGAAACGTTCGTTTCTGCTAGCGCTGTGCTTCTACACATGTATTTGCTGAACGGTGAAAGTGCACAGTAATGCACTTTTCTCCCAGCAAATACACTGTTTCTAAGGAAATGGGAACACACTGAGGAGACACTTGTGGGAGCTACTGTGACTAAAACTGAGCTTCCCTACGCACAGGGAAGCAAGAGAAATGCTGATTTCATCAAGCCCAGTTACATACTCAGAATCTGTACTACTGCGCAAATAGGCATGTCTCTTTAGGCAAAAAACTCATTTCTGACAAAGTTGCCCAAATGCATCTCAGAAGTGTGCAACTTGTTCCCTGAGTTAGAAAACGTCGAGAAACGGTCGTTTCTGCTAGCGCTGTGTTTCTACACATGTATTTGCTGAACGGTGAAAGTGCACAGTAATGCACTTTTCTCCCAGCAAATACACTGTTTCTAAGGAAATGGGAACACACTGAGGAGACACTTGTGGGAGCTACTGTGACTAAAACTGAGCTTCCCTACGCACAGGGAAGCAAGAGAAATGCTGATTTCATCCAGCCCAGTTACATACTCAGATTCTGTACTACTGCGCAAATAGGCATGTCTCTTTAGGCAAAAACTCATTTCTGCCAAAGTTGCCCAAATGCATCTCAGAAGTGTGCAATTTGTTCCCTGAGTTAGAAAACGTCGAGAAACGGTCGTTTCAGCTAGCGCTGTGCTTCTACACATGTATTTGCTGAACGGTGAAAGTGCACAGTAATGCACTTTTCTCCCAGCATATACACTGTTTCTAAGGAAATGGGAACACACTGAGGAGACACTTGTGGGAGCTACTGTGACTAAAACTGAGCTTCCCTACGCACAGGGAAGCAAGAGAAATGCTGATTTCATCAAGCCCAGTTACATACTCAGAATCTGTACTACTGCGCAAATAGGCATGTCTCTTTAGGCAAAAAACTCATTTCTGACAAAGTTGCCCAAATGCATCTCAGAAGTGTGCAACTTGTTCCCTGAGTTAGAAAACGTCGAGAAACGGTCGTTTCTGCTAGCGCTGTGTTTCTACACATGTATTTGCTGAACGGTGAAAGTGCACAATAATGCACTTTTCTCCCAGCAAATACACTGTTTCTAAGGAAATGGGAACACACTGAGGAGACACTTGTGGGAGCTACTGTGACTAAAACTGAGCTTCCCTACGCACAGGGAAGCAAGAGATATGCTGATTTCATCCTGCCCAGTTACATACTCAGATTCTGTACTACTGCGCAAATAGGCATGTCTCTTTAGGCAAAAACTCATTTCTGCCAAAGTTGCCCAAATGCATCTCAGAAGTGTGCAATTTGTTCCCTGAGTTAGAAAACGTCGAGAAACGGTCGTTTCAGCTAGCGCTGTGCTTCTACACATGTATTTGCTGAACGGTGAAAGCGCACAGTAATGCACTTTTCTCCCAGCAAATACACTGTTTCTAAGGAAATGGGAACACACTGAGGAGACACTTGTGGGAGCTACTGTGACTAAAACTGAGCTTCCCTACGCACAGGGAAGCAAGAGAAATGCTGATTTCATCAAGCCCAGTTACATACTCAGAATCTGTACTACTGCGCAAACAGGCATGTCTCTTTAGGCAAAAAACTCATTTCTGACAAAGTTGCCCAAATGCATCTCAGAAGTGTGCAACCTGTTCCCTGAGTTATAAAACGTCGAGAAACGGTCATATCTGCTAGCGCTGTGCTTCTACACATGTATTTGTTGAACGGTGAAAGCGCACAGTAATGCACTTTTCTCCCAGCAAATACACTGTTTCTAAGGTAATGGGAACACACTGAGGAGACACTTGTGGGAGGTACTGTGATTAAAATTGAGCTTCCCTATGCACAGGGAAGCAAGAGAAATGCTGATTTCATCAAGCCCAGTTACATACTCAGAATCTGTACTACTGCGCAAATAGGCATGTCTCTTTAGGCAAAAAACTCATTTCTGACAAAGTTGCCCAAATGCATCTCAGAAGTGTGCAACCTCTTCCCTGAGTTAGAAAACGTCGAGAAACGGGCGTTTCTGCTAGCACTGTGCTTCTACACATGTATTTGCAGAACGGTGAAAGCGCACAGTAATGCACTTTTCTCCCAGCAAATACACTGTGTCTAAGGAAATGGGAACACACTGAGGAGACACTTGTGGGAGCTACTGTGACTAAAACTGAGCTTCCCTACACACAGGGAAGCAAGAGAAATGCTGATTTCATCAAGCCCAGTTACATACTCAGAATCTGTACTACTGCGCATATAGGCATGTCTCTTTAGGCAAAAAACTCATTTCTGACAAAGTTGCCCAAATGCATCCCAGAACTGTGCAACTTGTTCCCTGAGTTAGAAAACGTCGAGAAACTGTCGTTTCTGCTAGCGCTGTGCTTCTACACATGTATTTGCTGAACGGAGAAAGCGCACAGTAATGCACTTTTCTCCCACCAAATACAGTGTTTCTAAGGAAATGGGAACACACTGAGGAGACACTTGTGGGAGCTACTGTGACTAAAACTGAGCTTCCCTACGCACAGGGAAGCAAGAGAAATGCTGATTTCATCAAGCCCAGTTACATACTCAGAATCTGTACTACTGCGCAAATAGGCATGTCTCTTTAGGCAAAAAACTCATTTCTGACAAAGTTGCCCAAATGCATCTCAGAAGTGTGCAACTTGTTCCCTGAGTTAGAAAACGTCGAGAAACGGTCTTTTCTGCTAGCGCTGTGCTTCTACACATGTATTTGCCGAACGGTGAAAGCGCACAGTAATGCACTTTTCTCCCAGCAAATACACTGTTTCTAAGGAAATGGGAACACACTGACTAGACACTTGTGGGAGCTACTGTGACTAAAACTGAGCTTCCCTTCACACAGGGAAGCAAGAGAAATGCTGATTTCATCAAGCCCAGTTACATACTTGGAATCTGTACTACTGCGCAAATAGGCATGTCTCTGTAGGCAAAAAACTCATTTCTGACAAAGTTGCCCAAATGCATCTCAGAAGTGTGCAACCTGTTCCCTGAGTTAGAAAACGTCGAGAAACGGTCATATCTGCTAGCGCTCTGCTTCTACACATGTATTTGCTGAACGGTGAAAGCGCACAGTAATGCACTTTTCTCCCAGCAAATGCACTGTTTCTAAGGTAATGGGAACACACTGAGGAGACACTTGTGGGAGGTTCTGTGACTAAAATTGAGCTTCCCTATGCACAGTTAAGCAAGAGAAATGCTGATTTCATTAAGCCCAGTTACATACTCAGAATCTGTACTACTGCGCAAATAGGATTGTCTCTTTAGGCAAAAAACTCACTTCTGACAAAGTTGCCCAAATGCATCTCAGAAGTGTGCAACCTGTTCCCTGAGTTAGAAAACGTCGAGAAACGGGCGTTTCTGCTAGCGCTGTGCTTCTACACATGTATTTGCTGAACGGTGAAAGCGCACAGTAATGCACTTTTCTCCCAGCAAATACACTGTGTCTAAGGAAATGGGAACACACTGAGGAGACACTTGTGGGAGCTACTGTGACTAAAACTGAGCTTCCCTACACACAGGGAAGCAAGAGAAATGCTGACTTCATCAAGCCCAGTTACATACTCAGAATCTGTACTACTGCGAATATAGGCATGTCTCCTTAGGCAAAAAACTCATTTCTGACAAAGTTGCCCAAATGCATCTCAGAACTGTGCAACTTGTTCCCTGAGTTAGAAAACGTCGAGAAACGGTCGTTTCTGCTAGCGCTGTGCTTCTACACATGTATTTGCTGAACGGAGAAAGCGCACAGTAATGCACTTTTCTCCCAGCAAATACAGTGTTTCTAAGGAAATGGGAACACACTGAGGAGACACTTGTGGGAGCTACTGTGACTAAAACTGAGCTTCCCTACGCACAGGGAAGCAAGAGAAATGCTGATTTCATCAAGCCCAGTTACATACTCAGAATCTGTACTACTGCGCAAATAGGCATGTCTCTTTAGGCAAAAAACTCATTTCTGACAAAGTTGCCCAAATGCATCTCAGAAGTGTGCAACTTGTTCCCTGAGTTAGAAAACGTCGAGAAACGGTCTTTTCTGCTAGCGCTGTGCTTCTACACATGTATTTGCCGAACGGTGAAAGCGCACAGTAATGCACTTTTCTCCCAGCAAATACACTGTTTCTAAGGAAATGGGAACACACTGAGGAGACACTTGTGGGAGCTACTGTGACTAAAACTGAGCTTCCCTACACACAGGGAAGCAAGAGAAATGCTGATTTCATCAAGCCCAGTTACATACTTGGAATCTGTACTACTGCGCAAATAGGCATGTCTCTGTAGGCAAAAAACTCATTTCTGACAAAGTTGCCCAAATGCATCTCAGAAGTGTGCAACTTGTTCCCTGAGTTAGAAAACGTCTAGAAACGGTCGTTTCTGCTAGCCCTGTGCTTCTACACATGTATTTGCTGGACGGTGAAAGCGCACAGTAATGCACTTTTCTCCCAGCAAATATACTGTTTCTAAGGAAATGGGAACACACTGAGGAGACACTTGTGGGAGCTACTGTGACTAAAACTGAGCTTCCCTACGCACAGGGAAGCAAGAGAAATGCTGATTTCATCAAGCCCAGTTACATACTCAGAATCTGTACTACTGCGCAAATAGGCATGTCTCTTTAGGCAAAAAACTCATTTCTGACAAAGTTGCCCAAATGCATGTAGGAAGTGTGCAACTTGTTCCCTGAGTTAGAAAACGTCGAGAAACGGTCGTTTCTGCTAGCGCTGTGCTTCTACACATGTATTTGCTGAACGGTGAAAGTGCACAGTAATGCACTTTTCTCCCAGCAAATACACTGTTTCTAAGGAAATGGGAACACACTGAGGAGACACTTGTGGGAGCTACTGTGACTAAAACTGAGCTTCCCTACGCACAGGGAAGCAAGAGAAATGCTGATTTCATCAAGCCCAGTTACATACTCAGAATCTGTACTACTGCGCAAATAGGCATGTGTCTTTAGGCAAAAAACTCATTTCTGACAAAGTTGCCCAAATGCATCTCAGAAGTGTGCAACTTGTTCCCTGAGTTAGAAAACGTCGAGAAACGGTCGTTTCTGCTAGCGCTGTGCTTCTACACATGTATTTGCTGGACGGTGAAAGTGCACAGTAATGCACTTTTCTCCCAGCAAATATACTGTTTCTAAGGAAATGGGAACACACTGAGGAGACACTTGTGGGAGCTACTGTGACTAAAACTGAGCTTCCCTACGCACAGGGAAGCAAGAGAAATGCTGATTTCATCAAGCCCAGTTACATACTCAGAATCTGTACTACTGCGCAAATAGGCATGTCTCTTTAGGCAAAAAACTCATTTCTGACAAAGATGCCCAAATGCATCTAGGAAGTGTGCAACTTGTTCCCTGAGTTAGAAAACGTCGAGAAACGGTCGTTTCTGCTAGCGCTGTGCTTCTACACATGTATTTGCTGAACGGTGAAAGTGCACAGTAATGCACTTTTCTCCCAGCAAATACACTGTTTCTAAGGAAATGGGAACACACTGAGGAGACACTTGTGGGAGCTACTGTGACTAAAACTGAGCTTCCCTACGCACAGGGAAGCAAGAGAAATGCTGATTTCATCAAGCCCAGTTACATACTCAGAATCTGTACTACTGCGCAAATAGGCATGTCTCTTTAGGCAAAAAACTCATTTCTGACAAAGTTGCCCAAATGCATCTAGGAAGTGTGAAACTTGTTCCCTGAGTTAGAAAACGTCGAGAAACGGTCGTTTCTGCTAGCGCTGTGCTTCTACACATGTATTTGCTGAACGGTGAAAGCGCACAGTAATGCACTTTTCTCCCAGCAAATACACTGTTTCTAAGGAAATGGGAACACACTGAGGAGACACTTGTGGGAGCTACTGTGACTAAAACTGAGCTTCCCTACGCACAGGGAAGCAAGAGAAATGCTGATTTCATCAAGCCCAGTTACATACTCAGAATCTGTACTACTGCGCAAATAGGCATGTCTCTTTAGGCAAAAAACTCATTTCTGACAAAGTTGCCCAAATGCATCTCAGAAGTGTGCAACTTGTTCCCTGAGTTAGAAAATGTCGAGAAACGTTCGTTTCTGCTAGCGCTGTGCTTCTACACATGTATTTGCTGAACGGTGAAAGTGCACAGTAATGCACTTTTCTCCCAGCAAATACACTGTTTCTAAGGAAATGGGAACACACTGAGGAGACACTTGTGGGAGCTACTGTGACTAAAACTGAGCTTCCCTATGCACAGGGAAGCAAGAGAAATGCTGATTTCATCAAGCCCAGTTACATACTCAGAATCTGTACTACTGCGCAAATAGGCATGTCTCTTTAGGCAAAAAACTCATTTCTGACAAAGTTGCCCAAATGCATCTCAGAAGTGTGCAACTTGTTCCCTGAATTAGAAAACGTCGAGAAACGGTCGTTTCTGCTAGCGCTGTGCTTCTACACATGTATTTGCTGGACGGTGAAAGCGCACAGTAATGCACTTTTCTCCCAGCAAATATACTGTTTCTAAGGAAATGGGAACACACTGAGGAGACACTTGTGGGAGCTACTGTGACTAAAACTGAGCTTCCCTACGCACAGGGAAGCAAGAGAAATGCTGATTTCATCAAGCCCAGTTACATACTCAGAATCTGTACTACTGCGCAAATAGGCATGTCTCTTTAGGCAAAAAACTCATTTCTGACAAAGTTGCCCAAATGCATCTAGGAAGTGTGCAACTTGTTCCCTGAGTTAGAAAATGTCGAGAAACGGTCGTTTCTGCTAGCGCTGTGCTTCTACACATGTATTTGCTGAACGGTGAAAGTGCACAGTAATGCACTTTTCTCCCAGCAAATACACTGTTTCTAAGGAAATGGGAACACACTGAGGAGACACTTGTGGGAGCTACTGTGACTAAAACTGAGCTTCCCTACGCACAGGGAAGCAAGAGAAATGCTGATTTCATCAAGCCCAGTTACATACTCAGAATCTGTACTACTGGGCAAATAGGCATGTCTCTTTAGGCAAAAAACTCATTTCTGACAAAGTTGCCCAAATGCATCCCAGAAGTGTGCAACCTGTTCCCTGAGTTAGAAAACGTCGAGAAAAGGTCGTTTCTGCTAGCGATGTGATTCTACACATGTATTTGCTGAACGGTGAAAGCGCACAGTAATGCACTTTTCTCCCAGCAAATACACTGTTTCTAAGGAAATGGGAACAAACTGAGGAGACACTTGTGGGAGCTACTGTGACTAAAACTGAGCTTCCCTACGCACAGGGAAGCAAGAGAAATGCTGATTTCATCAAGCCCAGTTACATACTCAGAATCTGTACTACTGCGGAAATAGGCATGTCTCTTTAGGCAAAAAACTCATTTCTGACAAAGTTGCCCAAATGCATTTCAGAAGTGTGCAACTTGTTCCCTGAGTTAGAAAACGTCGAGAAACGGTCGTTTCTGCTAGCGCTGTGCTTCTACACATGTATTTGCTGAACGTTGAAAGCGCACAGTAATGCACTTTTCTCCAAGCAAATACACTGTTTCTAAGGAAATGGGAACACACTGAGAAGACACTTGTGGGAGCTACTGTGACTAAAACTGAGTCTCTACGCACAGGGAAGCAAGAGAAATGCTGATTTCATCAAGCCCAGTTACATACTCAGAATCTATACTACTGCGCAAATAGGCATGTCTCTTTAGGCAAAAAACTCATTTCTGACAAAGTTGCCCAAATGCATCTCAGAAGTGTGCAACTTGTTCCCTGAGTTAGAAAACGTCGAGAAACGTTCGTTTCTGCTAGCGCTGTGCTTCTACACATGTATTTGCTGAACGGTGAAAGCGCACAGTAATGTACTTTCTCCCAGCAAATACACTGTTTCTAAGGAACTGGGAACACACTGAGGAGACACTTGTGGGAGCTACTGTGACTACAACTGAGCTTCCCTACGCACAGGGAAGCAAGAGAAATGCTGATTTCATCAAGCCCAGTTACATACTCAGAATCTGTACTACTGCGCAAATAGGCATGTCTCTTTAGGCAAAAAACTCATTTCTGACAAAGTTGCCCAAATGCATCTCAGAAGTGTGCAACTTGTTCCCTGAGTTAGAAAACGTCGAGAAAAGGTCGTTTCTGCTAGCGCTGTGCTTCTACACATGTATTTGCTGAACGGTGAAAGCGCACAGTAATGCACTTTTCTCCCAGCAAATACACTGTTTCTAAGGAAATGGGAACACACTGAGGAGACACTTGTGGGAGCTACTGTGACTAAAACTGAGCTTCCCTATGCACAGGGATGCAAGAGAAATGCTGATTTCATCAAGCCCAGTTACATACTCAGAATCTGTACTACTGCGCAAATAGGCATGTCTCTTTAGGCAAAAAACTCATTTCTGACAAAGTTGCCCAAATGCATCCCAGAAGTGTGCAACCTGTTCCCTGAGTTAGAAAACGTCGAGAAAAGGTCGTTTCTGCTAGCGATGTGATTCTACACATGTATTTGCTGAACGGTGAAAGCGCACAGTAATGCAATTTTCTCCCAGCAAATACACTGTTTCTAAGGAAATGGGAACAAACTGAGGAGACACTTGTGGGAGCTACTGTGACAAAAACTGAGTCTCTACGCACAGAGAAGCAAGAGAAATGCTGATTTCATCCAGCCCAGTTACATACTCAGAATCTGTACTACTGCGCAAATAGGCATGTCTCTGTAGGCAAAAAACTCATTTCTGACAAAGTTGCCCAAATGCATCTCAGAAGTGTGCAACTTGTTCCCTGAGTTAGAAAACGTCGAGAAACGTTCGTTTCTGCAGCGCTGTGCTTCTACACATGTATTTGCTGAACGGTGAAAGCGCACAGTAATGCACTTTTCTCCCAGCAAATACACTGTTTCTAAGGAAATGGGAACACACTGAGGAGACACTTGTGGGAGCTACTGTGACTACAACTGAGCTTCCCTACGCACAGGGAAGCAAGAGAAATGCTGATTTCATCAAGCCCAGTTACATACTCAGAATCTGTACTACTGCGCAAATAGGCATGTCTCTGTAGGCAAAAAACTCATTTCTGACAAAGTTGCCCAAATGCATCTCAGAACTGTGCAACTTGTTCCCTGAGTTAGAAAACGTCGAGAAACGGTCGTTTCTGCTAGCGCTGTGCTTCTACACATGTATTTGCTGAACGGTGAAAGTGCACAGTAATGCACTTTTCTCCCAGCAAATACACTGTTTCTAAGGAAATGGGAACACACTGAGGAGACACTTGTGGGAGCTACTGTGACTAAAACTGAGCTTCCCTACGCACAGGGAAGCAAGAGAAATGCTGATTTCATCAAGCCCAGTTACATACTCAGAATCTGTACTACTGCGCAAATAGGCATGTCTCTTTAGGCAAAAGACTCATTTCTGACAAAGTTGCCCAAATGCATCTCAGAAGTGTGCAACTTGTTCCCTGAGTTAGAAAACGTCGAGAAATGGTCGTTTCTGCTAGCGCTGTGCTTCTACACATGTATTTGCTGAACGGTGAAAGTGCACAGTAATGCACTTTTCTCCCAGCAAATACACTGTTTCTAAGGAAATGGGAACACACTGAGGAGACACTTGTGGGAGCTACTGTGACTAAAACTGAGCTTCCCAACGCACAGGGAAGCAAGAGAAATGCTGATTTCATCAAGCCCAGTTACATACTCAGAATCTGTACTACTGCGCAAATAGGCATGTCTCTTTAGGCAAAAAACTCATTTCTGACAAAGTTGCCCAAATGCATCTCAGAAGTGTGCAACTTGTTCCCTGAGTTAGAAAATGTCGAGAAACGGTCGTTACTGCTAGCGCTGTGCTTCTACACATGTATTTGCTGAACGGAGAAAGCGCACAGTAATGCACTTTTCTCCCAGCTAATACAGTGTTTCTAAGAAATGGGAACACACTGAGGAGACACTTGTGGGAGCTACTGTGACTAAACCTGAGCTTCCCTACGCACAGGGAAGCAAGAGAAATGCTGATTTCATCAAGCCCAGTTACATACTCAGAATCTGTACTACTGCGCAAATAGGCATGTCTCTTTAGGCAAAAAACTCATTTCTGACAAAGTTGCCCAAATGCATCCCAGAAGTGTGCAACCTGTTCCCTGAGTTAGAAAACGTCGAGAAAAGGTCGTTTCTGCTAGCGATGTGATTCTCCACATGTATTTGCTGAACGGTGAAAGCGCACAGTAATGCACTTTTCTCCCAGCAAATACACTGTTTCTAAGGAAATGGGAACACACTGAGGAGACACTTGTGGGAGCTACTGTGACTAAAACTGAGCTTCCCTACGCACAGGGAAGCAAGAGAAATGCTGATTTCATCAAGCCCAGTTACATACTCAGAATCTGTACTACTGCGCAAATAGGCATGTCTCTTTAGGCAAAAAACTCATTTCTGACAAAGTTGCCCAAATGCATCTCAGAAGTGTGCAACTTGTTCCCTGAGTTAGAAAACGTCGAGAAACGTTCGTTTCTGCTAGCGCTGTGCTTCTACACATGTATTTGCTGAACGGTGAAAGTGCACAGTAATGCACTTTTCTCCCAGCAAATACACTGTTTCTAAGGAAATGGGAACACACTGAGGAGACACTTGTGGGAGCTACTGTGACTAAAACTGAGCTTCCCTATGCACAGGGAAGCAAGAGAAATGCTGATTTCATCAAGCCCAGTTACATACTCAGAATCTGTACTACTGCGCAAATAGGCATGTCTCTTTAGGCAAAAAACTCATTTCTGACAAAGTTGCCCAAATGCATCTCAGAAGTGTGCAACTTGTTCCCTGAGTTAGAAAACGTCGAGAAACGGTCGTTTCTGCTAGCGCTGTGCTTCTACACATGTATTTGCTGGACGGTGAAAGCGCACAGTAATGCACTTTTCTCCCAGCAAATATACTGTTTCTAAGGAAATGGGAACACACTGAGGAGACACTTGTGGGAGCTACTGTGACTAAAACTGAGCTTCCCTACGCACAGGGAAGCAAGAGAAATGCTGATTTCATCAAGCCCAGTTACATACTCAGAATCTGTACTACTGCGCAAATAGGCATGTCTCTTTAGGCAAAAAACTCATTTCTGACAAAGTTGCCCAAATGCATCTAGGAAGTGTGCAACTTGTTCCCTGAGTTAGAGAATGTCAAGAAACGGTCGTTTCTGCTAGCGCTGTGCTTCTACACATGTATTTGCTGAACGGTGAAAGTGCACAGTAATGCACTTTTCTCCCAGCAAATACACTGTTTCTAAGGAAATGGGAACACACTGAGGAGACACTTGTGGGAGCTACTGTGACTACAACTGAGCTTCCCTACGCACAGGGAAGCAAGAGAAATGCTGATTTCATTAAGCCCAGTTACATACTCAGAATCTGTACTACTGCGCAAATAGGCATGTCTCTGTAGGCAAAAAACTCATTTCTGACAAAGTTGCCCAAATGCATCTCAGAAGTGTGCAACTTGTTCCCTGAGTTAGAAAACGTCGAGAAACGGTCGTTTCTGCTAGCGCTGTGCTTCTACACATGTATTTGCCAAACAGTGAAAGCGCACAGTAATGCACTTTTCTCCCAGCAAATACACTGTTTCTAAGGAAATGGGAACACACTGAGGAGACACTTGTGGGAGCTACTGTGACTAAAAGTGAGCTTCCCTACGCACAGGGAAGCAAGAGAAATGCTGATTTCATCAAGCCCAGTTACATACTCAGAATCTGTACTACTGCGCAAATAGGCATGTCTCTTTAGGCAAAAAACTCATTTCTGACAAAGTTGCCCAAATGCATCTCAGAACTGTGCAACTTGTTCCCTGAGTTAGAAAACGTCGAGAAACGGTCGTTTCTGCTAGCGCTGTGCTTCTACACATGTATTTGCTGAACGGTGAAAGTGCACAGTAATGCACTTTTCTCCCAGCAAATACACTGTTTCTAAGGAAATGGGAACACACTGAGGAGACACTTGTGGGAGCTACTGTGACTAAAACTGAGCTTCCCTACGCACAGGGAAGCAAGAGAAATGCTGATTTCATCAAGCCCAGTTACATACTCAGAATCTGTACTACTGCGCAAATAGGCATGTCTCTTTAGGCAAAAGACTCATTTCTGACAAAGTTGCCCAAATGCATCTCAGAAGTGTGCAACTTGTTCCCTGAGTTAGAAAACGTCGAGAAATGGTCGTTTCTGCTAGCGCTGTGCTTCTACACATGTATTTGCTGAACGGTGAAAGTGCACAGTAATGCACTTTTCTCCCAGCAAATACACTGTTTCTAAGGAAATGGGAACACACTGAGGAGACACTTGTGGGAGCTACTGTGACTAAAACTGAGCTTCCCAACGCACAGGGAAGCAAGAGAAATGCTGATTTCATCAAGCCCAGTTACATACTCAGAATCTGTACTACTGCGCAAATAGGCATGTCTCTATAGGCAAAAAACTCATTTCTGACAAAGTTGCCCAAATGCATCTCAGAAGTGTGCAACTTGTTCCCTGAGTTAGAAAATGTCGAGAAACGGTCGTTACTGCTAGCGCTGTGCTTCTACACATGTATTTGCTGAACGGAGAAAGCGCACAGTAATGCACTTTTCTCCCAGCTAATACAGTGTTTCTAAGGAAATGGGAACACACTGAGAAGACACTTGTGGGAGCTACTGTGACTAAACCTGAGCTTCCCTACGCACAGGGAAGCAAGAGAAATGCTGATTTCATCAAGCCCAGTTACATACTCAGAATCTGTACTACTGCGCAAATAGGCATGTCTCTTTAGGCAAAAAACTCATTTCTGACAAAGTTGCCCAAATGCATCCCAGAAGTGTGCAACCTGTTCCCTGAGTTAGAAAACGTCGAGAAAAGGTCGTTTCTGCTAGCGATGTGATTCTCCACATGTATTTGCTGAACGGTGAAAGCGCACAGTAATGCACTTTTCTCCCAGCAAATACACTGTTTCTAAGGAAATGGGAACAAACTGAGGAGACACTTGTGGGAGCTACTGTGACTAAAACTTAGCTTCCCTACGCACAGGGAAGCAAGAGAAATGCTGATTTCATCAAGCCCAGTTACATACTCAGAATCTGTACTACTGCGGAAATAGGCATGTCTCTTTAGGCAAAAAACTCATTTCTGACAAAGTTGCCCAAATGCATCTCAGAAGTGTGCAACTTGTTCCCTGAGTTAGAAAACGTCGAGAAACGGTCGTTTCTGCTAGCGCTGTGCTTCTACACATGTATTTGCTGAACGTTGAAAGCGCACAGTAATGCACTTTTCTCCCAGCAAATACACTGTTTCTAAGGAAATGGGAACACACTGAGAAGACACTTGTGGGAGCTACTGTGACTAAAACTGAGCTTCCCTACGCACAGGGAAGCAAGAGAAATGCTGATTTCATCCAGCCCAGTTACATACTCAGAATCTGTACTACTGCGCAAATAGGCATGTCTCTTTAGGCAAAAAACTCATTTCTGACAAAGTTGCCCAAATGCATCTCAGAAGTGTGCAACTTGTTCCCTGAGTTAGAAAACGTCGAGAAATGGTCGTTTCTGCTAGCGCTGTGCTTCTACACATGTATCTGCTGAACGGTGAAAGCACACAGTAATGCACTTTCTCCCAGCAAATACACTGTTTCTAAGGAAATGGGAACACACTGAGGAGACACTTGTGGGAGCTACTGTGAATAAAACTGAGCTTCCCTACGCACAGGGAAGCAAGAGAAATGCTGATTTCATCAAGCCCAGTTACATACTCAGAATCTGTACTACTGCGCAAATAGGCATGTCTCTTTAGGCAAAAAACTCATTTCTGACAAAGTTGCCCAAATGCATCTCAGAAGTGTGCAACTTGTTCCCTGAGTTAGAAAACGTCGAGAAAAGGTCGTTTCTGCTAGCGCTGTGCTTCTACACATGTATTTGCTGAACGGTGAAAGCGCACAGTAATGCACTTTTCTACCAGCAAATACACTGATTCTAAGGAAATGGGAACACACTGAGGAGACACTTGTGGGAGCTACTGTGACTAAAACTGAGCTTCCCTACGCACAGGGATGCAAGAGAAATGCTGATTTCATCAAGCCCAGTTACATACTCAGAATCTGTACTACTGCGCAAATAGGCATGTCTCTTTAGGCAAAAAACTCATTTCTGACAAAGTTGCCCAAATGCATCCCAGAAGTGTGCAACCTGTTCCCTGAGTTAGAAAACGTCGAGAAATGGTCGTTTCTGCTAGCGATGTGATTCTACACATGTATTTGCTGAATGGTGAAAGCGCACAGTAATGCAATTTTCTCCCAGAAAATACACTGTTTCTAAGGAAATGGGAACAAACTGAGGAGACACTTGTGGGAGCTACTGTGACAAAAACTGAGTCTCTACGCACAGAGAAGCAAGAGAAATGCTGATTTCATCCAGCCCAGTTACATACTCAGAATCTGTACTACTGCGCAAATAGGCATGTCTCTGTAGGCAAAAAACTCATTTCTGACAAAGTTGCCCAAATGCATCTCAGAAGTGTGCAACTTGTTCCCTGAGTTAGAAAACGTCGAGAAACGTTCGTTTCTGCAGCGCTGTGCTTCTACACATGTATTTGCTGAACGGTGAAAGCGCACAGTAATGCACTTTTCTCCCAGCAAATACTCTGTTTCTAAGGAACTGGGAACACACTGAGGAGACAATTGTGGGAGCTACTGTGACTACAACTGAGCTTCCCCATGCACAGGGAAGCAAGAGAAATGCTGATTTCATCAAGCCCAGTTACATACTCAGAATCTGTACTACTGCGCAAATAGGCATGTCTCTGTAGGCAAAAAACTCATTTCTGACAAAGTTGCCCAAATGCATCTCAGAAGTGTGCAACTGGTTCCCTGAGTTAGAAAACGTCGAGAAACGGTCGTTTCTGCTAGCGCTGTGCTTCTACACATGTATTTGCCAAACGGTGAAAGCGCACAGTAATGCACTTTTCTACCAGCAAATACACTGTTTCTAAGGAAATGGGAACACACTGAGGAGACACTTGTGGGAGCTACTGTGACAAAAACTGAGCTTCCCTACGCACAGGGAAGCAAGAGAAATGCTGATTTCATCAAGCCCAGTTACATACTCAGAATCTGTACTACTGGGCAAATAGGCATGTCTCTTTAGGCAATAAACTCATTTCTGACAAAGTTGCCCAAATGCATCTCAGAAGTGTGCAACTTGTTCCCTGAGTTAGAAAACGTCGAGAAAAGGTCGTTTCTGCTAGCGCTGTGCTTCTACACATGTATTTGCTGAACGGTGAAAGCGCACAGTAATGCACTTTTCTCCCAGCAAATACACTGTTTCTAAGGAAATGGGAACACACTGAGGAGACACTTGTGGGACCTACTGTGACTAAAAGTGAGCTTCCCTACGCACAGGGAAGCAAGAGAAATGCTGATTTCATCAAGCCCAGTTACATACTCAGAATCTGTACTACTGCGCAAATAGGCATGTCTCTTTAGGCAAAAAACTCATTTCTGACAAAGTTGCCCAAATGCATCCCAGAAGAGTGCAACCTGTTCCCTGAGTTAGAAAACGTAGAGAAAAGGTCGTTTCTGCTAGCGCTGTGCTTCTACACATGTATTTGCTGAACGGTGAAAGCGCACAGTAATGCACTTTTCTCCCAGCAAATACACGGTTTCTAAGGAAATGGGAACACACTGAGGAGACACTTGTGGGAGCTAATGTGACTAAACCTGAGCTTCCCTATGCACAGGGAAGCAAGAGAAATGCTGATTTCATCAAGCCCAGTTACAAACTCAGAATCTGTACTACTGCGCAAATAGGCATGTCTCTTTAGGCAAAAAACTCATTTCTGACAAAGTTGCCCAAATGCATCTCAGAAGTGTGCAACTTGTTCCCTGAGTTAGAAAACGTCGAGAAACGTTCGTTTCTGCTAGCGCTGTGCTTCTATACATGTATTTGCTGAACGGTGAAAGCGCACAGTAATGCACTTTTCTCCCAGCAAATACACTGTTTCTAAGGAAATGGGAACACACTGAGGAGACACTTGTGGTAGCTACTGTGACTAAAACTGAGCTTCCCTACGCACAGGGAAGCAAGAGAAATGCTGATTTCTTCAAGCCCAGTTACATACTCAGAATCTGTACTACTGCGCAAATAGGCATGTCTCTTTAGGCAAAAAACTCATTTCTGACAAAGTTGCCCAAATGCATCTCAGAAGTGTGCAACCTGTTCCCTGAGTTAGAAAACGTCGAGAAACGTTCGTTTCTGCTAGCGCTGTGCTTCTACACATGTATTTGCTGTACGGTGAAAGCGCACAGTAATGCACTTTTCTCCCAGCAAATACACTGTTTCTAAGGAAATGGGAACACACTGAGGAGACACTTGTGGGAGCTACTGTGACTAAAACTGAGCTTCCCTACGCACAGGGAAGCAAGAGAAATGCTGTTTTCATCAAGCCCAGTTACATACTCAGAATCTGTACTACTGCGCAAATAGGCATGTCTCTTTAGGCAAAAACTCATTTCTGCCAAAGTTGCCCAAATGCATCTCAGAAGTGTGCAATTTGTTCCCTGAGTTAGAAAATGTCGAGAAACGGTCGTTTCAGCTAGCGCTGTGCTTCTACACATGTATTTGCTGAACGGTGAAAGCGCACAGTAATGCACTTTTCTCCCAGATTATACACTGTTTCTAAGGAAATGGGAACACACTGAGGAGACACTTGTGGGAGCTACTGTGACTAAAACTGAGCTTCCCTACGCACAGGGAAGCAAGAGAAATGCTGATTTCATCAAGCCCAGTTACATACTCAGAATCTGTACTACTGCGCAAACAGGCATGTCTCTTTAGGCAAAAAACTCATTTCTGACAAAGTTGCCCAAATGCATCTCAGAAGTGTGCAACCTGTTCCCTGAGTTAGAAAACGTCGAGAAACGGTCATATCTGCTAGCGCTGTGCTTCTACACATGTATTTGCTGAACGGTGAAAGCGCACAGTAATGCACTTTTCTCCCAGCAAATACACTGTTTCTAAGGTAATGGGAACACACTGAGGAGACACTTGTGGGAGGTACTGTGACTAAAATTGAGCTTCCCTATGCACAGGGAAGCAAGAGAAATGCTGATTTCATCAAGCCCAGTTACATACTCAGAATCTGTACTACTGCGCAAATAGGCATGTCTCTTTAGGCAAAAAACTCATTTCTGACAAAGTTGCCCAAATGCATCTCAGAAGTGTGCAACCTGTTCCCTGAGTTAGAAAACGTCGAGAAACGGGCGTTTCTGCTAGCGCTGTGCTTCTACACATGTATTTGCAGAACGGTGAAAGCGCACAGTAATGCACTTTTCTCCCAGCAAATACACTGTGTCTAAGGAAATGGGAACACACTGAGGAGACACTTGTGGGAGCTACTGTGACTAAAACTGGGCTTCCCTACACACAGGGAAGCAAGAGAAATGCTGATTTCATCAAGCCCAGTTACATACTCAGAATCTGTACTACTGCGCATATAGGCATGTCTCTTTAGGCAAAAAACTCATTTCTGACAAAGTTGCCCAAATGCATCTCAGAACTGTGCAACTTGTTCCCTGAGTTAGAAAACGTCGAGAAACGGTCGTTTCTGCTAGCGCTGTGCTTCTACACATGTATTTGCTGAACGGAGAAAGCGCACAGTAATGCACTTTTCTCCCAGCAAATACAGTGTTTCTAAGGAAATGGGAACACACTGAGGAGACACTTGTGGGAGCTACTGTGACTAAAACTGAGCTTCCCTACGCACAGGGAAGCAAGAGAAATGCTGATTTCATCAAGCCCAGTTACATACTCAGAATCTGTACTACTGCGCAAATAGGCATGTCTCTTTAGGCAAAAAACTCATTTCTGACAAAGTTGCCCAAATGCATCTCAGAAGTGTGCAACTTGTTCCCTGAGTTAGAAAACATCGAGAAACGGTCTTTTCTGCTAGCGCTGTGCTTCTACACATGTATTTGCCGAACGGTGAAAGCGCACAGTAATGCACTTTTCTCCCAGCAAATACACTGTTTCTAAGGAAATGGGAACACACTGAGGAGACACTTGTGGGAGCTACTGTGACTAAAACTGAGCTTCCCTACACACAGGGAAGCAAGAGAAATGCTGATTTCATCAAGCCCATTTACATACTTGGAATCTGTACTACTGCGCAAATAGGCATATCTCTGTAGGCAAAAAACTCATTTCTGACAAAGTTGCCCAAATGCATCTCAGAAGTGTGCAACTTGTTCCCTGAGTTAGAAAACGTCGAGAAAAGGTGGTTTCTGCTAGCGCTGTGCTTCTACACATGTATTTGCTGAACGGTGAAAGTGAACAGTAATGCACTTTTCTCCCAGCATATACACTGTTTCTAAGGAAATGGGAACACACTCAGGAGACACTTGTGGGAGCTACTGTGACTAAAACTGAGCTTCCCTACGCACAGGGAAGCAAGAGAAATGCTGATTTCATCAAGCCCAGTTACATACTCAGAATCTGTACTACTGCGCAAATAGGCATGTCTCTTTAGGCAAAAAACTCATTTCTGACAAAGTTGCCCAAATGCATCTCAGAAGTGTGCAACTTGTTCCCTGAGTTAGAAAACGTCGAGAAACGGTCGTTTCTGCTAGCGCTGTGCTTCTACACATGTATTTGCTGAACGGTGAAAGTGCACAGTAATGCACTTTTCTCCCAGCAAATACACTGTTTCTAAGGAAAAGGGAACACACTGAGGAGACACTTGTGGGAGCTACTGTGACTAAAACTGAGCTTCCCTACGCACAGGGAAGCAAGAGAAATGCTGATTTCATCCAGCCCAGTTACATACTCAGATTCTGTACTACTGCGCAAATAGGCATGTCTCTTTAGGCAAAAACTCATTTTTGCCAAAGTTGCCCAAATGCATCTCAGAAGTGTGCAATTTGTTCCCTGAGTTAGAAAACGTCGAGAAACGGTCGTTTCTGCTAGCGCTGTGCTTCTACACATGTATTTGCTGAACGGTGAAAGCGCACAGTAATGCACTTTTCTCCCAGCAAATACACTGTTTCTAAGGAAATGGGAACACACTGAGGAGACACTTGTGGGAGCTACTGTGACTAAAACTGAGCTTCCCTACGCACAGGGAAGCAAGAGAAATGCTGATTTCATCAAGCCCAGTTACATACTCAGAATCTGTACTACTGCGAGAAACAGGCATGTCTCTTTAGGCAAAAAAACTCATTTCTGACAAAGTTGCCCAAATGCATCTCAGAAGTGTGCAACCTGTTCCCTGAGTTAGAAAACGTCGAGAAACGGTCATATCTGCTAGTGCTGTGCTTTTACACATGTATTTGTTGAACGGTGAAAGCGCACAGTAATGCACTTTTCTCCCAGCAAATACACTGTTTCTAAGGTAATGGGAACACACTGAGGAGACACTTGTGGGAGGTACTGTGACTAAAATTGAGCTTCCCTATGCACAGGGAAGCAAGAGAAATGCTGATTTCATCAAGCCCAGTTACATACTCAGAATCTGTACTACTGCGCAAATAGGCATGTCTCTTTAGGCAAAAAACTCATTTCTGACAAAGTTGCCCAAATGCATCTAGGAAGTGTGCAACCTGTTCCCTGAGTTAGAAAACGTCGAGAAACGGGCGTTTCTGCTAGCGCTGTGCTTCTACACATGTATTTGCAGAACGGTGAAAGCGCACAGTAATGCACTTTTCTCCCAGCAAATACACTGTGTCTAAGGAAATGGGAACACACTGAGGAGACACTTGTGGGAGCTACTGTGACTAAAACTGAGCTTCCCTACACACAGGGAAGCAAGAGAAATGCTGATTTCATCAAGCCCAGTTACATACTCAGAATCTGTACTACTGCGCAAATAGGCATGTCTCTTTAGGCAAAAAACTCATTTCTGACAAAGTTGCCCAAATGCATCTCAGAAGTGTGCAACTTGTTCCCTGAGTTAGAAAACGTCGAGAAACGGTCTTTTCTGCTAGCGCTGTGCTTCTACACATGTATTTGCTGAACGGAGAAAGCACACAGTAATGCACTTTTCTCCCAGCAAATACACTGTTTCTAAGGAAATGGGAACACACTGAGGAGACACTTGTGGGAGCTACTGTGACTAAAACTGAGCTTCCCTACACACAGGGAAGCAAGAGAAATGCTGATTTCATCAAGCCCAGTTACATACTCAGAATCTGTACTACTGCGCAAATAGGCATGTCTCTTTAGGCAAAAAACTCATTTCTGACAAAGTTGCCCAAATGCATCTCAGAAGTGTGCAACTTGTTCCCTGAGTTAGAAAACGTCGAGAAACGGTCTTTTCTGCTAGCGCTTTGCTTCTACACATGTATTTGCCGAACGGTGAAAGCGCACAGTAATGCACTTTTCTCCCAGCAAATACACTGTTTCTAAGGAAATGGGAACACACTGAGGAGACACTTGTGGGAGCTACTGTGACTAAAACTGAGCTTCCCTACACACAGGGAAGCAAGAGAAATGCTGATTTCATCAAGCCCAGTTACATACTCAGAATCTGTACTACTGCGCAAATAGGCATGTCTCTGTAGGCAAAAAACTCATTTCTGACAAAGTTGCCCAAATGCATCTCAGAAGTGTGCAACTTGTTCCCTGAGTTAGAAAACGTCGAGAAATGGTCGTTTCTGCTAGCGCTGTGCTTCTACACATGTATTTGCTGGACGGTGAAAGCGCACAGTAATGCACTTTTCTCCCAGCAAATATACTGTTTCTAAGGAAATGGGAACACACTGAGGAGACACTTGTGGGAGCTACTGTGACTAAAAGTGAGCTTCCCTACGCACAGGGAAGAAAGAGAAATGCTGATTTCATCAAGCCCAGTTACATACTCAGAATCTGTACTACTGCGCAAATAGGCATGTCTCTTTAGGCAAAAAACTCATTTCTGACAAAGTTGCCCAAATGCATCTAGGAAGTGTGCAACTTGTTCCCTGAGTTAGAAAACGTCGAGAAACGGTCGTTTCTGCTAGCGCTGTGCTTCTACACATGTATTTGCTGAACGGTGAAAGTGCACAGTAATGCACTTTTCTCCCAGCAAATACACTGTTTCTAAGGAAATGGGAACACACTGAGGAGACACTTGTGGGAGCTACTGTGACTAAAACTGAGCTTCCCTACGCACAGGGAAGCAAGAGAAATGCTGATTTCATCAAGCCCAGTTACATACTCAGAATCTGTACTACTGCGCAAATAGGCATGTCTCTTTAGGCAAAAAACTCATTTCTGACAAAGTTGCCCAAATGCATCTCAGAAGTGTGCAACTTGTTCCCTGAGTTAGAAAACGTCGAGAAACGTTCGTTTCTGCTAGCGCTGTGCTTCTACACATGTATTTGCTGAACGGTGAAAGCGCACAGTAATGCACTTTTCTCCCAGCAAATACACTGTTTCTAAGGAAATGGGAACACACTGAGGAGACACTTGTGGGAGCTACTGTGACTAAAACTGAGCTTCCCTACGCACAGGGAAGCAAGAGAAATGCTGATTTCATCAAGCCCAGTTACATACTCAGAATCTGTACTACTGCGCAAATAGGCATGTCTCTTTAGGCAAAAAACTCATTTCTGACAAAGTTGCCCAAATGCATCCCAGAAGTGTGCAACTTGTTCCCTGATTTAGAAAACGTCGAGAAACGGTCGTTTCTGCTAGCGCTGTGTTTCTACACATGTATTTGCTGAACGGTGAAAGCGCACAGTAATGCACTTTTCTCCCAGCAAATACACTGTTTCTAAGGAACTGGGAACACACTGAGGAGACACTTGTGGGAGCTACTGTGACAAACACTGAGCTTCCCTACGCACAGGGAAGCAAGATAAATGCTGATTTCATCAAGCCCAGTTACATACTCAGAATCTGTACTACTGCGCAAATAGGCATGTCTCTTTAGGCAAAAAACTCATTTCTGACAAAGTTGCCCAAATGCATCTCAGAAGTGTGCAACTTGTTCCCTGAGTTAGAAAACGTCGAGAAAAGGTCGTTTCTGCTAGCGCTGTGCTTCTACACATGTATTTGCTGAACGGTGAAAGCGCACAGTAATGCACTTTTCTCCCAGCAAATACAGTGTTTCTAAGGAAATGGGAACACACTGAGGAGACACTTGTGGGAGCTACTGTGACTAAAACTGAGCTTCCCTACGCACAGGGAAGCAAGAGAAATGCTGATTTCATCAAGCCCAGTTACATACTCAGAATCTGTACTACTGCGCAAATAGGCATGTCTCTTTAGGCAAAAAACTCATTTCTGACAAAGTTGCCCAAATGCATCTAGGAAGTGTGCAACCTGTTCCCTGAGTTAGAAAACGTCGAGAAACGGGCGTTTCTGCTAGCGCTGTGCTTCTACACATGTATTTGCAGAACGGTGAAAGCGAACAGTAATGCACTTTTCTCCCAGCAAATACACTGTGTCTAAGGAAATGGGAACACACTGAGGAGACACTTGTGGGAGCTACTGTGACTAAAACTGAGCTTCCCTACACACAGGGAAGCAAGAGAAATGCTGATTTCATCAAGCCCAGTTACATACTCAGAATCTGTACTACTGCGCATATAGGCATGTCTCTTTAGGCAAAAAACTCATTTCTGACAAAGTTGCCCAAATGCATCTCAGAACTGTGCAACGTGTTCCCTGAGTTAGAAAACGTCGAGAAACGGTCGTTTCTGCTAGCGCTGTGCTTCTACACATGTATTTGCTGAACGGTGAAAGCGCACAGTAATGCACTTTTCTCCCAGCAAATACAGTGTTTCTAAGGAAATGGGAACACACTGAGGAGACACTTGTGGGAGCTACTGTGACTAAAACTGAGCTTCCCTACGCACAGGGAAGCAAGAGAAATGCTGATTTCATCAAGCCCAGTTACATACTCAGAATCTGTACTACTGCGCAAATAGGCATGTCTCTTTAGGCAAAAAACTCATTTCTGACAAAGTTGCCAAAATGCATCTCAGAAGTGTGCAACTTGTTCCCTGTGTTAGAAAACGTCGAGAAACGGTCTTTTCTGCTAGCGCTGTGCTTCTACACATGTATTTGCCGAACGGTGAAAGCGCACAGTAATGCACTTTTCTCCCAGCAAATACACTGTTTCTAAGGAAATGGGAACACACTGAGGAGACACTTGTGGGAGCTACTGTGACTAAAACTGAGCTTCCCTACACACAGGGAAGTAAGAGAAATGCTGATTTCATCAAGCCCATTTACATACTTGGAATCTGTACTACTGCGCAAATAGGCATGTCTCTGTAGGCAAAAAACTCATTTCTGACAAAGTTGCCCAAATGCAACTCAGAAGTGTGCAACTTGTTCCCTGAGTTAGAAAACGTCAAGAAATGGTCGTTTCTGCTAGCGCTGTGCTTCTACACATGTATTTGCTGGACGGTGAAAGCGCACAGTAATGGACTTTTCTCCCAGCAAATATACTGTTTATAAGGAAATGGGAACACACTGAGGAGACACTTGTGGGAGCTACTGTGACTAAAAGTGAGCTTCCCTACGCACAGGGAAGCAAGAGAAATGCTGATTTCATCAAGCCCAGTTACATACTCAGAATCTGTACTACTGCGCAAATAGGCATGTCTCTTTAGGCAAAAAACTCATTTCTGACAAAGTTGCCCAAATGCATCTAGGAAGTGTGCAACTTGTTCCCTGAGTTAGAAAACGTCGAGAAACGGTCGTTTCTGCTAGCGCTGTGCTTCTACACATGTATTTGCTGAACGGTGAAAGCGCACAGTAATGCACTTTTCTCCCAGCAAATACACAGTTTCTAAGGAAATGGGAACACACTGAGGAGACACTTGTGGGAGCTACTGTGACTAAAACTGAGCTTCCCTACGCACAGGGAAGCAAGAGAAATGCTGATTTCATCAAGCCCAGTTACATACTCAGAATCTGTACTACTGCGCAAATAGGCATGTCTCTTTAGGCAAAAAACTCATTTCTGACAAAGTTGCCCAAATGCATCTCAGAAGTGTGCAACTTGTTCCCTGAGTTAGAAAACTTCGAGAAACGTTCGTTTCTGCTAGCGCTGTTCTTCTACACATGTATTTGCTGAACGGTGAAAGTGCACAGTAATGCACTTTTCTCCCAGCAAATACAGTGTTTCTAAGGAAATGGGAACACACTGAGGAGACACTTGTGGGAGCTACTGTGACTAAAACTGATCTTCCCTACGCACAGGGAAGCAAGAGAAATGCTGATTTCATCAAGCCCAGTTACATACTCAGAATCTGTACTACTGCGCAAATAGGCATGTCTCTTTAGGAAAAAACTCATTTCTGACAAAGTTGCCCAAATGCATCTCAAAAGTGTGCAACTTGTTCCCTGAGTTAGAAAAAGTCGAGAAACGGTCTTTTCTGCTAGCGCTGTGCTTCTACACATGTATTTGCCGAACGGTGAAAGCGCACAGTAATGCACTTTTCTCCCAGCAAATACACTGTTTCTAAGGAAATGGGAACACACTGAGCAGACACTTGTGGGAGCTACTGTGACTAAAACTGAGCTTCCCTACACATAGGGAAGCAAGAGAAATGCTGATTTCATCAAGCCCAGTTACATACTTGGAATCTGTACTACTGCGCAAATAGGCATGTCTCTGTAGGCAAAAAACTCATTTCTGACAAAGTTGCCCAAATGCATCTCAGAAGTGTGCAACTTGTTCCCTGACTTTGAAAATGTCGAGAAATGGTCGTTTCTGCTAGCGCTGTGCTTCTACACATGTATTTGCTGAACGGTGAAAGCGCACAGTAATGCACTTTTCTCCCAGCAAATATACTGTTTCTAAGGAAATGGGAACACACTGAGGAGACACTTGTGGGAGCTACTGTGACTAAAAGTGAGCTTCCCTACGCACAGGGAAGAAAGAGAAATGCTGATTTCATCAAGCCCAGTTACATACTCAGAATCTGTACTACTGCGCAAATAGGCATGTCTCTTTAGGCAAAAAACTCATTTCTGACAAAGTTGCCCAAATGCATCTAGGAAGTGTGCAACTTGTTCCCTGAGTTAGAAAACGTCGAGAAACGGTCGTTTCTGCTAGCGCTGTGCTTCTACACATGTATTTGCTGAACGGTGAAAGTGCACAGTAATGCACTTTTCTCCCAGCAAATACACTGTTTCTAAGGAAATGGGAACACACTGAGGAGACACTTGTGGGAGCTACTGTGACTAAAACTGAGCTTCCCTACGCACAGGGAAGCAAGAGAAATGCTGATTTCATCAAGCCCAGTTACATACTCAGAATCTGTACTACTGCGCAAATAGGCATGTCTCTTTAGGCAAAAAACTCATTTCTGACAAAGTTGCCCAAATGCATCTCAGAAGTGTGCAACTTGTTCCCTGAGTTAGAAAACGTCGAGAAACGTTCGTTTCTGCTAGCGCTGTGCTTCTACACATGTATTTGCTGAACGGTAAAAGTGCACAGTAATGCACTTTTCTCCCAGCAAATACACTGTTTCTAAGGAAATGGGAACACACTGAGGAGACACTTGTGGGAGCTACTGTGACAAACACTGAGCTTCCCTACGCACAGGGAAGCAAGATAAATGCTGATTTCATCAAGCCCAGTTACATACTCAGAATCTGTACTACTGCGCAAAAGGCATGTCTCTTTAGGCAAAAAACTCATTTCTGACAAAGTTGCCCAAATGCATCTCAGAAGTGTGCAACTTGTTCCCTGAGTTAGAAAACGTCGAGAAAAGGTCGTTTCTGCTAGCGCTGTGCTTCTACACATGTATTTGCTGAACGGTGAAAGCGCACAGTAATGCACTTTTCTCCCAGCAAATACACTGTTTCTAAGGAAATGGGAACACACTGAGGAGACACTTGTGGGAGCTACTGTGACTAAAACTGAGCTTCCCTACGCACAGGGAAGCAAGAGAAATGCTGATTTCATCAAGCCCAGTTACATACTCAGAATCTGTACTACTGCGCAAATAGGCATGTCTCTGTAGGCAAAAAACTCATTTCTGACAAAGTTGCCCAAATGCATCCCAGAAGTGTGCAACCTGTTCCCTGAGTTAGAAAACGTCGAGAAAAAAAGTCGTTTCTGCTAGCGCTGTGATTCTACACATGTATTTGCTGAACAGTGAAAGCGCACAGTAATGCACTTTTCTCCCAGCAAATACACTGTTTCTAAGGAAATGGGAACACACTGAGGAGACACTTGTGGGAGCTACTGTGACTAAAACTGAGCTTCCCTACGCACAGGGATGCAAGAGAAATGCTGATTTCATCAAGCCCAGTTACATACTCAGAATCTGTACTACTGCGCAAATAGGCATGTCTCTTTAGGCAAAAAACTCATTTCTGACAAAGTTGCCCAAATGCATCTCAGAAGTGTGCAACTTGTTCCCTGAGTTAGAAAACGTCGAAAAACGTTCGTTTCTGCTAGCGCTGTGCTTCTACACATGTATTTGCTGAAGGGTGAAAGCGCACAGTAATGCACTTTTCTCCCAGCAAATACACTGTTTCTAAGGAAATGGGAACACACTGAGGAGACACTTGTGGGAGCTACTGTGACTAAAACTGAGCTTCCCTACGCACAGGGAAGCAAGAGAAATGCTGATTTCATCAAGCCCAGTTACATACTCAGAATCTGTACTACTGCGCAAATAGGCATGTCTCTTTAGGCAAAAAACTCATTTCTGACAAAGTTGCCCAAATGCATCTCAGAACTGTGCAACTTGTTCCCTGAGTTAGAAAACGTCGAGAAACGGTCGTTTCTGCTAGCGCTGTGCTTCTACACATGTATTTGCTGAACGGTGAAAGCGCACAGTAATGCACTTTTCTCCCAGCAAATACAGTGTTTCTAAGGAAATGGGAACACACTGAGGAGACACTTGTGGGAGCTACTGTGACTACAACTGAGCTTCCCTACGCACAGGGAAGCAAGAGAAATGCTGATTTCATCAAGCCCAGTTACATACTCAGAATCTGTACTACTGCGCAAAAGGCATGTCTCTTTAGGCAAAAAACTCATTTCTGACAAAGTTGCCCAAATGCATCTCAGAAGTGTGCAACTTGTTCCCTGAGTTAGAAAACGTCGAGAAAAGGTCGTTTCTGCTAGCGCTGTGCTTCTACACATGTATTTGCTGAACGGTGAAAGCGCACAGTAATGCACTTTTCTCCCAGCAAATACACTGTTTCTAAGGAAATGGGAACACACTGAGGAGACACTTGTGGGAGCTACTGTGACTAAAACTGAGCTTCCCTACGCACAGGGAAGCAAGAGAAATGCTGATTTCATCAAGCCCAGTTACATACTCAGAATCTGTACTACTGCGCAAATAGGCATGTCTCTGTAGGCAAAAAACTCATTTCTGACAAAGTTGCCCAAATGCATCCCAGAAGTGTGCAACCTGTTCCCTGAGTTAGAAAACGTCGAGAAAAAAAGTCGTTTCTGCTAGCGCTGTGATTCTACACATGTATTTGCTGAACAGTGAAAGCGCACAGTAATGCACTTTTCTCCCAGCAAATACACTGTTTCTAAGGAAATGGGAACACACTGAGGAGACACTTGTGGGAGCTACTGTGACTAAAACTGAGTTTCCCTACGCACAGGGATGCAAGAGAAATGCTGATTTCATCAAGCCCAGTTACATACTCAGAATCTGTACTATTGCGCAAATAGGCATGTCTCTGTAGGCAAAAAACTCATTTCTGACAAAGTTGCCCAAATGCATCTCAGAAGTGTGCAACTTGTTCCCTGAGTTAGAAAACGTCGAAAAACGTTCGTTTCTGCTAGCGCTGTGCTTCTACACATGTATTTGCTGAAGGGTGAAAGCGCACAGTAATGCACTTTTCTCCCAGCAAATACACTGTTTCTAAGGAAATGGGAACACACTGAGGAGACACTTGTGGGAGCTACTGTGACTAAAACTGAGCTTCCCTACGCACAGGGAAGCAAGAGAAATGCTGATTTCATCAAGCCCAGTTACATACTCAGAATCTGTACTACTGCGCAAATAGGCATGTCTCTTTAGGCAAAAAACTCATTTCTGACAAAGTTGCCCAAATGCATCTCAGAAGTGTGCAACTTGTTCCCTGAGTTAGAAAACGTCGAGAAACGTTCGTTTCTGCTAGCGCTGTGCTTCTACACATGTATTTGCTGAACGGTGAAAGCGCACAGTAATGCACTTTTCTCCCAGCAAATACAGTGTTTCTAAGGAAATGGGAACACACTGAGGAGACACTTGTGGGAGCTACTGTGACTACAACTGAGCTTCCCTACGCACAGGGAATCAAGAGAAATGCTGATTTCATCAAGCCCAGTTACATACTCAGAATCTGTACTACTGCGCAAATAGGCATGTCTCTTTAGGCAAAAACCTCATTTCTGACAAAGTTGCCCAAATGCATCTCAGAAGTGTGCAACTTGTTCCCTGAGTTAGAAAACGTCGAGAAATGGTCGTTTCTGCTAGCGCTGTGCTTCTACACATGTATTTGCTGAACGGTGAAAGCGCACAGTAAAGCACTTTTCTCCCAGCAAATACACTGTTTCTAAGGAAATGGGAACACACTGAGGAGACACTTGTGGGAGCTACTGTGACTAAAACTGAGCTTCCCTACGCACAGGGAAGCAAGAGAAATGCTGATTTCATCAAGCCCAGTTACATACTCAGAATCTGTACTACTGCGCAAATAGGCATGTCTCTTTAGGCAAAAACCTCATTTCTGACAAAGTTGCCCAAATGCATCTCAGAAGTGTGCAACTTGTTCCCTGAGTTAGAAAACGTCGAGAAAAGGTCGTTTCTGCTAGCGCTGTGCTTCTACACATGTATTTGCTGAACGGTGAAAGCGCACAGTAATGCACTTTTCTCCCAGCAAATACACTGTTTCTAAGGAAATGGGAACACACTGAGGAGACACTTGTGGGAGCTACTGTGACTAAAACTGAGCTTCCCTACGCACAGGGAAGCAAGAGAAATGCTGATTTCATCAAGCCCAGTTACATACTCAGAATCTGTACTACTGCGCAAATAGGCATGTCTCTGTAGGCAAAAAACTCATTTCTGACAAAGTTGCCCAAATGCATCCCAGAAGTGTGCAACCTGTTCCCTGAGTTAGAAAACGTCGAGAAAAAAAGTCGTTTCTGCTAGCGCTGTGATTCTACACATGTATTTGCTGAACAGTGAAAGCGCACAGTAATGCACTTTTCTCCCAGCAAATACACTGTTTCTAAGGAAATGGGAACACACTGAGGAGACACTTGTGGGAGCTACTGTGACTAAAACTGAGCTTCCCTACGCACAGGGATGCAAGAGAAATGCTGATTTCATCAAGCCCAGTTACATACTCAGAATCTGTACTATTGCGCAAATAGGCATGTCTCTGTAGGCAAAAAACTCATTTCTGACAAAGTTGCCCAAATGCATCTCAGAAGTGTGCAACTTGTTCCCTGAGTTAGAAAACGTCGAAAAACGTTCGTTTCTGCTAGCGCTGTGCTTCTACACATGTATTTGCTGAAGGGTGAAAGCGCACAGTAATGCACTTTTCTCCCAGCAAATACACTGTTTCTAAGGAAATGGGAACACACTGAGGAGACACTTGTGGGAGCTACTGTGACTAAAACTGAGCTTCCCTACGCACAGGGAAGCAAGAGAAATGCTGATTTCATCAAGCCCAGTTACATACTCAGAATCTGTACTACTGCGCAAATAGGCATGTCTCTTTAGGCAAAAAACTCATTTCTGACAAAGTTGCCCAAATGCATCTCAGAAGTGTGCAACTTGTTCCCTGAGTTAGAAAACGTCGAGAAACGTTCGTTTCTGCTAGCGCTGTGCTTCTACACATGTATTTGCTGAACGGTGAAAGCGCACAGTAATGCACTTTTCTCCCAGCAAATACAGTGTTTCTAAGGAAATGGGAACACACTGAGGAGACACTTGTGGGAGCTACTGTGACTACAACTGAGCTTCCCTACGCACAGGGAAGCAAGAGAAATGCTGATTTCATCAAGCCCAGTTACATACTCAGAATCTGTACTACTGCGCAAATAGGCATGTCTCTTTAGGCAAAAACCTCATTTCTGACAAAGTTGCCCAAATGCATCTCAGAAGTGTGCAACTTGTTCCCTGAGTTAGAAAACGTCGAGAAATGGTCGTTTCTGCTAGCGCTGTGCTTCTACACATGTATTTGCTGAACGGTGAAAGCGCACAGTAAAGCACTTTTCTCCCAGCAAATACACTGTTTCTAAGGAAATGGGAACACACTGAGGAGACACTTGTGGGAGCTACTGTGACTAAAACTGAGCTTCCCTACGCACAGGGAAGCAAGAGAAATGCTGATTTCATCAAGCCCAGTTACATACTCAGAATCTGTACTACTGCGCAAATAGGCATGTCTCTTTAGGCAAAAACCTCATTTCTGACAAAGTTGCCCAAATGCATCTCAGAAGTGTGCAACTTGTTCCCTGAGTTAGAAAACGTCGAGAAACGGTCGTTTCTGCTAGTGCTGTGCTTCTACACATGTATTTGCTGAACGGTGAAAGCGCACAGTAATGTACTTTTCTCCCAGCAAATACACTGTTTCTAAGGAAATGGGAACACACTGAGGAGACACTTGTGGGAGCTACTGTGACTAAAACTGAGCTTCCGTACACACAGGGAAGCAAGAGAAATGCTGATTTCATCAAGCCCAGTTACATACTCAGAATCTGTACTACTGCGCATATAGGCATGTCTCTTTAGGCAAAAAACTCATTTCTGACAAAGTTGCCCAAATGCATCTCAGAACTGTGCAACTTGTTCCCTGAGTTAGAAAACGTCGAGAAACGGTCGTTTCTGCTAGCGCTGTGCTTCTACACATGTATTTGCTGAACGGTGAAAGCGCACAGTAATGCACTTTTCTCCCAGCAAATACAGTGTTTCTAAGGAAATGGGAACACACTGAGGAGACACTTGTGGGAGCTACTGTGACTAAAACTGAGCTTCCCTACGCACAGGGAAGCAAGAGAAATGCTGATTTCATCAAGCCCAGTTACATACTCAGAATCTGTACTACTGCGCAAATAGGCATGTCTCTTTAGGCAAAAAACTCATTTCTGACAAAGTTGCCAAAATGCATCTCAGAAGTGTGCAACTTGTTCCCTGAGTTAGAAAACGTCGAGAAACGGTCTTTTCTGCTAGCGCTGTGCTTCTACACATGTATTTGCCGAACGGTGAAAGCGCACAGTAATGCACTTTTCTCCCAGCAAATACACTGTTTCTAAGGAAATGGGAACACACTGAGGAGACACTTGTGGGAGCTACTGTGACTAAAACTGAGCTTCCCTACACACAGGGAAGTAAGAGAAATGCTGATTTCATCAAGCCCATTTACATACTTGGAATCTGTACTACTGCGCAAATAGGCATGTCTCTGTAGGCAAAAAACTCATTTCTGACAAAGTTGCCCAAATGCAACTCAGAAGTGTGCAACTTGTTCCCTGAGTTAGAAAACGTCGAGAAATGGTCGTTTCTGCTAGCGCTGTGCTTCTACACATGTATTTGCTGGACGGTGAAAGCGCACAGTAATGCACTTTTCTCCCAGCAAATATACTGTTTCTAAGGAAATGGGAACACACTGAGGAGACACTTGTGGGAGCTACTGTGACTAAAAGTGAGCTTCCCTACGCACAGGGAAGCAAGAGAAATGCTGATTTCATCAAGCCCAGTTACATACTCAGAATCTGTACTACTGCGCAAATAGGCATGTCTCTTTAGGCAAAAAACTCATTTCTGACAAAGTTGCCCAAATGCATCTAGGAAGTGTGCAACTTGTTCCCTGAGTTAGAAAACGTCGAGAAACGGTCGTTTCTGCTAGCGCTGTGCTTCTACACATGTATTTGCTGAACGGTGAAAGTGTACAGTAATGCACTTTTCTCCCAGCAAATACACTGTTTCTAAGGAAATGGGAACACACTGAGGAGACACTTGTGGGAGCTACTGTGACTAAAACTGAGCTTCCCTACGCACAGGGAAGCAAGAGAAATGCTGATTTCATCAAGCCCAGTTACATACTCAGAATCTGTACTACTGCGCAAATAGGCATGTCTCTTTAGGCAAAAAACTCATTTCTGACAA
Organism: Acomys minous; assembly: GCF_964271855.1. Lineage (NCBI taxonomy): Eukaryota > Metazoa > Chordata > Mammalia > Rodentia > Muridae > Acomys > Acomys minous. Next base: position 4,742,417 of record NW_028182181.1, read on the forward strand.
AGTTGCCCAAATGCATCTCAGAAGTGTGCAACTTGTTCCCTGAGTTAGAAAACTTCGAGAAACGTTCGTTTCTGCTAGCGCTGTTCTTCTACACATGTATTTGCTGAACGGTGAAAGTGCACAGTAATGCACTTTTCTCCCAGCAAATACAGTGTTTCTAAGGAAATGGGAACACACTGAGGAGACACTTGTGGGAGCTACTGTGACTAAAACTGAGCTTCCCTACGCACAGGGAAGCAAGAGAAATGCTGATTTCATCAAGCCCAGTCACATACTCAGAATCTGTACTACTGCGCAAATAGGCATGTCTCTTTAGGAAAAAACTCATTTCTGACAAAGTTGCCCAAATGCATCTCAAAAGTGTGCAACTTGTTCCCTGAGTTAGAAAAAGTCGAGAAACGGTCTTTTCTGCTAGCGCTGTGCTTCTACACATGTATTTGCCGAACGGTGAAAGCGCACAGTAATGCACTTTTCTCCCAGCAAATACACTGTTTCTAAGGAAATGGGAACACACTGAGCAGACACTTTTGGGAGCTTCTGTGACTAAAACTGAGCTTCCCTACACATAGGGAAGCAAGAGAAATGCTGATTTCATCAAGCCCAGTTACATACTTGGAATCTGTACTACTGCGCAAATAGGCATGTCTCTGTAGGCAAAAAACTCATTTCTGACAAAGTTGCCCAAATGCATCTCAGAAGTGTGCAACTTGTTCCCTGACTTTGAAAATGTCGAGAAATGGTCGTTTCTGCTAGCGCTGTGCTTCTACACATGTATTTGCTGAACGGTGAAAGCGCACAGTAATGCACTTTTCTCCCAGCAAATATACTGTTTCTAAGGAAATGGGAACACACTGAGGAGACACTTGTGGGAGCTACTGTGACTAAAAGTGAGCTTCCCTACGCACAGGGAAGAAAGAGAAATGCTGATTTCATCAAGCCCAGTTACATACTCAGAATCTGTACTACTGCGCAAATAGGCATGTCTCTTTAGGCAAAAAACTCATTTCTGACAAAGTTGCCCAAATGCATCTAGGAAGTGTGCAACTTGTTCCCTGAGTTAGAAAACGTCGAGAAACGGTCGTTTCTGCTAGCGCTGTGCTTCTACACATGTATTTGCTGAACGGTGAAAGTGCACAGTAATGCACTTTTCTCCCAGCAAATACACTGTTTCTAAGGAAATGGGAACACACTGAGGAGACACTTGTGGGAGCTACTGTGACTAAAACTGAGCTTCCCTACGCACAGGGAAGCAAGAGAAATGCTGATTTCATCAAGCCCAGTTACATACTCAGAATCTGTACTACTGCGCAAATAGGCATGTCTCTTTAGGCAAAAACCTCATTTCTGACAAAGTTGCCCAAATGCATCTCAGAAGTGTGCAACTTGTTCCCTGAGTTAGAAAACGTCGAGAAACGTTCGTTTCTGCTAGCGCTGTGCTTCTACACATGTATTTGCTGAACGGTGAAAGTGCACAGTAATGCACTTTTCTCCCAGCAAATACACTGTTTCTAAGGAAATGGGAACACACTGAGGAGACACTTGTGGGAGCTACTGTGACAAACACTGAGCTTCCCTACGCACAGGGAAGCAAGATAAATGCTGATTTCATCAAGCCCAGTTACATACTCAGAATCTGTACTACTGCGCAAAAGGCATGTCTCTTTAGGCAAAAAACTCATTTCTGACAAAGTTGCCCAAATGCATCTCAGAAGTGTGCAACTTGTTCCCTGAGTTAGAAAACGTCGAGAAAAGGTCGTTTCTGCTAGCGCTGTGCTTCTACACATGTATTTGCTGAACGGTGAAAGCGCACAGTAATGCACTTTTCTCCCAGCAAATACACTGTTTCTAAGGAAATGGGAACACACTGAGGAGACACTTGTGGGAGCTACTGTGACTAAAACTGAGCTTCCCTACGCACAGGGAAGCAAGAGAAATGCTGATTTCATCAAGCCCAGTTACATACTCAGAATCTGTACTACTGCGCAAATAGGCATGTCTCTGTAGGCAAAAAACTCATTTCTGACAAAGTTGCCCAAATGCATCCCAGAAGTGTGCAACCTGTTCCCTGAGTTAGAAAATGTCGAGAAAAAAAGTCGTTTCTGCTAGCGCTGTGATTCTACACATGTATTTGCTGAACAGTGAAAGCGCACGGTAATGCACTTTTCTCCCAGCAAATACACTGTTTCTAAGGAAATGGGAACACACTGAGGAGACACTTGTGGGAGCTACTGTGACTAAAACTGAGCTTCCCTACGCACAGGGATGCAAGAGAAATGCTGATTTCATCAAGCCCAGTTACATACTCAGAATCTGTACTACTGCGCAAATAGGCATGTCTCTTTAGGCAAAAAACTCATTTCTGACAAAGTTGCCCAAATGCATCTCAGAAGTGTGCAACTTGTTCCCTGAGTTAGAAAACGTCGAAAAACGTTCGTTTCTGCTAGCGCTGTGCTTCTACACATGTATTTGCTGAAGGGTGAAAGCGCACAGTAATGCACTTTTCTCCCAGCAAATACACTGTTTCTAAGGAAATGGGAACACACTGAGGAGACACTTGTGGGAGCTACTGTGACTAAAACTGAGCTTCCCTACGCACAGGGAAGCAAGAGAAATGCTGATTTCATCAAGCCCAGTTACATACTCAGAATCTGTACTACTGCGCAAATAGGCATGTCTCTTTAGGCAAAAAACTCATTTCTGACAAAGTTGCCCAAATGCATCTCAGAAGTGTGCAACTTGTTCCCTGAGTTAGAAAACGTCGAGAAACGTTCGTTTCTGCTAGCGCTGTGCTTCTACACATGTATTTGCTGAACGGTGAAAGCGCACAGTAATGCACTTTTCTCCCAGCAAATACAGTGTTTCTAAGGAAATGGGAACACACTGAGGAGACACTTGTGGGAGCTACTGTGACTACAACTGAGCTTCCCTACGCACAGGGAAGCAAGAGAAATGCTGATTTCATCAAGCCCAGTTACATACTCAGAATCTGTACTACTGCGCAAAAGGCATGTCTCTTTAGGCAAAAAACTCATTTCTGACAAAGTTGCCCAAATGCATCTCAGAAGTGTGCAACTTGTTCCCTGAGTTAGAAAACGTCGAGAAAAGGTCGTTTCTGCTAGCGCTGTGCTTCTACACATGTATTTGCTGAACGGTGAAAGCGCACAGTAATGCACTTTTCTCCCAGCAAATACACTGTTTCTAAGGAAATGGGAACACACTGAGGAGACACTTGTGGGAGCTACTGTGACTAAAACTGAGCTTCCCTACGCACAGGGAAGCAAGAGAAATGCTGATTTCATCAAGCCCAGTTACATACTCAGAATCTGTACTACTGCGCAAATAGGCATGTCTCTGTAGGCAAAAAACTCATTTCTGACAAAGTTGCCCAAATGCATCCCAGAAGTGTGCAACCTGTTCCCTGAGTTAGAAAACGTCGAGAAAAAAAGTCGTTTCTGCTAGCGCTGTGATTCTACACATGTATTTGCTGAACAGTGAAAGCGCACAGTAATGCACTTTTCTCCCAGCAAATACACTGTTTCTAAGGAAATGGGAACACACTGAGGAGACACTTGTGGGAGCTACTGTGACTAAAACTGAGCTTCCCTACGCACAGGGATGCAAGAGAAATGCTGATTTCATCAAGCCCAGTTACATACTCAGAATCTGTACTATTGCGCAAATAGGCATGTCTCTTTAGGCAAAAAACTCATTTCTGACAAAGTTGCCCAAATGCATCTCAGAAGTGTGCAACTTGTTCCCTGAGTTAGAAAACGTCGAAAAACGTTCGTTTCTGCTAGCGCTGTGCTTCTACACATGTATTTGCTGAAGGGTGAAAGCGCACAGTAATGCACTTTTCTCCCAGCAAATACACTGTTTCTAAGGAAATGGGAACACACTGAGGAGACACTTGTGGGAGCTACTGTGACTAAAACTGAGCTTCCCTACGCACAGGGAAGCAAGAGAAATGCTGATTTCATCAAGCCCAGTTACATACTCAGAATCTGTACTACTGCGCAAATAGGCATGTCTCTTTAGGCAAAAAACTCATTTCTGACAAAGTTGCCCAAATGCATCTCAGAAGTGTGCAACTTGTTCCCTGAGTTAGAAAACGTCGAGAAACGTTCGTTTCTGCTAGCGCTGTGCTTCTACACATGTATTTGCTGAACGGTGAAAGCGCACAGTAATGCACTTTTCTCCCAGCAAATACAGTGTTTCTAAGGAAATGGGAACACACTGAGGAGACACTTGTGGGAGCTACTGTGACTACAACTGAGCTTCCCTACGCACAGGGAAGCAAGAGAAATGCTGATTTCATCAAGCCCAGTTACATACTCAGAATCTGTACTACTGCGCAAATAGGCATGTCTCTTTAGGCAAAAAACTCATTTCTGACAAAGTTGCCCAAATGCATCTCAGAAGTGTGCAACTTGTTCCCTGAGTTAGAAAACGTCGAGAAATGGTCGTTTCTGCTAGCGCTGTGCTTCTACACATGTATTTGCTGAACGGTGAAAGCGCACAGTAAAGCACTTTTCTCCCAGCAAATACACTGTTTCTAAGGAAATGGGAACACACTGAGGAGACACTTGTGGGAGCTACTGTGACTAAAACTGAGCTTCCCTACGCACAGGGAAGCAAGAGAAATGCTGATTTCATCAAGCCCAGTTACATACTCAGAATCTGTACTACTGCGCAAATAGGCATGTCTCTTTAGGCAAAAACCTCATTTCTGACAAAGTTGCCCAAATGCATCTCAGAAGTGTGCAACTTGTTCCCTGAGTTAGAAAACGTCGAGAAACGGTCGTTTCTGCTAGCGCTGTGCTTCTACACATGTATTTGCTGAACGGTGAAAGCGCACAGTAATGTACTTTTCTCCCAGCAAATACACTGTTTCTAAGGAAATGGGAACACACTGAGGAGACACTTGTGGGAGCTACTGTGACTAAAACTGAGCTTCCGTACACACAGGGAAGCAAGAGAAATGCTGATTTCATCAAGCCCAGTTACATACTCAGAATCTGTACTACTGCGCAAATAGGCATGTCTCTTTAGGCAAAAACCTCATTTCTGACAAAGTTGCCCAAATGCATCTCAGAAGTGTGCAACTTGTTCCCTGAGTTAGAAAACGTCGAGAAACGGTCGTTTCTGCTAGCGCTGTGCTTCTACACATGTATTTGCTGAACGGTGAAAGCGCACAGTAATGTACTTTTCTCCCAGCAAATACACTGTTTCTACGGAAATGGGAACACACTGAGGAGACACTTGTGGGAGCTACTGTGACTAAAACTGATCTTCCCTACGCACAGGGAAGCAAGAGAAATGCTGATTTCATCAAGCCCAGTTACATACTCAGAATCTGTACTACTGCGCAAATAGGGATGTCTCTGTAGGCAAAAAACTCATTTCTGACAAAGTTGCCCAAATGCATCCCAGAAGTGTGCAACCTGTTCCCTGAGTTAGAAAACGTCGAGAAAAAAAGTCGTTTCTGCTAGCGCTGTGATTCTACACATGTATTTGCTGAACAGTGAAAGCGCACAGTAATGCACTTTTCTCCCAGCAAATACACTGTTTCTAAGGAAATGGGAACACACTGAGGAGACACTTGTGGGAGCTACTGTGACTAAAACTGAGCTTCCCTACGCACAGGGATGCAAGAGAAATGCTGATTTCATCAAGCCCAGTTACATACTCAGAATCTGTACTACTGCGCAAATAGGCATGTCTCTTTAGGCAAAAAACTCATTTCTGACAAAGTTGCCCAAATGCATCTCAGAAGTGTGCAACTTGTTCCCTGAGTTAGAAAACGTCGAAAAACGTTCGTTTCTGCTAGCGCTGTGCTTCTACACATGTATTTGCTGAAGGGTGAAAGCGCACAGTAATGCACTTTTCTCCCAGCAAATACACTGTTTCTAAGGAAATGGGAACACACTGAGGAGACACTTGTGGGAGCTACTGTGACTAAAACTGAGCTTCCCTACGCACAGGGAAGCAAGAGAAATGCTGATTTCATCAAGCCCAGTTACATACTCAGAATCTGTACTACTGCGCAAATAGGCATGTCTCTTTAGGCAAAAAACTCATTTCTGACAAAGTTGCCCAAATGCATCTCAGAAGTGTGCAACTTGTTCCCTGAGTTAGAAAACGTCGAGAAACGTTCGTTTCTGCTAGCGCTGTGCTTCTACACATGTATTTGCTGAACGGTGAAAGCGCACAGTAATGCACTTTTCTCCCAGCAAATACAGTGTTTCTAAGGAAATGGGAACACACTGAGGAGACACTTGTGGGAGCTACTGTGACTACAACTGAGCTTCCCTACGCACAGGGAAGCAAGAGAAATGCTGATTTCATCAAGCCCAGTTACATACTCAGAATCTGTACTACTGCGCAAAAGGCATGTCTCTTTAGGCAAAAAACTCATTTCTGACAAAGTTGCCCAAATGCATCTCAGAAGTGTGCAACTTGTTCCCTGAGTTAGAAAACGTCGAGAAAAGGTCGTTTCTGCTAGCGCTGTGCTTCTACACATGTATTTGCTGAACGGTGAAAGCGCACAGTAATGCACTTTTCTCCCAGCAAATACACTGTTTCTAAGGAAATGGGAACACACTGAGGAGACACTTGTGGGAGCTACTGTGACTAAAACTGAGCTTCCCTACGCACAGGGAAGCAAGAGAAATGCTGATTTCATCAAGCCCAGTTACATACTCAGAATCTGTACTACTGCGCAAATAGGCATGTCTCTTTAGGCAAAAAACTCATTTCTGACAAAGTTGCCCAAATGCATCTCAGAAGTGTGCAACTTGTTCCCTGAGTTAGAAAACGTCGAGAAACGTTCGTTTCTGCTAGCGCTGTGCTTCTACACATGTATTTGCTGAACGGTGAAAGCGCACAGTAATGCACTTTTCTCCCAGCAAATACAGTGTTTCTAAGGAAATGGGAACAGACTGAGGAGACACTTGTGGGAGCTACTGTGACTAAAACTGAGCTTCCCTACGCACAGGGAAGCAAGAGAAATGCTGATTTCATCAAGCCCAGTTACATACTCAGAATCTGTACTACTGCGCAAATAGGCATGTCTCTTTAGGCAAAAAACTCATTTCTGACAAAGTTGCCCAAATGCATCTCAGAAGTGTGCAACTTGTTCCCTGAGTTAGAAAACGTCGAGAAATGGTCGTTTCTGCTAGCGCTGTGCTTCTACACATGTATTTGCTGAACGGTGAAAGCGCACAGTAAAGCACTTTTCTCCCAGCAAATACACTGTTTCTAAGGAAATGGGAACACACTGAGGAGACACTTGTGGGAGCTACTGTGACTAAAACTGAGCTTCCCTACGCACAGGGAAGCAAGAGAAATGCTGATTTCATCAAGCCCAGTTACATACTCAGAATCTGTACTACTGCGCAAATAGGCATGTCTCTTTAGGCAAAAACCTCATTTCTGACAAAGTTGCCCAAATGCATCTCAGAAGTGTGCAACTTGTTCCCTGAGTTAGAAAACGTCGAGAAACGGTCGTTTCTGCTAGCGCTGTGCTTCTACACATGTATTTGCTGAACGGTGAAAGCGCACAGTAATGTACTTTTCTCCCAGCAAATACACTGTTTCTAAGGAAATGGGAACACACTGAGGAGACACTTGTGGGAGCTACTGTGACTAAAACTGAGCTTCCGTACACACAGGGAAGCAAGAGAAATGCTGATTTCATCAAGCCCAGTTACATACTCAGAATCTGTACTACTGCGCAAATAGGCATGTCTCTTTAGGCAAAAACCTCATTTCTGACAAAGTTGCCCAAATGCATCTCAGAAGTGTGCAATTTGTTCCCTGAGTTAGAAAACGTCGAGAAACGGTCGTTTCTGCTAGCGCTGTGCTTCTACACATGTATTTGCTGAACGGTGAAAGCGCACAGTAATGTACTTTTCTCCCAGCAAATACACTGTTTCTACGGAAATGGGAACACACTGAGGAGACACTTGTGGGAGCTACTGTGACTAAAACTGATCTTCCCTACGCACAGGGAAGCAAGAGAAATGCTGATTTCATCAAGCCCAGTTACATACTCAGAATCTGTACTACTGCGCAAATAGGGATGTCTCTTTAGGCAAAAAACTCATTTCTGACAAAGTTGCCCAAATGCATCTCAGAAGTGTGCAACTTGTTCCCTGAGTTAGAAAACGTCGAGAAACGTTCGTTTCTGCTAGCGCTGTGCTTCAACACATGTATTTGCTGAACGGTGAAAGCGCACAGTAATGCACTTTTCTCCCAGCAAATACACTGTTTCTAAGGAAATGGGAACACACTGAGGAGACACTTGTGGGAGCTACTGTGACTACAACTGAGCTTCCCTACGCACAGGGAAGCAAGAGAAATGCTGATTTCATCAAGCCCAGTTACATACTCAGAATCTGTACTACTGCGCAAATAGGCATGTCTCTTTAGGCAAAAAACTCATTTCAGACAAAGTTGCCCAAATGCATCTCAGAAGTGTGCAACTTGTTCCCTGAGTTAGAAAACGTCGAGAAAAGGTCGTTTCTGCTAGCGCTGTGCTTCTACACATGTATTTGCTGAACGGTGAAAGTGCACGGTAATGCACTTTTCTCCCAGCAAATACACTGTTTCTAAGGAAACGAGAACACACTGAGGAGACACTTGTGGGAGCTACTGGGACTAAAACTGAGCTTCCCTATGCACAGGGAAGAAAGAGAAATGCTGATTTCATCAAGCCCAGTTACATACTCAGAATCTGTACTACTGCGCAAATAGGTATGTCTCTTTAGGCAAAAAACTCATTTCTGACAAAGTTGCCCAAATGCATCTCAGAAGTGTGCAACTTGTTCCCTGAGTTAGAAAACGTCGAGAAACGGTCGTTTCTGCTACCGCTGTGCTTCTACACATGTATTTGTTGAACGGTGAAAGTGCACAGTAATGCACTTTTCTCCCAGCAAATACACTGTTTCTAAGGAAATGGGAACACACTGAGGAGACACTTGTGGGAGCTACTGTGACTAAAACTGAGCTTCCCTACGCACAGGGAAGCAAGAGAAATGCTGATTTCATCCAGCCCAGTTACATACTCAGATTCTGTACTACTGCGCAAATAGGCATGTCTCTTTAGGCAAAAACTCATTTCTGCCAAAGTTGCCCAAATGCATCTCAGAAGTGTGCAATTTGTTCCCTGAGTTAGAAAGCGTCGAGAAACGGTCGTTTCTGCTAGCGCTGTGCTTCTACACATGTATTTGCTGAACGGTGAAAGCGCACCATAATGCACTTTTTTCCCAGCAAATACACTGTTTCTAAGGAAATGGGAACACACTGAGGAGACACTTGTGGGAGCTACTGTGACTAAAACTGAGCTTCCCTACGCACAGGGAAGCAAGAGAAATGCTGATTTCATCAAGCCCAGTTACATACTCAGAATCTGTACTACTGCGCAAACAGGCATGTCTCTTTAGGCAAAAAACTCATTTCTGAAAAAGTTGCCCAAATGCATCTCAGAAGTGTGCAACCTGTTCCCTGAGTTAGAAAACGTAGAAAAACGGTCATATCTGCTAGCGCTGTGCTTCTACACATGTATTTGCTGAACGGTGAAAGCGCACAGTAATGCACTTTTCTCCCAGCAAATACACCGTTTCTAAGGTAATGGGAACACACTGAGGAGACACTTGTGGGAGGTACTGTGACTAAAACTTAGCTTCCCTACGCACAGGGAAGCAAGAGAAATGCTGATTTCATCAAGCCCAGTTACATACTCAGAATCTGTACTACTGCGCAAACAGGCATGTCTCTTTAGGCAAAAAACTCATTTCTGAAAAAGTTGCCCAAATGCATCTCAGAAGTGTGCAACCTGTTCCCTGAGTTAGAAAACGTCGAGAAACGGGCGTTTCGGCTAGCGCTGTGCTTCTACACATGTATTTGCAGAACGGTGAAAGCGCACAGTAATGCACTTTTCTCCCAGGATACACTGTGTCTAAGGAAATGGGAACACACTGAGGAGACACTTGTGAGAGCTACTGTGACTAAAACTGAGCTTCCCTACACACAGGGAAGCAAGAGAAATGCTGATTTCATCAAGCCCAGTTACATACTCAGAATCTGTACTACTGCGCAAATAGGCATGTCTCTTTAGGCAAAAAACTCATTTCTGACAAAGTTGCCCAAATGCATCTCAGAACTGTGCAACTTGTTCCCTGAGTTAGAAAACGTCGAGAAACGGTCGTTTCTGCTAGCGCTGTGCTTCTACACATGTATTTGCTGAACGGAGAAAGCGCACAATAATGCACTTTTCTCCCAGCAAATACAGTGTTTCTAAGGAAATGGGAACACACTGAGGAGACACTTGTGGGAGCTACTGTGACTAAAACTGAGCTTCCCTACGCACAGGGAAGCAAGAGAAATGCTGATTTCATCAAGCCCAGTTACATACTCAGAATCTGTACTACTGCGCAAATAGGCATGTCTCTTTAGGCAAAAATCTCATTTCTGACAAAGTTGCCCAAATGCATCTCAGAAGTGTGCAGCTTGTTCCCTGAGTTAGAAAACGTCGAGAAACGGTCTTTTCTGCTAGCGCTGTGCTTCTACACATATATTTGCCGAACGGTGAAAGCGCACAGTAATGCACTTTTCTCCCAGCAAATACACTGTTTCTAAGGAAATGGGAACACACTGAGGAGACACTTGTGGGAGCTACTGTGACTAAAACTGAGCTTCCCTACACACAGGGAAGCAAGAGAAATGCTGATTTCATCAAGCCCAGTTACATACTTAGAATCTGTACTACTGCGCAAATAGGCATGTCTCTGTAGGCAAAAAACTCATTTCTGACAAAGTTGCCCAAATGCATCTCAGAAGTTTGCAACTTGTTCCCTGAGTTAGAAAACGTCGAGAAACGGTCGTTTCTGCTAGCGCTGTGCTTCTACACATGTATTTGCTGAACGGTGAAAGCGCACAGTAATGTACTTTTCTCCCAGCAAATACACTGTTTCTAAGGAAATGGGAACACACTGAGGAGACACTTGTGGGAGCTACTGTGACTAAAACTGAGCTTCCCTACGCACAGGGATGCAAGAGAAATGCTGATTTCATCAAGCCCAGTTACATACTCAGAATCTGTACTACTGCGCAAATAGGCATGTCTCTTTAGGCAAAAACCTCATTTCTGACAAAGTTGCCCAAATGCATCTCAGAAGTGTGCAACTTGTTCCCTGAGTTAGAAAACGTCGAGAAACGGTCGTTTCTGCTAGCGCTGTGCTTCTACACATGTATTTGCTGAACGGTGAAAGCGCACAGTAATGTACTTTTCTCCCAGCAAATACACTGTTTCTAAGGAAATGGGAACACACTGAGGAGACACTTGTGGGAGCTACTGTGACTAAAACTGATCTTCCCTACGCACAGGGAAGCAAGAGAAATGCTGATTTCATCAAGCCCAGTTACATACTCAGAATCTGTACTACTGCGCAAATAGGTATGTCTCTTTAGGCAAAAAACTCATTTCTGACAAAGTTGCCCAAATGCATCTAGGAAGTGTGCAACTTGTTCCCTGAGTTAGAAAACGTCGAGAAACGGTCGTTTCTGCTACCGCTGTGCTTCTACACATGTATTTGCTGAACGGTGAAAGCGCACCATAATGCACTTTTTTCCCAGCAAATACACTGTTTCTAAGGAAATGGGAACACACTGAGGAGACACTTGTGGGAGCTACTGTGACTAAAACTGAGCTTCCCTACGCACAGGGAAGCAAGAGAAATGCTGATTTCATCAAGCCCAGTTACATACTCAGAATCTGTACTACTGCGCAAACAGGCATGTCTCTTTAGGCAAAAAACTCATTTCTGACAAAGTTGCCCAAATGCATCTCAGAAGTGTGCAACCTGTTCCCTGAGTTAGAAAACGTAGAGAAACGGTCATATCTGCTAGCGCTGTGCTTCTACACATGTATTTGCTGAACGGTGAAAGCGCACAGTAATGCACTTTTCTCCCAGCAAATACACCGTTTCTAAGGTAATGGGAACACACTGAGGAGACACTTGTGGGAGGTACTGTGACTAAAATTGAGCTTCCCTATGCACAGGGAAGCAAGAGAAATGCTGATTTCATCAAGCCAAGTTACATACTCAGAATCTGTACTACTGCGCAAATAGGCATGTCTCTTTAGGCAAAAAACTCATTTCTGACCAAGTTGCCCAAATGCATCTCAGAAGTGTGCAACTTGTTCCCTGAGTTAGAAAACGTCGAGAAACGGGCGTTTCTGCTAGCGCTGTGCTTCTACACATGTATTTGCAGAACGGTGAAAGCGCACAGTAATGCACTTTTCTCCCAGGATACACTGTGTCTAAGGAAATGGGAACACACTGAGGAGACACTTGTGGGAGCTACTGTGACTAAAACTGAGCTTCCCTACACACAGGGAAGCAAGAGAAATGCTGATTTCATCAAGCCCAGTTACATACTCAGAATCTGTACTACTGCGCAAAAAGGCATGTCTCTTTAGGCCAAAATCTCATTTCTGACAAAGTTGCCCAAATGCATCTCAGAAGTGTGCAGCTTGTTCCCTGAGTTAGAAAACGTCGAGAAACGGTCTTTTCTGCTAGCGCTGTGCTTCTACACATATATTTGCCGAACGGTGAAAGCGCACAGTAATGCACTTTTCTCCCAGCAAATACACTGTTTCTAAGGAAATGGGAACACACTGAGGAGACACTTGTGGGAGCTACTGTGACTAAAACTGAGCTTCCCTACACACAGGGAAGCAAGAGAAATGCTGATTTCATCAAGCCCAGTTACATACTTAGAATCTGTACTACTGCGCAAATAGGCATGTCTCTGTAGGCAAAAAACTCATTTCTGACAAAGTTGCCCAAATGCATCTCAGAAGTGTGCAACTTGTTCCCTGAGTTAGAAACGTCGAGAAACGTTCGTTTCTGCTAGCGCTGTGCTTCAACACATGTATTTGCTGAACGGTGAAAGCGCACAGTAATGCACTTTTCTCCCAGCAAATACACTGTTTCTAAGGAAATGGGAACACACTGAGGAGACACTTGTGGGAGCTACTGTGACTACAACTGAGCTTCCCTACGCACAGGGAAGCAAGAGAAATGCTGATTTCATCAAGCCCAGTTACATACTCAGAATCTGTACTACTGCGCAAATAGGCATGTCTCTTTAGGCAAAAAACTCATTTCTGACAAAGTTGCCCAAATGCATCTAGGAAGTGTGCAACTTGTTCCCTGAGTTAGAAAACGTCGAGAAACGGTCGTTTCTGCTAGCGCTGTGCTTCTACACATGTATTTGCTGAACGGTGAAAGTGCACAGTAATGCACTTTTCTCCCAGCAAATACACTGTTTCTAAGGAAATGGGAACACACTGAGGAGACACTTGTGGGAGCTACTGTGACTAAAACTGAGCTTCCCTACGCACAGGGAAGCAAGAGAAATGCTGATTTCATCCAGCCCAGTTACATACTCAGATTCTGTACTACTGCGCAAATAGGCATGTCTCTTTAGGCAAAAACTCATTTCTGACAAAGTTGCCCAAATGCATCTCAGAAGTGTGCAATTTGTTCCCTGAGTTAGAAAGCGTCGAGAAACGGTCGTTTCAGCTAGCGCTGTGCTTCTACACATGTATTTGCTGAACGGTGAAAGCGCACAGTAATGCACTTTTCTCCCAGCAAATACACTGTTTCTAAGGAAATGGGAACACACTGAGGAGACACTTGTGGGAGCTACTGTGACTAAAACTGAGCTTCCCTACGCACAGGGAAGCAAGAGAAATGCTGATTTCATCAAGCCCAGTTACATACTCAGAATCTGTACTACTGCGCAAACAGGCATGTCTCTTTAGGCAAAAAACTCATTTCTGACAAAGTTGCCCAAATGCATCTCAGAAGTGTGCAACCTGTTCCCTGAGTTAGAAAACGTAGAGAAATGGTCATATCTGCTAGCGCTGTGCTTCTACACATGTATTTGCTGAACGGTGAAAGCGAACAGTAATGCACTTTTCTCCCAGCAAATACACTGTGTCTAAGGAAATGGGAAAACACTGAGGAGACACTTGTGGGAGCTACTGTGACTAAAACTGAGCTTCCCTACGCACAGGGAAGCAATAGAAATGCTGATTACATTAAGCCCAGTTACATACTCAGAATCTGTACTACTGCGCAAATAGGCATGTCTCTTTAGGCAAAAAACTCATTTCTGACACAGTTGCCCAAATGCATCTCAGAAGTGTGCAACTTGTTCCCTGAGTTAGAAAACATCGAGAAACGGTCATGTCTGCTAGCGCTGTGCTTCTACACATGCATTTGCTGAACGGTGAAAGCGCACAGTAATGCACTTTTCTCCCAGCAAATACACCGTTTCTAAGGTAATGGGAACACACTGAGGAGACACTTGTGGGAGGTACTGTGACTAAAATTGAGCTTCCCTATGCACAGGGAAGCAAGAGAAATGCTGATTTCATCAAGCCAAGTTACATACTCAGAATCTGTACTACTGCGCAAATAGGCATGTCTCTTTAGGCAAAAAACTCATTTCTGACAAAGTTGCCCAAATGCATCTCAGAAGTGTGCAACCTGTTCCCTGAGTTAGAAAACGTCGAGAAACGGGCGTTTCTGCTAGCGCTGTGCTTCTACACATGTATTTGCAGAACGGTGAAAGCGCACAGTAATGCACTTTTCTCCCAGGATACACTGTGTCTAAGGAAATGGGAACACACTGAGGAGACACTTGTGGGAGCTACTGTGACTAAAACTGAGCTTCCCTACACACAGGGAAGCAAGAGAAATGCTGATTTCATCAAGCCCAGTTACATACTCAGAATCTGTACTACTGCGCAAATAGGCATGTCTCTGTAGGCAAAAAACTCATTTCTGACAAAGTTGCCCAAATGCATCTCAGAAGTGTGCAACTTGTTCCCTGAGTTAGAAAACGTCGAGAAACGGTCGTTTCTGCTAGCGCTGTGCTTCTACACATGTATTTGCTGAACGGAGAAAGCGCACAATAATGCACTTTTCTCCCAGCAAATACACTGTTTCTAAGGAAATGGGAACACACTGAGGAGACACTTGTGGGAGCTACTGTGACTAAAACTGAGCTTCCCTACGCACAGGGAAGCAAGAGAAATGCTGATTTCATCAAGCCCAGTTACATACTCAGAATCTGTACTACTGCGCAAATAGGCATGTCTCTTTAGGCAAAAATCTCATTTCTGACAAAGTTGCCCAAATGCATCTCAGAAGTGTGCAGCTTGTTCCCTGAGTTAGAAAACGTCGAGAAACGGTCTTTTCTGCTAGCGCTGTGCTTCTACACATATATTTGCCGAACGGTGAAAGCGCACAGTAATGCACTTTTCTCCCAGCAAATACACAGTTTCTAAGGAAATGGGAACACACTGAGGAGACACTTGTGGGAGCTACTGTGACTAAAACTGAGCTTCCCTACACACAGGGAAGCAAGAGAAATGCTGATTTCATCAAGCCAAGTTACATACTTAGAATCTGTACTACTGCGCAAATAGGCATGTCTCTGTAGGCAAAAAACTCATTTCTGACAAAGTTGCCCAAATGCATCTCAGAAGTTTGCAACTTGTTCCCTGAGTTAGAAAACGTCGAGAAACGGTCGTTTCTGCTAGCGCTGTGCTTCTACACATGTATTTGCTGAACGGTGAAAGCGCACAGTAATGCACTTTTCTCCCAGCAAATATACTGTTTCTAAGGAAATGGGAACACACTGAGGAGACACTTGTGGGAGCTACTGTGACTAAAACTGAGCTTCCCTACGCACAGGGAAGCAAGAGAAATGCTGATTTCATCAAGCCCAGTTACATACTCAGAATCTCTACTACTGCGCAAATAGGCATGTCTCTTTAGGCAAAAAAGTCATTTCTGACAAAGTTGCCCAAATGCATCTAGGAAGTGTGCAACTTGTTCCCTGAGTTAGAAAACGTCGAGAAACGTTCGTTTCTGCTAGCGCTGTGCTTCTACACATGTATTTGCTGAACGGTGAAAGTGCACAGTAATGTACTTTTCTCCCAGCAAATACACTGTTTCTAAGGAAATGGGAACACACTGAGGAGACACTTGTGGGAGCTACTGTGACTAAAACTGAGCTTTCCTATGCACAGGGAAGCAAGAGAAATGTTGATTTCATCAAGCCCAGTTACATACTCAGAATCTGTATTACTGCGCAAATAGGCATGTCTCTTTAGGCAAAAATCTCATTTCTGACAAAGTTGCCCAAATGCATCTCAGAAGTGTGCAGCTTGTTCCCTGAGTTAGAAAACGTCGAGAAACGGTCTTTTCTGCTAGCGCTGTGCTTCTACACATATATTTGCCGAACGGTGAAAGCGCACAGTAATGCACTTTTCTTCCAGCAAATACACTGTTTCTAAGGAAATGGGAACACACTGAGGAGACACTTGTGGGAGCTACTGTGACTAAAACTGAGCTTCCCTACACACAGGGAAGCAAGAGAAATGCTGATTTCATCAAGCCCAGTTACATACTTAGAATCTGTACTACTGCGCAAATAGGCATGTCTCTGTAGGCAAAAAACTCATTTCTGACAAAGTTGCCCAAATGCATCTCAGAAGTTTGCAACTTGTTCCCTGAGTTAGAAAATGTCGAGAAACGGTCGTTTCTGCTAGCGCTGTGCTTCTACACATGTATTTGCTGAACGGTGAAAGCGCACAGTAATGCACTTTTCTCCCAGCAAATACACTCTTTCTAAGGAAATGGGAACACACTGAGGAGACACTTGTGGGAGCTACTGTGACTAAAACTGAGCTTCCCTACGCACAGGGAAGCAAGAGAAATGCTGATTTCATCAAGCCCAGTTACATACTCAGAATCTCTACTACTGCGCAAATAGGCATGTCTCTTTAGGCAAAAAAGTCATTTCTGACAAAGTTGCCCAAATGCATCTAGGAAGTGTGCAACTTGTTCCCTGAGTTAGAAAACGTCGAGAAACGTTCGTTTCTGCTAGCGCTGTGCTTCTACACATGTATTTGCTGAACGGTGAAAGTGCACAGTAATGTACTTTTCTCCCAGCAAATACACTGTTTCTAAGGAAATGGGAACACACTGAGGAGACACTTGTGGGAGCTACTGTGACTAAAACTGAGCTTTCCTATGCACAGGGAAGCAAGAGAAATGCTGATTTCATCAAGCCCAGTTACATACTCAGAATCTGTATTACTGCGCAAATAGGCATGTCTCTTTAGGCAAAAAACTCATTTCTGACAAAGTTGCCCAAATGCATCTCAGAAGTGTGCAACTTGTTCCCTGAGTTAGAAAACGTCGAGAAACGTTCGTTTCTGCTAGCGCTGTGCTTCTACACATGTATTTGCTGAACGGTGAAATTGCACAGTAATGCACTTTTCTCCCAGCAAATACACTGTTTCTAAGGAAATGGGAACACACTGAGGAGACACTTGGGGGAGCTACTGTGACTAAAATTGAGCTTCCCTATGCACAGGGAAGCAAGAGAAATGCTGATTTCATCAAGCCCAGTTACATACTCAGAATCTGTACTACTGCTCAAATAGGCATGTCTCTTTAGGCAAAAAACTCATTTCTGACAAAGTTGCCCAAATGCATCTCAGAAGTGTGCAACTTGTTCCCTGAGTTAGAATAGGTCGAGAAACGGTCGTTTCTGCTAGCGATGTGCTTCTACACATGTATTTGCTGAACGGAGAAAGCGCACAGTAATGCACTTTTCTCCCAGCAAATACACTGTTTCTAAGGAAATGGGAACACACTGAGGAGACACTTGTGGGAGCTACTGTGAGTAAAACTGAGCTTCCCTACGCACAGGGAAGCAAGAGAAATGCTGATTTCATCAATCCCAGTTACATTCTCAGAATCTGTACTACTGCGCAAATAGGCATGTCTCTTTAGGCAAAAAACTCATTTCTGACAAAGTTGCCCAAATGCATCTCAGAAGTGTGCAACCTGTTCCCTGAGTTAGAAAACGTCGAGAAACGGTCGTTTCTGCTAGCGCTGTGCTTCTACACATGTATTTGCTGAACGGTAAAGTGCACAGTAATGCACTTTTCTCCCAGCAAATACACTGTGTCTAAGGAAATGGGAACACACTGAGGAGACACTTCTGGGAGCTACTGTGACTAAAACTGAGCTTCCCTACGAACAGGGAAGCAAGAGAAATGCTGATTTCATCAAGCCCAGTTCCATACTCAGAATCTGTACTACTGCGCAAATAGGCATGTCTCTTTAGGCAAAAAACTCATTTCTGACAAAGTTGCCCAAATGCATCTCAGAAGTGTGCAACTTGTTCCCAGAGTTAAAAAACGTCGAGAAAGGGTCATATCTGCTAGCGCTGTGCTTCTACACATGTATTTGCTGAACGGAGAAAGCGCACAGTAATGCCCTTTTCTCCCAGCAAATACACTGTTTCTAAGGAAATGGGAACACACTGAGGAGACACTTGTGGGAGCTACTGTGACTAAAACTGAGCTTCCCTACGCACAGGGAAGCAAGAGAAATGCTGATTTCATCAAGCCCAGTTACATACTCAGAATCTGTACTACTGCGCAAATAGGCATGTCTCTTTAGGCAAAAAATTCATTTCTGACAAAGTTGCCCAAATGCATCTCAGAAGTGTGCAACCTGTTCCCTGAGTTAGAAAACGTCGAGAAACGGTCGTTTCTGCCAGCGCTGTGCTTCTACACATGTATTTGCTGAACGGTGAAAGTGCACAGTAATGCACTTTTCTCCCAGCAAATACACTGTTTCTAAGGAAATGGGAACACACTGAGGAGACACATGTGGGAGCTACTGTGACTAAAACTGAGCTTCCCTACGCACAGGGAAGCAAGAGAAATGCTGATTTCATCAAGCCCAGTTACATACTCAGAATCTGTACTACTGCGCAAATAGGCATGTCTCTTTAGGCAAAAAACTCATTTCTGACAAAGTTGCCCAAATGCATCTCAGAAGTGTGCAACTTGTTCCCTGAGTTAGAAAACGTCGAGAAACGGTCGTTTCTGCCAGCGCTGTGCTTCTACACATGTATTTGCTGAACGGTGAAAGCGCACAGTAATGCACTTTTCTCCCAGCAAATACACTGTTTCTAAGGAAATGGGAACACACCGAGGAGACACTTGTGGGAGCTACTGTGACTAAAACTGAGCTTCCCTACGCACAGGGAAGCAAGAGAAATGCTGATTTCATCAATCCCAGTTACATAATCAGAATCTGTACTACTGCGCAAATAGGCATGTCTCTTTAGGCAAATAACTCATTTCTGACAAAGTTGCCCAAATGCATCTCAGAAGTGTGCAACTTGTTCCCTGAGTTAGAAAACGTCGAGAAACGGTCTTTTCTGCTAGCGCTGTGCTTCTACACATGTATTTGCTGAACGGTGAAAGCGCACAGTAATGCACTTTTCTCCCAGCAAATACAGTGTTTCTAAGGAAATGGGAACACACTGAGGAGACACTTGTGGGAGCTACTGTGACTTCAACTGAGCTTCCCTACGCACAGAGAAGCAAGAGAAATGCTGATTTCATCAAGCCCAGTTACATACTCAGAATCTGTACTACTGCGCAAATAGGCATGTCTCTTTAGGCAAAAAACTCATTTCTGACAAAGTTGCCCAAATGCATCTCAGAAGTGTGCAACTTGTTCCCTGAGTTAGAAAACATGGAGAAACGGTCGTTTCTGCTAGCGCTGTGCTTCTACACATGTACTTGCTGAACGGTGAAAGCGCACAGTAATGCACTTTTCTCCCAGCAAATACACTGTTTCTAAGGAAATGGGAACACACTGAGGAGACACTTGTGGGAGCTACTGTGACTAAAACTGAGCTTCCCTACGCACAGGGAAGCAATAGAAATGCTGATTTCATCAAGCCCAGTTACATACTCAGAATCTGTACTACTGCGCAAATAGGCATGTCTCTTTAGGAAAAAAACTCATTTCTGACAAAGTTGCCCAAATGCATCTCAGAAGTGTGCAACTTGTTCCCTGAGTTAGAAAACATGGAGAATCGGTCGTTTCTGCTAGCGCTGTGCTTCTACACATGTACTTGCTGAACGGTGAAAGCGCACAGTAATGCACTTTTCTCCCAGCAAATACACTGTTTCTAAAAAAATGGGAACACACTGAGGAGACACTTGTGGGAGCTACTGTGACTAAAACTGAGCTTCCCTACGCACAGGGAAGCAATAGAAATGCTGATTTCATCAAGCCCAGTTACATACTCAGAATCTGTACTACTGCGCAAATAGGCATGTCTCTTTAGGAATAAAACTCATTTCTGACAAAGTTGCCCAAATGCATCTCAGAAGTGTGCAAATTGTTCCCTGAGTTAGAAAACGTCGAGAAACGGTCGTTTCTGCTAGCGCTGTGCTTCTACACATGTATTTGCTGAACGGTGAAAGCGCACAGTAATGCACTTTTCTCCCAGCAAATACTCTGTTTCTTAGGAAATGGGAACACACTGAGGAGACACTTGTGGGAGCTACTGTGACTAAAACTGAGCATCCCTACGCACAGGGAAGCAAGAGATATGCTGATTTCATCAAGCCCAGTTACATACTCAGAATCTGTACTAATGCGCAAATAGGCATGTCTCTGTAGGCAAAAAACTCATTTCTGACAAAGTTGCCCAAATGCATCTCAGAAGTGTGCAACTTGTTCCCTGAGTTAGAAATCGTCGAGAAACGGTCGTTTCTGCTAGCGCTGTGCTTCTACACATTTATTTGCTGAACTGTGAAAGCGCACAGTAATGCACTTTTCTCCCAGCAAATACACTGTTTCTAAGGAAATGGGAACACACTGAGGAGACACATGTGGGAGCTACTGTGACTAAAACTGAGCTTCCCTACGCACAGGGAAGCAAGAGAAATGCTGATTTCATCAAGCCCAGTTACATACTCAGAATCTGTACTACTGCGCAAATAGGCATGTCTCTTTAGGCAAAAAACTCATTTCTGACAAAGTTGCCCAAATGCATCTCAGAAGTGTGCAACATGTTCCCTGAGTTAGAAAACGTCGAGAAACGGTCGTTTCTGCCAGCGCTGTGCTTCTACACATGTATTTGGTGAACGGTGAAAGCGCACAGTAATGCACTTTTCTCCCAGCAAATACACTGTTTCTAAGGAAATGGGAACACACCGAGGAGACACTTGTGGGAGCTACTGTGACTAAAACTGAGCTTCCCTACGCACAGGGAAGCAAGAGAAATGCTGATTTCATCAATCCCAGTTACATAATCAGAATCTGTACTACTGCGCAAATAGGCATGTCTCTTTAGGCAAATAACTCATTTCTGACAAAGTTGCCCAAATGCATCTCAGAAGTGTGCAACTTGTTCCCTGAGTTAGAAAACGTCGAGAAACGGTCTTTTCTGCTAGCGCTGTGCTTCTACACATGTATTTGCTGAACGGTGAAAGCGCACAGTAATGCACTTTTCTCCCAGCAAATACACTGTTTCTAAGGAAATGGGAACACACTGAGGAGACACTTGTGGGAGCTACTGTGACTTCAACTGAGCTTCCCTACGCACAGGGAAGCAAGAGAAATGCTGATTTCATCAAGCCCAGTTACATACTCAGAATCTGTACTACTGCGCAAATAGGCATGTCTCTTTAGGCAAAAAACTCATTTCTGACAAAGTTGCCCAAATGCATCTCAGAAGTGTGCAACTTGTTCCCTGAGTTAGAAAACATGGAGAAACGGTCGTTTCTGCTAGCGCTGTGCTTCTACACATGTACTTGCTGAACGGTGAAAGCGCACAGTAATGCACTTTTCTCCCAGCAAATACACTGTTTCTAAGGAAATGGGAACACACTGAGGAGACACTTGTGGGAGCTACTGTGACTAAAACTGAGCTTCCCTACGCACAGGGAAGCAATAGAAATGCTGATTTCATCAAGCCCAGTTACATACTCAGAATCTGTACTACTGCGCAAATAGGCATGTCTCTTTAGGAAAAAAACTCATTTCTGACAAAGTTGCCCAAATGCATCTCAGAAGTGTGCAACTTGTTCCCTGAGTTAGAAAACATGGAGAATCGGTCGTTTCTGCTAGCGCTGTGCTTCTACACATGTACTTGCTGAACGGTGAAAGCGCACAGTAATGCACTTTTCTCCCAGCAAATACACTGTTTCTAAAAAAATGGGAACACACTGAGGAGACACTTGTGGGAGCTACTGTGACTAAAACTGAGCTTCCCTACGCACAGGGAAGCAATAGAAATGCTGATTTCATCAAGCCCAGTTACATACTCAGAATCTGTACTACTGCGCAAATAGGCATGTCTCTTTAGGAATAAAACTCATTTCTGACAAAGTTGCCCAAATGCATCTCAGAAGTGTGCAAATTGTTCCCTGCGTTAGAAAACGTCGAGAAACGGTCGTTTCTGCTAGCGCTGTGCTTCTACACATGTATTTGCTGAACGGTGAAAGCGCACAGTAATGCACTTTTCTCCCAGCAAATACTCTGTTTCTTAGGAAATGGGAACACACTGAGGAGACACTTGTGGGAGCTACTGTGACTAAAACTGAGCATCCCTACGCACAGGGAAGCAAGAGATATGCTGATTTCATCAAGCCCAGTTACATACTCAGAATCTGTACTAATGCGCAAATAGGCATGTCTCTGTAGGCAAAAAACTCATTTCTGACAAAGTTGCCCAAATGCATCTCAGAAGTGTGCAACTTGTTCCCTGAGTTAGAAATCGTCGAGAAACGGTCGTTTCTGCTAGCGCTGTGCTTCTACACATTTATTTGCTGAACTGTGAAAGCGCACAGTAATGCACTTTTCTCCCAGCAAATACACTGTTTCTAAGGAAATGTGAACACACTGAGGAGACACTAGGGGGAGCTACTGTGACTAAAACTGAGCTTCCCTACGCACAGGGAAGCAAGAGAAATGCTGATTTCATCAAGCCCAGTTACATACTCAGAATCTGTACTACTGGGCAAATAGGCATGTCTCTGTAGGCAAAAAACTCATTTCTGACAAAGTTGCCCAACTGCATCTCAGAAGTGTGCAACTTGTTCCCTGAGTTAGAAAACGTCGAGAAACGGTCGTTTCTGCTAGCGCTGTGCTTCTACACATGTATTTGCTGAACGGTGAAAGCGCACAGTAATGCACTTTTCTCCCAGCAAATACACTGTTTCTAAGGAACTGGGAACACACTGAGGAGACACTTGTGGGAGCTACTGTGACTAAAACTGAGCTTCCCTACGCACAGGGAAGCAAGAGAAATGCTGATTTCATCAAGCCCAGTTACATACTCAGAATCTGTACTACTGCGCAAATAGGCATGTCTCTGTAGGCAAATAAATCATTTCTGACAAAGTTGCCCAGATGCATCTCAGAAGTGTGCAACTTGTTCCCTGAGTTAGAATACATCGAGAAACGATCGTTTCTGCCAGCGCTGTGCTTCTACACATGTATTTGCTGAACGGTGAAAGCGCACAGTAATGCACTTTTCTCCCAGCAAATACACTGTTTCTAAGGAAATGGGAACACACTGGGGAGACACTTGTGGGAGGTACTGTGACTAAAACTGAGCTTCCCTACGCACAGGGAAGCAAGAGAAATGCTGATTTCATCAAGGCCAGTTACATACTCAGAATCTGTACTACTGCGCAAATAGGCATGTCTCTGTAGGCAAAAAACTCATTTCTGACAAAGTTGCCCAAATGCATCTCAGAAGTGTGCAACTTGTTTCCAGAGTTAGAAAACGTCGAGAAACGGTTGTTTCTGCTAGCGCTGTGCTTCTACACATGTATTTGCTGAACGGTAAAGTGCACAGTAATGCACTTTTCTCCCAGCAAATACACTGTTTCTAAGGAAATGGGAACACACTGAGGAGACACTTGTGGGAGCTACTGTGACTAAAACTGAGCTTCCCTACGCACAGGGAAGCAAGAGAAATGCTGATTTCATCAAGCCCAGTTACATACTCAGAATCTGTACTAATGCGCAAATAGGCATGTCTCTGTAGGCAAAAAACTCATTTCTGACAAAGTTGCCCAAATGCATCTCAGAAGTGTGCAACTTGTTCCCGGAGTTAGAAAACGTCGAGAAACGGTCGTTTCTGCTAGCGCTGTGCTTCTACATATGTACTTGCTGAACGGTGAAAGAGCACAGTAATGTACTTTTCTCCCAGCAAATACACTGTTTCTAAGGAAATGGGAACACAGTGAGGAGACACTTGTGGGAGCTACTGTGACTAAAACTGAGCTTCCCTTGGCACAGGGAAGCAAGAGAAATGGTGATTTCATCAAGCCCAGTTACATACTCAGAATCTGTACTACTGCGCAAATAGGCATGCCTCTGTAGGCAAAAAACTCATTTCTGACAAAGTTGCCCAAATGCATCTCAGAAGTGTGCAACTTGTTCCCTGAGTTAGAAAACGTCGAGAAACAGTCGTTTCTGCTAGCGCTGTGCTTCTACACATGTATTTGCTGAACGGTGAAAGCGCACAGTAATGTACTTTTCTCCCAGCAAATACACTGTTTCTAAGGAAATGGGAACACACTGAGGAGACACTTGTGGGAGCTACTGTGACTAAAACTGAGCTTCCCTACGCACAGGGAAGCAAGAGAAATGCTGATTTCATCAAGCCCAGTTACATACTCAGAATCTGTACTACTGCGCAAATAGACATGTCTCTGTAGGCAAAAAACTCATTTCTGACAAAGTTGCCCAAATGCAACTCAGAAGTGTGCAACTTGTTCCGTGAGTTAAAAACGTCGAGAAACGGTCGTTTCTGCTAGCGCTGTGCTTCTACACATGTATTTGCTGAACGGTGAAAGCGCACAGTAATGCACTTTTATCCCAGCAAATACACTGTTTCTAAGGAAATGGGAACACACTGAGGACACACTTGTGGGAGCTACTGTGACTAAAACTGAGCTTCCCTACGCACAGGGAAGGAAGAGAAATGCTGATTTCATCAAGCCCAGTTACATACTCAGAATCTGTGCTACTGCGCAAATAGGCATGTCTCTTTAGGCAAAAACTCATTTCTGCCAAAGTTGCCCAAATGCATCTCAGATGTGTGCAATTTGTTACCTGAGTTAGAAAACGTCGAGAAACGGTCGTTTCAGCTAGCGCTGTGCTTCTACACATGTATTTACTGAACGGTGAAAGCGCACAGTAATGCACTTTTCTCCCAGCAAATACACTGTTTCTAAGGAAATGGGAACACACTGAGGAGACACTTGTGGGAGCTACTGTGACTAAAACTGAGCTTCCCTACGCACAGGGAAGCAAGAGAAATGCTGATTTCATCAAGCCCAGTTACATACTCAGAATCTGTACTACTGCGCAAATAGGCATGTCTCTGTAGGCAAAAAACTGATTTCTGACAAAGTTGCCCAAATGCATCTCAGAAGTGTGCAACCTGTTCCCTGAGTGAAAAAACGTCGAGAAACCGTCGTTTCTGCTAGGGCTGTGCTTCTACACATGTACTTGCTGAACGGTGAAAGCGCACATTAGTGCACTTTTCTCCCAGCAAATACACTGTTTCTAAGGAAATGGGAACACACTGAGGAGACACTTGTGGGAGCTACTGTGACTAAAACTGAGCTTCCCTACGCACAGGGAAGCAAGAGAAATGCTGATTTCATCAAGCCCAGTTACATACTCAGAATCTGTACTACTGCGCAAATAGGCATGTCTCTGTAGGCAAAGAACTCATTTCTGACAAAGTTGCCCAAATGCATCTCAGAAGTGTGCAACTTGTTCCCTGAGTTAGAAAATGTCGAGAAACGTTAGTTTCTGCTAGCGCTGTGCTTCTACACATGTATTTGCTGAACGGTGAAAGCGCACAGTAATGCACTTTTCTCCCAGCAAATACACTGTGTCTAAGGAAATGGGAACACACTGAGGAGACACTTGTGGGAGCTACTGTTACTAAAACTGAGCTTCCCTACGCACAGGGAAGCAAGAGAAATGCTGATTTCATCAAGCCCAGTTACATACTCAGAATCTGTACTACTGCGCAAATAGGCATGTCTCTGTAGGCAAAAATCTCATTTCTGACAAAGTTGCCCAAATGCATCTCAGAAGTGTGCAACTTGTTCCCAGAGTTAGAAAACGTCGAGAAACGTTCGTTTCTGCTAGCGCTGTGCTTCTACACATGTATTTGCTGAACGGTGAAAGTGCACAGTAATGCACTTTTGTCGCAGCAAATACACTGTTTCTAAGGAAATGGGAACACACTGAGGAGACACTTGTGGGAGCTACTGTGACTAATACTGTGCTTCCCTACGCACAGGGAAGCAAGAGAAATGCTGATTTCATCCAGCCCAGTTACATACTCAGAATCTGTACTACTGCGCAAATAGGCATGTCTCTTTAGGCAAAAACTCATTTCTGCCAAAGTTGCCCAAATGCATCTCAGAAGTGTGCAATTTGTTCCCTGAGTTAGAAAACGTCGAGAAACGGTCGTTTCAGCTAGCGCTGTGCTTCTACACATGTATTTGCTGAACGGTGAAAGCGCACAGTAATGCACTTTTCTCCCAGCAAATACACTGTTTCTAAGGAAATGGGAACACACTGAGGAGACACTTGTGGGAGCTACTGTGACTAAAACTGAGCTTCCCTACGCACAGGGAAGCAAGAGAAATGCTGATTTCATCAAGCCCAGTTACATACTCAGAATCTGTACTACTGCGCAAATAGGCATGTCTCTGTAGGCAAAAAACTCATTTCTGACAAAGTTGCCCAAATGCATCTCAGAAGTGTGCAACTTGTTTCCAGAGTTAGAAAACGTCGAGAAACGGTTGTTTCTGCTAGCGCTGTGCTTCTACACATGTATTTGCTGAACGGTAAAGTGCACAGTAATGCACTTTTCTCCCAGCAAATACACTGTTTCTAAGGAAATGGGAACACACTGAGGAGACACTTGTGGGAGCTACTGTGACTAAAACTGAGCTTCCCTACGCACAGGGAAGCAAGAGAAATGCTGATTTCATCAAGCCCAGTTACATACTCAGAATCTGTACTACTGCGCAAATAGGCATGTCTCTGTAGGCAAAAAACTCATTTCTGACAAAGTTGCCCAAATGCATCTCAGAAGTGTGCAACTTGTTCCCGGAGTTAGAAAACGTCGAGAAACGGTCGTTTCTTCTAGCGCTGTGCTTCTACATATGTACTTGCTGAACGGTGAAAGAGCACAGTAATGTACTTTTCTCCCAGCAAATACACTGTTTCTAAGGAAATGGGAACACAATGAGGAGACACTTGTGGGAGCTACTGTGACTAAAACTGAGCTTCCCTTCGCACAGGGAAGCAAGAGAAATGGTGATTTCATCAAGCCCAGTTACATACTCAGAATCTGTACTACTGCGCAAATAGGCATGTCTCTGTAGGCAAAAAACTCATTTCTGACAAAGTTGCCCAAATGCATCTCAGAAGTGTGCAACTTGTTCCCTGAGTTAGAAAACGTCGAGAAACAGTCGTTTCTTCTAGCGCTGTGCTTCTGCACATGTATTTGCTGAACGGTGAAAGCGCACAGTAATGTACTTTTCTCCCAGCAAATACACTGTTTCTAAGGAAATGGGAACACACTGAGGAGACACTTGTGGGAGCTACTGTGATTAAAACTGAGCTTCCCTACGCACAGGGAAGCAAGAGAAATGCTGATTTCATCAATCCCAGTTACATACTCAGAATCTGTACTACTGCGCAAATAGGCATGTCTCTTTAGGCAAAAAACTCATTTCTGACAAAGTTGCCTAAATGCATCTCAGAAGTGTGCAACTTGTTCCCTGAGTTAGAAAACGTCGAGAAACGGTCTTTTCTGCTAGCGCTGTGCTTCTACACATGTACTTGCTGAACGGTGAAAGCGCACAGTAATGTACTTTTCTCCCAGCAAATACACTGTTTCTAAGGAAATGGGAACACACTGAGGAGACACTTGTGGGAGCTACTGTGACTAAAACTGAGCTTCCCAACGCACAGGGAAGCAAGAGAAATGCTGATTTCATCAAGCCCAGTTACATACTCAGAATCTGTACTACTGCGCAAATAGGCATGTCTCTGTAGGCAAAAAACTCATTTCTGACAAAGTTGCCCAAATGCATCTCAGAAGTGTGCAACTTGTTCCCTGAGATAGAAAACGTCGAGAAACAGTCGTTTCTGCTAGCGCTGTGCTTCTACACATGTATTTGCTGAACGGTGAAAGCGCACAGTAATTCACTTTTCTCCCAGCAAATACACTGTTTCTAAGGAAATGGGAACACACTGAGGAGACACTTGTGGGAGCTACTGTGACTAAAACTGAGCTTCCCTACGCACAGGGAAGCAAGAGAAATGCTGATTTCATCAAGCCCAGTTACATACTCAGAATCTGTACTACTGCGCGAATAGGCATGTCTCTGTAGGCAAAAAACTCATTTCTGACAAAGTTGCCCAAATGCATCTCAGAAGTGTGCAACTTGTTTCCAGAGTTAGAAAACGTCGAGAAACGGTTGTTTCTGCTAGCGCTGTGCTTCTACACATGTATTTGCTGAACGGTAAAGTGCACAGTAATGCACTTTTCTCCCAGCAAATACACTGTTTCTAAGGAAATGGGAACACACTGAGGAGACACTTGTGGGAGCTACTGTGACTAAAACTGAGCTTCCCTACGCACAGGGAAGCAAGAGAAATGCTGATTTCATCAAGCCCAGTTACATACTCAGAATCTGTACTAATGCGCAAATAGGCATGTCTCTGTAGGCAAAAAACTCATTTCTGACAAAGTTGCCCAAATGCATCTCAGAAGTGTGCAACTTGTTCCCGGAGTTAGAAAACGTCGAGAAACGGTCGTTTCTGCTAGCGCTGTGCTTCTACATATGTACTTGCTGAACGGTGAAAGAGCACAGTAATGTACTTTTCT
Organism: Acomys minous; assembly: GCF_964271855.1. Taxonomy (NCBI): domain Eukaryota; kingdom Metazoa; phylum Chordata; class Mammalia; order Rodentia; family Muridae; genus Acomys; species Acomys minous. Next base: position 4,771,271 of record NW_028182181.1, read on the forward strand.
CCCAGCAAATACACTGTTTCTAAGGAAATGGGAACACAGTGAGGAGACACTTGTGGGAGCTACTGTGACTAAAACTGAGCTTCCCTTCGCACAGGGAAGCAAGAGAAATGGTGATTTCATCAAGCCCAGTTACATACTCAGAATCTGTACTACTGCGCAAATAGGCATGCCTCTGTAGGCAAAAAACTCATTTCTGACAAAGTTGCCCAAATGCATCTCAGAAGTGTGCAACTTGTTCCCTGAGTTAGAAAACGTCGAGAAACAGTCGTTTCTGCTAGCGCTGTGCTTCTACACATGTATTTGCTGAACGGTGAATGCGCACAGTAATGTACTTTTCTCCCAGCAAATACACTGTTTCTAAGGAAATGGGAACACACTGAGGAGACACTTGTGGGAGCTACTGTGACTAAAACTGAGCTTCCCTACGCACAGGGAAGCAAGAGAAATGCTGATTTCATCAAGCCCAGTTACATACTCAGAATCTGTACTACTGCGCAAATAGACATGTCTCTGTAGGCAAAAAACTCATTTCTGACAAAGTTGCCCAAATGCAACTCAGAAGTGTGCAACTTGTTCCGTGAGTTAGAAAACGTCGAGAAACGGTCGTTTCTGCTAGCGCTGTGCTTCTACACATGTATTTGCTGAACGGTGAAAGCGCACAGTAATGCACTTTTATCCCAGCAAATACACTGTTTCTAAGGAAATGGGAACACACTGAGGACACACTTGTGGGAGCTACTGTGACTAAAACTGAGCTTCCCTACGCACAGGGAAGGAAGAGAAATGCTGATTTCATCCAGCCCAGTTACATACTCAGAATCTGTGCTACTGCGCAAATAGGCATGTCTCTTTAGGCAAAAACTCATTTCTGCCAAAGTTGCCCAAATGCATCTCAGATGTGTGCAATTTGTTCCCTGAGTTAGAAAACGTCGAGAAACGGTCGTTTCAGCTAGCGCTGTGCTTCTACACATGTATTTACTGAACGGTGAAAGCACACAGTAATGCACTTTTCTCCCAGCAAATACACTGTTTCTAAGGAAATGGGAACACACTGAGGAGACACTTGTGGGAGCTACTGTGACTAAAACTGAGCTTCCCTACGCACAGGGAAGCAAGAGAAATGCTGATTTCATCAAGCCCAGTTACATACTCAGAATCTGTACTACTGCGCAAATAGGCATGTCTCTGTAGGCAAAAAACTCATTTCTGACAAAGTTGCCCAAATGCATCTCAGAAGTGTGCAACCTGTTCCCTGAGTGAGAAAACGTCGAGAAACCGTCGTTTCTGCTAGGGCTGTGCTTCTACACATGTACTTGCTGAACGGTGAAAGCGCACATTAATGCACTTTTCTCCCAGCAAATACACTGTTTCTAAGGAAATGGGAACACACTGAGGAGACACTTGTGGGAGCTACTGTGACTAAAACTGAGCTTCCCTACGCACAGGGAAGCAAGAGAAATGCTGATTTCATCAAGCCCAGTTACATACTCAGAATCTGTACTACTGCGCAAATAGGCATGTCTCTGTAGGCAAAGAACTCATTTCTGACAAAGTTGCCCAAATGCATCTCAGAAGTGTGCAACTTGTTCCCTGAGTTAGAAAATGTCGAGAAACGTTAGTTTCTGCTAGCGCTGTGCTTCTACACATGTATTTGCTGAACGGTGAAAGCGCACAGTAATGCACTTTTCTCCCAGCAAATACACTGTGTCTAAGGAAATGGGAACACACTGAGGAGACACTTGTGGGAGCTACTGTTACTAAAACTGAGCTTCCCTACGCACAGGGAAGCAAGAGAAATGCTGATTTCATCAAGCCCAGTTACATACTCAGAATCTGTACTACTGCGCAAATAGGCATGTCTCTGTAGGCAAAAATCTCATTTCTGACAAAGTTGCCCAAATGCATCTCAGAAGTGTGCAACTTGTTCCCAGAGTTAGAAAACGTCGAGAAACGTTCGTTTCTGCTAGCGCTGTGCTTCTACACATGTATTTGCTGAACGGTGAAAGTGCACAGTAATGCACTTTTGTCGCAGCAAATACACTGTTTCTATGGAAATGGGAACACACTGAGGAGACACTTGTGGGAGCTACTGTGACTAATACTGTGCTTCCCTACGCACAGGGAAGCAAGAGAAATGCTGATTTCATCCAGCCCAGTTACATACTCAGAATCTGTACTACTGCGCAAATAGGCATGTCTCTTTAGGCAAAAACTCATTTCTGCCAAAGTTGCCCAAATGCATCTCAGAAGTGTGCAATTTGTTCCCTGAGTTAGAAAACGTCGAGAAACGGTCGTTTCAGCTAGCGCTGTGCTTCTACACATGTATTTGCTGAACGGTGAAAGCGCACAGTAATGCACTTTTCTCCCAGCAAATACACTGTTTCTAAGGAAATGGGAACACACTGAGGAGACACTTGTGGGAGCTACTGTGACTAAAACTGAGCTTCCCTACGCACAGGGAAGCAAGAGAAATGCTGATTTCATCAAGCCCAGTTACATACTCAGAATCTGTACTACTGCGCAAATAGGCATGTCTCTGTAGGCAAAAAACTCATTTCTGACAAAGTTGCCCAAATGCATCTCAGAAGTGTGCAACCTGTTCCCTGAGTGAGAAAACGTCGAGAAACCGTCGTTTCTGCTAGGGCTGTGCTTCTACACATGTACTTGCTGAACGGTGAAAGCGCACATTAATGCACTTTTCTCCCAGCAAATACACTGTTTCTAAGGAAATGGGAACACACTGAGGAGACACTTGTGGGAGCTACTGTGACTAAAACTGAGCTTCCCTACGCACAGGGAAGCAAGAGAAATGCTGATTTCATCAAGCCCAGTTACATACTCAGAATCTGTACTACTGCGCAAATAGGCATGTCTCTGTAGGCAAAGAACTCATTTCTGACAAAGTTGCCCAAATGCATCTCAGAAGTGTGCAACTTGTTCCCTGAGTTAGAAAATGTCGAGAAACGTTAGTTTCTGCTAGCGCTGTGCTTCTACACATGTATTTGCTGAACGGTGAAAGCGCACAGTAATGCACTTTTCTCCCAGCAAATACACTGTGTCTAAGGAAATGGGAACACACTGAGGAGACACTTGTGGGAGCTACTGTTACTAAAACTGAGCTTCCCTACGCACAGGGAAGCAAGAGAAATGCTGATTTCATCAAGCCCAGTTACATACTCAGAATCTGTACTACTGCGCAAATAGGCATGTCTCTGTAGGCAAAAATCTCATTTCTGACAAAGTTGCCCAAATGCATCTCAGAAGTGTGCAACTTGTTCCCAGAGTTAGAAAACGTCGAGAAACGTTCGTTTCTGCTAGCGCTGTGCTTCTACACATGTATTTGCTGAACGGTGAAAGTGCACAGTAATGCACTTTTGTCGCAGCAAATACACTGTTTCTAAGGAAATGGGAACACACTGAGGAGACACTTGTGGGAGCTACTGTGACTAATACTGTGCTTCCCTACGCACAGGGAAGCAAGAGAAATGCTGATTTCATCCAGCCCAGTTACATACTCAGAATCTGTACTACTGCGCAAATAGGCATGTCTCTTTAGGCAAAAACTCATTTCTGCCAAAGTTGCCCAAATGCATCTCAGAAGTGTGCAATTTGTTCCCTGAGTTAGAAAACGTCGAGAAACGGTCGTTTCAGCTAGCGCTGTGCTTCTACACATGTATTTGCTGAACGGTGAAAGCGCACAGTAATGCACTTTTCTCCCAGCAAATACACTGTTTCTAAGGAAATGGGAACACACTGAGGAGACACTTGTGGGAGCTACTGTGACTAAAACTGAGCTTCCCTACGCACAGGGAAGCAAGAGAAATGCTGATTTCATCAAGCCCAGTTACATACTCAGAATCTGTACTACTGCGCAAATAGGCATGTCTCTGTAGGCAAAAAACTCATTTCTGACAAAGTTGCCCAAATGCATCTCAGAAGTGTGCAACTTGTTTCCAGAGTTAGAAAACGTCGAGAAACGGTTGTTTCTGCTAGCGCTGTGCTTCTACACATGTATTTGCTGAACGGTAAAGTGCACAGTAATGCACTTTTCTCCCAGCAAATACACTGTTTCTAAGGAAATGGGAACACACTGAGGAGACACTTGTGGGAGCTACTGTGACTAAAACTGAGCTTCCCTACGCACAGGGAAGCAAGAGAAATGCTGATTTCATCAAGCCCAGTTACATACTCAGAATCTGTACTACTGCGCAAATAGGCATGTCTCTGTAGGCAAAAAACTCATTTCTGACAAAGTTGCCCAAATGCATCTCAGAAGTGTGCAACTTGTTCCCGGAGTTAGAAAACGTCGAGAAACGGTCGTTTCTGCTAGCGCTGTGCTTCTACATATGTACTTGCTGAACGGTGAAAGAGCACAGTAATGTACTTTTCTCCCAGCAAATACACTGTTTCTAAGGAACTGGGAACACACTGAGGAGACACTTGTGGGAGCTACTGTGACTAAAACTGAGCTTCCCTTCGCACAGGGAAGCAAGAGAAATGGTGATTTCATCAAGCCCAGTTACATACTCAGAATCTGTACTACTGCGCAAATAGGCATGTCTCTGTAGGCAAAAAACTCATTTCTGACAAAGTTGCCCAAATGCATCTCAGAAGTGTGCAACATGTTCCCTGAGTTAGAAAACGTCGAGAAACAGTCGTTTCTTCTAGCGCTGTGCTTCTACACATGTATTTGCTGAACGGTGAAAGCGCACAGTAATGTACTTTTCTCCCAGCAAATACACTGTTTCTAAGGAAATGGGAACACACTGAGGAGACACTTGTGGGAGCTACTGTGATTAAAACTGAGCTTCCCTACGCACAGGGAAGCAAGAGAAATGCTGATTTCATCAATCCCAGTTACATACTCAGAATCTGTACTACTGCGCAAATAGGCATGTCTCTGTAGGCAAAAAACTCATTTCTGACAAAGTTGCCTAAATGCATCTCAGAAGTGTGCAACTTGTTCCCTGAGTTAGAAAACGTCGAGAAACGGTCTTTTCTGCTAGCGCTGTGCTTCTACACATGTACTTGCTGAACGGTGAAAGCGCACAGTAATGTACTTTTCTCCCAGCAAATACACTGTTTCTAAGGAAATGGGAACACACTGAGGAGACACTTGTGGGAGCTACTGTGACTAAAACTGAGCTTCCCAACGCACAGGGAAGCAAGAGAAATGCTGATTTCATCAAGCCCAGTTACATACTCAGAATCTGTACTACTGCGCAAATAGGCATGTCTCTGTAGGCAAAAAACTCATTTCTGACAAAGTTGCCCAAATGCATCTCAGAAGTGTGCAACTTGTTCCCTGAGATAGAAAACGTCGAGAAACAGTCGTTTCTGCTAGCGCTGTGCTTCTACACATGTATTTGCTGAACGGTGAAAGCGCACAGTAATGCACTTTTGTCCCAGCAAATACACTGTTTCTAAGGAAATGGGAACACACTGAGGAGACACTTGTGGGAGCTACTGTGACTAAAACTGAGCTTCCCTACGCACAGGGAAGCAAGAGAAATGCTGATTTCATCAAGCCCAGTTACATACTCAGAATCTGTACTACTGCGCGAATAGGCATGTCTCTGTAGGCAAAAAACTCATTTCTGACAAAGTTGCCCAAATGCAACTCAGAAGTGTGCAACTTGTTCCGTGAGTTAGAAAACGTCGAGAAACGGTCGTTTCTGCTAGCACTGTGCTTCTACACATGTATTTGATGAACGGTGAAAGCGCACAGTAATGCACTTTTCTCCCAGCAAATACACTGTTTCTAAGGAAATGGGAACACACTGAGGACACACTTGTGGGAGCTACTGTGACTAAAACTGAGCTTCCCTACGCACAGGGAAGCAAGAGAAATGCTGATTTCATCCAGCCCAGTTACATACTCAGAATCTGTGCTACTGCGCAAATAGGCATGTCTCTTTAGGCAAAAACTCATTTCTGCCAAAGTTGCCCAAATGCATCTCAGAAGTGTGCAATTTGTTCCCTGAGTTAGAAAACGTCGAGAAACGGTCGTTTCAGCTAGCGCTGTGCTTCTACACATGTATTTGCTGAACGGTGAAAGCGCACAGTAATGCACTTTTGTCCCAGCAAATACACTGTTTCTAAGGAAATGGGAACACACTGAGGAGACACTTGTGGGAGCTACTGTGACTAAAACTGTGCTTCCCTACGCACAGGGAAGCAAGAGAAATGCTGATTTCATCCAGCCCAGTTACATACTCAGAATCTGTACTACTGCGCAAATAGGCATGTCTCTTTAGGCAAAAACTCATTTCTGCCAAAGTTGCCCAAATGCATCTCAGAAGTGTGCAATTTGTTCCCTGAGTTAGAAAACGTCGAGAAACGGTCGTTTCAGCTAGCGCTGTGCTTCTACACATGTATTTGCTGAACGGTGAAAGCGCACAGTAATGCACTTTTCTCCCAGCAAATACACTGTTTCTAAGGAAATGGGAACACACTGAGGAGACACTTGTGGGAGCTACTGTGACTAAAACTGAGCTTCCCTACGCACAGGGAAGCAAGAGAAATGCTGATTTCATCAAGCCCAGTTACATACTCAGAATCTGTACTACTGCGCAAATAGGCATGTCTCTGTAGGCAAAAAACTCATTTCTGACAAAGTTGCCCAAATGCATCTCAGAAGTGTGCAACCTGTTCCCTGAGTGAGAAAACGTCGAGAAACCGTCGTTTCTGCTAGGGCTGTGCTTCTACACATGTACTTGCTGAACGGTGAAAGCGCACATTAATGCACTTTTCTCCCAGCAAATACACTGTTTCTAAGGAAATGGGAACACACTGAGGAGACACTTGTGGGAGCTACTGTGACTAAAACTGAGCTTCCCTACGCACAGGGAAGCAAGAGAAATGCTGATTTCATCAAGCCCAGTTACATACTCAGAATCTGTACTACTGCGCAAATAGGCATGTCTCTGTAGGCAAATAACTCGTTTCTGACAAAGTTGCCCAAATGCATCTCAGAAGTGTGCAACTTGTTCCCTGAGTTAGAAAATGTCGAGAAACGTTAGTTTCTGCTAGCGCTGTGCTTCTACACATGTATTTGCTGAACGGTGAAAGCGCACAGTAATGCACTTTTCTCCCAGCAAATACACTGTGTCTAAGGAAATGGGAACACACTGAAGAGACACTTGTGGGAGCTACTGTGACTAAAACTGAGCTTCCCTACGCACAGGGAAGCAAGAGAAATGCTGATTTCATCAAGCCCAGTTACATACTCAGAATCTGTACTACTGCGCAAATAGGCATGTCTCTGTAGGCAAAAATCTCATTTCTGACAAAGTTGCCCAAATGCATCTCAGAAGTGTGCAACTTGTTTCCAGAGTTAGAAAACGTCGCGAAACGGTTGTTTCTGCTAGCGCTGTGCTTGTACACATGTATTTGCTGAACGGTAAAATGCACAGTAATGCACTTTTCTCCCAGCAAATACACTGTTTCTAAGGAAATGGGAACACACTGAGGAGACACTTGTGGGAGCTACTGTGACTAAAACTGAGCTTCCCTACGCACAGGGAAGCCAGAGAAATGCTGATTTCATCAAGCCCAGTTACATACTCAGAATCTGTACTACTGCGCAAATAGGCATGTCTCTGTAGGCAAAAAACTCATTTCTGACAAAGTTGCCCAAATGCATCTCAGAAGTGTGCAACTTGTTCCCGGAGTTAGAAAACGTCGAGAAACGGTCGTTTCTGCTAGCGCTGTGCTTCTACATATGTACTTGCTGAACGGTGAAAGAGCACAGTAATGTACTTTTCTCCCAGCAAATACACTGTTTCTAAGGAAATGGGAACACAGTGAGGAGACACTTGTGGGAGCTACTGTGACTAAAACTGAGCTTCCCTTCGCACAGGGAAGCAAGAGAAATGGTGATTTCATCAAGCCCAGTTACATACTCAGAATCTGTACTACTGCGCAAATAGGCATGTCTCTGTAGGCAAAAAACTCATTTCTGACAAAGTTGCCCAAATGCATCTCAGAAGTGTGCAACTTGTTCCCTGAGTTAGAAAACGTCGAGAAACAGTCGTTTCTGCTAGCGCTGTGCTTCTACACATGTATTTGCTGAACGGTGAAAGCGCACAGTAATGTACTTTTCTCCCAGCAAATACACTGTTTCTAAGAAATGGGAACACACTGAGGAGACACTTGTGGGAGCTACTGTGATTAAAACTGAGCTTCCCTACGCACAGGGAAGCAAGAGAAATGCTGATTTCATCAATCCCAGTTACATACTCAGAATCTGTACTACTGCGCAAATAGGCATGTCTCTTTAGGCAAAAAACTCATTTCTGACAAAGTTGCCTAAATGCATCTCAGAAGTGTGCAACTTGTTCCCTGAGTTAGAAAACGTCGAGAAACGGTCTTTTCTGCTAGCGCTGTGCTTCTACACATGTACTTGCTGAACGGTGAAAGCGCACAGTAATGTACTTTTCTCCCAGCAAATACACTGTGTCTAAGGAAATGGGAACACACTGAGGAGACACTTGTGGGAGCTACTGTGACTAAAACTGAGCTTCCCAACGCACAGGGAAGCAAGAGAAATGCTGATTTCATCCAGCCCAGTTACATACTCAGAATCTGTACTACTGCGCAAATAGGCATGTCTCTGTAGGCAAAAAACTCATTTCTGACAAAGTTGCCCAAATGCATCTCAGAAGTGTGCAACTTGTTCCCTGAGATAGAAAACGTCGAGAAACAGTCGTTTCTGCTAGCGCTGTGCTTCTACACATGTATTTGCTGAACGGTGAAAGCGCACAGTAATTCACTTTTCTCCCAGCAAATACACTGTTTCTAAGGAAATGGGAACACACTGAGGAGACACTTGTGGGAGCTACTGTGACTAAAACTGAGCTTCCCTACGCACAGGGAAGCAAGAGAAATGCTGATTTCATCAAGCCCAGTTACATACTCAGAATCTGTACTACTGCGCAAATAGGCATGTCTCTGTAGGCAAAAAACTCATTTCTGACAAAGTTGCCCAAATGCAACTCAGAAGTTTGCAACTTGTTCCGTGAGTTAGAAAACGTCGAGAAATGGTCGTTTCTGCTAGCGCTGTGCTTCTACACATGTATTTGATGAACGGTGAAAGCGCACAGTAATGCACTTTTCTCCCAGCAAATACACTGTTTCTAAGGAAATGGGAACACACTGAGGACACACTTGTGGGAGCTACTGTGACTAAAACTGAGCTTCCCTACGCACAGGGAAGCAAGAGAAATGCTGATTTCATCCAGCCCAGTTACATACTCAGAATCTGTGCTACTGCGCAAATAGGCATGTCTCTTTAGGCAAAAACTCATTTCTGCCAAAGTTGCCCAAATGCATCTCAGAAGTGTGCAATTTGTTCCCTGAGTTAGAAAACGTCGAGAAACGGTCGTTTCAGCTAGCGCTGTGCTTCTACACATGTATTTACTGAACGGTGAAAGCGCACAGTAATGCACTTTTGTCCCAGCAAATACACTGTTTCTAAGGAAATGGGAACACACTGAGGAGACACTTGTGGGAGCTACTGTGACTAAAACTGAGCTTCCCTACGCACAGGGAAGCAAGAGAAATGCTGATTTCATCAAGCCCAGTTACATACTCAGAATCTGTACTACTGCGCAAATAGGCATGTCTCTTTAGGCAAAAAACTCATTTCTGACAAAGTTGCCCAAATGCATCTCAGAAGTGTTCAACCTGTTCCCTGAGTTAGAAAATGTCGAGAAACGGTCGTTTCTGCTAGCGCTGTGCTTCTACACATGTATTTGCTGAACGGTGAAAGCGCACAGTAATGCACTTTTGTCCCAGCAAATACACTGTTTCTAAGGAAATGGGAACACACTGAGGAGACACTTGTGGGAGCTACTGTGACTAAAACTGTGCTTCCCTACGCACAGGGAAGCAAGAGAAATGCTGATTTCATCCAGCCCAGTTACATACTCAGAATCTGTACTACTGCGCAAATAGGCATGTCTCTTTAGGCAAAAAATCATTTCTGCCAAAGTTGACCAAATGCATCTCAGAAGTGTGCAATTTGTTCCCTGAGTTAGAAAACGTCGAGAAACGGTCGTTTCAGCTAGCGCTGTGCTTCTACACATGTATTTGCTGAACGGTGAAAGCGCACAGTAATGCACTTTTCTCCCAGCAAATACACTGTTTCTAAGGAAATGGGAACACACTGAGGAGACACTTGTGGGAGCTACTGTGACTAAAACTGAGCTTCCCTACGCACAGGGAAGCAAGAGAAATGCTGATTTCATCAAGCCCAGTTACATACTCAGAATCTGTACTACTGCGCAAATAGGCATGTCTCTGTAGGCAAAAATCTCATTTCTGACAAAGTTGCCCAAATGCATCTCAGAAGTGTGCAACTTGTTCCCAGAGTTAGAAAACGTCGAGAAACGTTCGTTTCTGCTAGCGCTGTGCTTCTACACATGTATTTGCTGAACGGTGAAAGCGCACAGTAATGCACTTTTGTCGCAGCAAATACACTGTTTCTAAGGAAATGGGAACACACTGAGGAGACACTTGTGGGAGCTACTGTGACTAATACTGTGCTTCCCTACGCACAGGGAAGCAAGAGAAATGCTGATTTCATCCAGCCCAGTTACATACTCAGAATCTGTACTACTGCGCAAATAGGCATGTCTCTTTAGGCAAAAACTCATTTCTGCCAAAGTTGCCCAAATGCATCTCAGAAGTGTGCAATTTGTTCCCTGAGTTAGAAAACGTCGAGAAACGGTCGTTTCAGCTAGCGCTGTGCTTCTACACATGTATTTGCTGAACGGTGAAAGCACACAGTAATGCACTTTTCTCCCAGCAAATACACTGTTTCTAAGGAAATGGGAACACACTGAGGAGACACTTGTGGGAGCTACTGTGACTAAAACTGAGCTTCCCTACGCACAGGGAAGCAAGAGAAATGCTGATTTCATCAAGCCCAGTTACATACTCAGAATCTGTACTACTGCGCAAATAGGCATGTCTCTGTAGGCAAAAAACTCATTTCTGACAAAGTTGCCCAAATGCAACTCAGAAGTTTGCAACTTGTTCCGTGAGTTAGAAAACGTCGAGAAACGGTCGTTTCTGCTAGCGCTGTGCTTCTACACATGTATTTGATGAACGGTGAAAGCGCACAGTAATGCACTTTTCTCCCAGCAAATACACTGTTTCTAAGGAAATGGGAACACACTGAGGACACACTTGTGGGAGCTACTGTGACTAAAACTGAGCTTCCCTACGCACAGGGAAGCAAGAGAAATGCTGATTTCATCCAGCCCAGTTACATACTCAGAATCTGTGCTACTGCGCAAATAGGCATGTCTCTTTAGGCAAAAACTCATTTCTGCCAAAGTTGCCCAAATGCATCTCAGAAGTGTGCAACTTCTTCCCTGAGTTAGAAAACGTCGAGAAACGGTTGTTTCAGCTAGCGCTGTGCTTCTACACATGTATTTACTGAACGGTGAAAGCGCACAGTAATGCACTTTTGTCCCAGCAAATACACTGTTTCTAAGGAAATGGGAACACACTGAGGAGACACTTGTGGGAGCTACTGTGACTAAAACTGAGCTTCCCTACGCACAGGGAAGCAAGAGAAATGCTGATTTCATCAAGCCCAGTTACATACTCAGAATCTGTACTACTGCGCAAATAGGCATGTCTCTTTAGGCAAAAAACTCATTTCTGACAAAGTTGCCCAAATGCATCTCAGAAGTGTGCAACCTGTTCCCTGAGTTAGAAAACGTCGAGAAACGGTCGTTTCTGCTAGCGCTGTGCTTCTACACATGTATTTGCTGAACGGTGAATGCGCACAGTAATGCACTTTTGTCCCAGCAAATACACTGTTTCTAAGGAAATGGGAACACACTGAGGAGACACTTGTGGGAGCTACTGTGACTAAAACTGTGCTTCCCTACGCACAGGGAAGCAAGAGAAATGCTGATTTCATCCAGCCCAGTTACATACTCAGAATCTGTACTACTGCGCAAATAGGCATGTCTCTTTAGGCAAAAACTCATTTCTGCCAAAGTTGCCCAAATGCATCTCAGAAGTGTGCAATTTGTTCCCTGAGTTAGAAAACGTCGAGAAACGGTCGTTTCAGCTAGCGCTGTGCTTCTACACATGTATTTGCTGAACGGTGAAAGCGCACAGTAATGCACTTTTCTCCCAGCAAATACACTGTTTCTAAGGAAATGGGAACACACTGAGGAGACACTTGTGGGAGCTACTGTGACTAAAACTGAGCTTCCCTACGCACAGGGAAGCAAGAGAAATGCTGATTTCATCAAGCCCAGTTACATACTCAGAATCTGTACTACTGCGCAAATAGGCATGTCTCTGTAGGCAAAAATCTCATTTCTGACAAAGTTGCCCAAATGCATCTCAGAAGTGTGCAACTTGTTCCCAGAGTTAGAAAACGTCGAGAAACGTTCGTTTCTGCTAGCGCTGTGCTTCTACACATGTATTTGCTGAACGGTGAAAGCGCACAGTAATGCACTTTTGTCGCAGCAAATACACTGTTTCTAAGGAAATGGGAACACACTGAGGAGACACTTGTGGGAGCTACTGTGACTAATACTGTGCTTCCCTACGCACAGGGAAGCAAGAGAAATGCTGATTTCATCCAGCCCAGTTACATACTCAGAATCTGTACTACTGCGCAAATAGGCATGTCTCTTTAGGCAAAAACTCATTTCTGCCAAAGTTGCCCAAATGCATCTCAGAAGTGTGCAATTTGTTCCCTGAGTTAGAAAACGTCGAGAAACGGTCGTTTCAGCTAGCGCTGTGCTTCTACACATGTATTTGCTGAACGGTGAAAGCACACAGTAATGCACTTTTCTCCCAGCAAATACACTGTTTCTAAGGAAATGGGAACACACTGAGGAGACACTTGTGGGAGCTACTGTGACTAAAACTGAGCTTCCCTACGCACAGGGAAGCAAGAGAAATGCTGATTTCATCAAGCCCAGTTACATACTCAGAATCTGTACTACTGCGCAAATAGGCATGTCTCTGTAGGCAAAAATCTCATTTCTGACAAAGTTGCCCAAATGCATCTCAGAAGTGTGCAACTTGTTCCCAGAGTTAGAAAACGTCGAGAAACGTTCGTTTCTGCTAGCGCTGTGCTTCTACACATGTATTTGCTGAACGGTGAAAGCGCACAGTAATGCACTTTTGTCGCAGCAAATACACTGTTTCTAAGGAAATGGGAACACACTGAGGAGACACTTGTGGGAGCTACTGTGACTAATACTGTGCTTCCCTACGCACAGGGAAGCAAGAGAAATGCTGATTTCATCCAGCACAGTTACATACTCAGAATCTGTACTACTGCGCAAATAGGCATGTCTCTTTAGGCAAAAACTCAAATCTGCCAAAGTTGCCCAAATGCATCTCAGAAGTGTGCAATTTGTTCCCTGAGTTAGAAAACGTCGAGAAACGGTCGTTTCAGCTAGCGCTGTGCTTCTACACATGTATTTGCTGAACGGTGAAAGCACACAGTAATGCACTTTTCTCCCAGCAAATACACTGTTTCTAAGGAAATGGGAACACACTGAGGAGACACTTGTGGGAGCTACTGTGACTAAAACTGAGCTTCCCTACGCACAGGGAAGCAAGAGAAATGCTGATTTCATCAAGCCCAGTTACATACTCAGAATCTGTACTACTGCGCAAATAGGCATGTCTCTTTTGGCAAAAAACTCATTTCTGACAAAGTTGCCCAAATGCATCTCAGAAGTGTGCCAATTGTTCCCTGACTTAGAAAACGTCGAGAAACGGTCGTTTCTGCTAGCACTGTGCTTCTACACATGTATTTGCTGAACGGTGAAAGCGCACAGTAATGCACTTTTCTCCCAGCAAATACACTGTTTCTAAGGAAATGGGAACACACTGAGGAGACACTTGCGGGAGCTACTGTGACTAAAACTGAGCTTCCCTACACACAGGTAAGCAAGAGAAATGCTGATTTCATCAAGCCCAGTTACATACTCAGAATCTGTACTACTGCGCAAATAGGCATGTCTCTGTAGGCAAAAAACTCATTTCTGACAAAGTTGCCCAAATGAATATCAGAAGTGGGCAACTTGTTCTCTGAGTTAGAAAACGTCGAGAAACGGTCTTTTCTGCTAGCGCTGTGCTTCTACACATATATTTGCTGAACGTTGAAAGCCCACAGTAATGCACTTTTCTCCCAGCAAATACACTGTTACTAAGGAAATGGGAACACACTGAGGAGACACTTGTGGGAGCTACTGTGACTAAAACTGAGCTTCCCTACGCACAGGGAAGCAAGAGAAATGCTGATTTCATCAAGCCCAGTTACATACTCAGAATCTGTACTACTGCGCAAATAGGAATGTCTCTGTAGGCAAAAAACTCATTTCTGACGATGTTGCCCAAATGCATCTCAGAAGTGTGCAACTTGTTCCCTGAGTTAGAAAATGTCGAGAAACGTTCGTTTCTGCTAGCGCTGTGCTTCTACACATGTATTTGCTGAACGGTGAAAGCGCACAGTAATGCACTTTTCTCCCAGCAAATACACTGTTTCTAAGGAAATGGGAACACACTGAGGAGACACTTGTGGGAGCTACTGTGACTAAAACTGAGCTTCCCTACGCACAGGGAAGCAAGAGAAATGCTGATTTCATCAAGCCCAGTTACATACTCAGAATCTGTACTACTGCGCAAATAGGCATGTCTCTGTAGACAAAAAACTCATTTCTGACAAAGTTGCCCAAATGCATCTCAGAAGTGTGCAACTTGTTCCCTGAGTTAGAAAACGTCGAGAAACGGTCATATCTGCTAACGCTCTGCTTCTACACATGTATTTGCTGAACGGTGAAAGCGCACAGTAATGCACTTTTCTCCCAGCAAATACACTGTTTCTAAGGAAATGGGAACACACTGAGGAGACACTTGTGGGAGCTACTGTGACTAAAACTGAGCTTCCCTACGCACAGGGAAGCAAGAGAAATGCTGATTTCATCAAGCCCAGTTACATACTCAGAATCTGTACTACTGCGCAAATAGGCATGTCTCTGTAGGCAAAAATCTCATTTCTGACAAAGTTGCCCAAATGCATCTCAGAAGTGTGCAACTTGTTCCCAGAGTTAGAAAACGTCGAGAAACGTTCGTTTCTGCTAGCGCTGTGCTTCTACACATGTATTTGCTGAACGGTGAAAGGGCACAGTAATGCACTTTTCTCCCAGCAAATACACTGTTTCTAAGGAAATGGGAACACACTGAGGAGACACTTGTGGGAGCTACTGTGACTAAAACTGAGCTTCCCTACGCACAGGGAAGCAAGAGAAATGCTGATTTCATCCAGCCCAGTTACATACTCAGATTCAGTACTACTGCGCAAATAGGCATGTCTCTTTAGGCAAAAACTCATTTCTGCCAAAGTTGCCCAAATGCATCTCAGAAGTGTGCAATTTGTTCCCTGAGTTAGAAAGCGTCGAGAAACGGTCGTTTCAGCTAGCGCTGTGCTTCTACACATGTATTTGCTGAACGGTGAGAGCGCACAGTAATGCACTTTTCTCCCAGCAAATACACTGTTTCTAAGGAAATGGGAACACACTGAGGAGACACTTGTGGGAGTTACTGTGACTAAAACTGAGCTTCCCTATGCACAGGGAAGCAAGAGAAATGCTGATTTCATCAAGCCCAGTTACATACTCAGAATCTGTACTACTGCGCAAATAGGCATGTCTCTTTAGGCAAAAACTCATTTCTGCCAAAGTTGCCCAAATGCATCTCAGAAGTGTGCAATTTGTTCCCTGAGTTAGAAAGCGTCGAGAAACGGTCGTTTCAGCTAGCGCTGTGCTTCTACACATGTATTTGCTGAACGGTGAAAGCGCACAGTAATGCACTTTTCTCCCAGCAAATACACTGTTTCTAAGGAAATGGGAACACACTGAAGAGACACTTGTGGGAGTTACTGTGACTAAAACTGAGATTCCCTATGCACAGGGAAGCAAGAGAAATGCTGATTTCATCAAGCCCAGTTACATACTCAGAATCTGTACTACTGCGCAAATAGGCATGTCTCTGTAGGCAAAAAACTCATTTCTGAAAAAGTTGCCCAAATGCATCTCAGAAGTGTGCAACTTGTTCCCTGAGTTAGAAAACATCGAGAAACGTTCGTTTCTCCTAGCGCTGTGCTTCCACACATGTATTTGCTGAACGGTGAAAGCGCACAGTAATGCACTTTTCGCCCAGCAAATACACTGTTTCTAAGGAAATGGGAACACACTGAGGAGACACTTGTGGGAGCTACTGTGATTAAAACTGAGCTTCCCTACGCACAGGGAAGCAAGAGAAATGCTGATTTCATCAAGCCCAGTTACATACTCAGAATCTGTACTACTGCGCAAATAGGCATGTCTCTGTAGGCAAAAAACTCATTTCTGACAAAGTTGCCCAAATGCATCTCAGAAGTGTGCAACTTGTTCCCTGAGTTAGAAAACGTCGAGAAACGTTCGTTTCTGCTAGCGCTGTGCTTCTACACATGTATTTGCTGAACGGTGAAAGCGCACAGTAATGCGCTTTTCTCCCAGCAAATACACTGTTTCTAAGGAAATGGGAACACACTGAAGAGACACTTGTGGGAGCTACTGTGACTAAAACTGAGCTTCCCTACGCACAGGGAAGCAAGAGAAATGATGATTTCATCAAGCCCAGTTACATACTCAGAATCTGTACTACTGCGCAAATAGGCATGTCTCTGTAGGCAAAAAACTCATTTCTGACAAAGTTGCCCAAATGCATCTCAGAAGTGTGCAACTTGTTCCCTGAGTTAGAAAACATCGAGAAACGTTCGTTTCTCCTAGCGCTGTGCTTCCACACATGTATTTGCTGAACGGTGAAAGCGCACAGTAATGCACTTTTCGCCCAGCAAATACACTGTTTCTAAGGAAATGGGAACACACTGAGGAGACACTTGTGGGAGCTACTGTGATTAAAACTGAGCTTCCCTACGCACAGGGAAGCAAGAGAAATGCTGATTTCATCAAGCCCAGTTACATACTCAGAATCTGTACTACTGCGCAAATAGGCATGTCTCTGTAGGCAAAAAACTCATTTCTGAAAAAGTTGCCCAAATGCATCTCAGAAGTGTGCAACTTGTTCCCTGAGTTAGAAAACATCGAGAAACGTTCGTTTCTCCTAGCGCTGTGCTTCCACACATGTATTTGCTGAACGGTGAAAGCGCACAGTAATGCACTTTTCGCCCAGCAAATACACTGTTTCTAAGGAAATGGGAACACACTGAGGAGACACTTGTGGGAGCTACTGTGATTAAAACTGAGCTTCCCTACGCACAGGGAAGCAAGAGAAATGCTGATTTCATCAAGCCCAGTTACATACTCAGAATCTGTACTACTGCGCAAATAGGCATGTCTCTGTAGGCAAAAAACTCATTTCTGACAAAGTTGCCCAAATGCATCTCAGAAGTGTGCAACTTGTTCCCTGAGTTAGAAAACGTCGAGAAACGTTCGTTTCTGCTAGCGCTGTGCTTCTACACATGTATTTGCTGAACGGTGAAAGCGCACAGTAATGCGCTTTTCTCCCAGCAAATACACTGTTTCTAAGGAAATGGGAACACACTGAAGAGACACTTGTGGGAGCTACTGTGACTAAAACTGAGCTTCCCTACGCACAGGGAAGCAAGAGAAATGCTGATTTCATCAAGCCCAGTTACATACTCAGAATCTGTACTACTGCGCAAATAGGCATGTCTCTGTAGGCAAAAAACTCATTTCTGACAAAGTTGCCCAAATGCATCTCAGAAGTGTGCAACTTGTTCCCTAAATTAGAAAACGTCGAGAAACGTTCGTTTCTGCCAGCGCTGTGCTTCTACACATGTATTTGCTGAACGGTGAAAGCGCACAGTAATGCACTTTTGTCCCAGCAAATACACTGTTTCTAAGGAAATGGGAACACACTGAGGAGACACTTGTGGGAGCTACTGTGACTAAAACTGAGCTTCCCTACGCACAGGGAAGCAAGATAAATGCTGATTTCATCAAGCCCAGTTACATACTCAGAATCTGTACTACTGCGCAAATAGGCATGCCTCTGTAGGCAAAAAACTCATTTCTGACAAAGATGCCCAAATGCATCTCAGAAGTGTGCAACTTGTTCCCTGAGTTAGAAAACGTCGAGAAACGTTCGTTTCTGCTAGCGCTGTGCTTCTACACATGTATTTGCTGAACGGGGAAAGCGAACAGTAATGCCATTTTCTCCCAGCAAATACACTGTTTCTAAGGAAATGGGAACACACTGAGGAGACACTTGTGGGAGCTACTGTGACTAAAACTGAGCTTCCCTACGCACAGGGAAGCAAGAGAAATGCTGATTTCATCAAGCCCAGTTACATACGCAGAATCTGTACTACTGTGCAAATAGGCATGTCTCTGTAGGCAAAAAACTCATTTCTGACAAAGTTGCCCAAATGCATGTCAGAAGTGTGCACCTTGTTCCCTGAGTTAGAAAACATCGAGAAACGTTCGTTTCTCCTAGCGCTGTGCTTCTACACATGTATTTGCTGAACGGTGAAAGCTCACAGTAATTCACTTTTCTCCCAGCAAGTACACTGTTTCTAAGGAAATGGGAACACACTGAGGAGACATTTGTGGGAGCAACTGTGACTAAAACTGAGCTTCCCTACGCACAGGGAAGCAAGAGAAATGCTGATTTCATCAAGCCCAGTTACATACTCAGAATCTGTACTACTGCGCAAATAGGCATGTCTCTGTAGGCAAAAAACTCATTTCTGACAAAGTTGCCCAAATGCGTCTCAGAAGTGTGCAACTTGTTCCCTGAGTTAGAAAATGTCGAGAAACGGTCATTTCTGCTAGCGCTGTGCTTCTTCACATGTACTTGCTGAACGGTGAAAGCGCACAGTAATGCACTTTTCTCCCAGCAAATACACTGTTTCTAAGGAAATGGGAACACACTGAGGAGACACTTGTGGGAGCTACTGTGACTAAAACTGAGCTTCCCTACGCACAGGGAAGCAAGAGAAATGCTGATTTCATCAAGCCCAGTTACATACTCAGAATCTGTACTACTGCGCAAATAGGCATGTCTCTGTAGGCAAAAAACTCATTTCTGACAAAGTTGCCCAAATGCATCTCAGAAGTGTGCAACTTGTTCCCTGAGTTAGAAAACGTCCAGAAACGGTCGTTTCAGCTAGCGCTGTGCTTCTACACATGTATTTGCTGAACGGTGAAAGCGCACAGTAATGCACTTTTCTCCCAGCAAATACACTGTTTCTAAGGAAATGGGAACACACTGAGGAGACACTTGTGGGAGCTACTGTGACTAAAACTGAGCTTCCCTACGCACAGGGAAGCAAGAGAAATGCTGATTTCATCAAGCCCAGTTAGATACTCAGAATCTGTACTACTGCGCAAATAGGCATGTCTCTGTAGGCAAAAAACTAATTTCTGACAAAGTTGCCCAAATGCAACTCAGAAGTGTGCAACTTGTTCCCTGAGTTAGAAAACGTCGAGAAATGTTCGTTTCTGCTAGCGCTGTGCTTCTACACATGTATTTGCTGAACGGTGAAAGCGCACAGTAATGCACTTTTCTCCCAGCAAATACACTGTTTCTAAGGAACTGGGAACACACTGAGGAGACACTTGTGGGAGCTACTGTGATTAAAACTGAGCTTCCCTACGCACAGGGAAGCAAGAGAAATGCTGATTTCATCAAGCCCAGTTACATACTCAGAATCTGTACTACTGCGCAAATAGGCATGTCTCTGTAGGCAAAAAACTCATTTCTGACAAAGTTGCCCAAATGCATCTCAGAAGTGTGCAACTTGTTCCCTGAGTTAGAAAACGTCGAGAAACGTTCGTTTCTGCTAGCGCTGTGCTTCTACACATGTATTTGCTGAACGGTGAAAGGGCACAGTAATGCACTTTTCTCCCAGCAAATACACTGTTTCTAAGGAAATGGGAACACACTGAAGAGACACTTGTGGGAGCTACTGTGACTAAAACTGAGCTTCCCTACGCACAGGGAAGCAAGAGAAATGCTGATTTCATCAAGCCCAGTTACATACTCAGAATCTGTACTACTGCGCAAATAGGCATGTCTCTGTAGGCAAAAAACTCATTTCTGACAAAGTTGCCCAAATGCATCTCAGAAGTGTGCAACTTGTTCCCTAAATTAGAAAACGTCGAGAAACGTTCGTTTCTGCCAGCACTGTGCTTCTACACATGTATTTGCTGAACGGTGAAAGCGCACAGTAATGCACTTTTGTCCCAGCAAATACACTGTTTCTAAGGAAATGGGAACACACTGAGGAGACACTTGTGGGAGCTACTGTGACTAATACTGAGCTTCCCTACGCACAGGGAAGCAAGGTAAATGCTGATTTCATCAAGCCCAGTTACATACTCAGAATCTGTACTACTGCGCAAATAGGCATGTCTCTGTAGGCAAAAAACTCATTTCTGACAAAGTTGCCCAAATGCATCTCAGAAGTGTGCAACTTGTTCCCTGAGTTAGAAAACGTCGAGAAACGTTCGTTTCTGCTAGCGCTGTGCTTCTACACATGTATTTGCTGAACGGGGAAAGCGCACAGTAATGCAATTTTCTCCCAGCAAATACACTGTTTCTAAGGAAATGGGAACACACTGAGGACACACTTGTGGGAGCTACTGTGACTAAAACTGAGCTTCCCTACGCACAGGGAAGCAAGAGAAATGCTGATTTCATCCAGCCCAGTTACATACGCAGAATCTGTACTACTGCGCAAATAGGCATGAATCTGTAGGCAAAAAACTAATTTCTGACAAAGTTGCCAAAATGCATCTCAGAAGTGTGCAACTTGTTCCCTGAGTTAGAAAACGTCGAGAAACGGTTGTTTCTGCTAGCGCTGTGCTTCTACACATGTATTTGCTGAACGGTGAAAGCGCACAGTAATGCACTTTTCTCCCAGCAAATACACTGTTTCTAAGGAAATGGGAACACACTGAAGAGACACTTGTGGGAGCTACTGTGACTAAAACTGAGCTTCCCTACGCACAGGGAAGCAAGAGAAATGCTGATTTCATCAAGCCCAGTTACATACTCAGAATCTGTACTACTGCGCAAATAGGCATGTCTCTGTAGGCAAAAAACTCATTTCTGACAAAGTTGCCCAAATGCAACTCAGAAGTGTGCAACTTGTTCCCTGAGTTAGAAAACGTCGAGAAACGTTCGTTTCTGCTAGCACTGTGCTTCTACACATGTATTTGCTGAACGGTGAAAGCGCACAGTAATGCACTTTTCTCCCAGCAAATACACTGTTTCTAAGGAACTGGGAACACACTGAGGAGACACTTGTGGGAGCTACTGTGACTAAAACTGAGCTTCCCTACGCACAGGGAAGCAAGAGAAATGCTGATTTCATCAAGCCCAGTTACATACTCAGAATCTGTACTACTGCGCAAATAGGCATGTCTCTTTAGGCAAAAAACTCATTTCTGACAAAGTTGCCCAAATGCATCTCAGAAGTGTGCAACTTGTTCCCTGAGTTAGAAAACGTCGAGAAACGTTCGTTTCTGCTAGCGCTGTTCTTCTACACATGTATTTGCTGAACGGTGAAAGCGCACAGTAATGCACTTTTCTCCCAGCAAATACACTGTTTCTAAGGAAATGGGAACACACTGAAGAGACACTTGTGGGAGCTACTGTGACTAAAACTGAGCTTCCCTACGCACAGGGAAGCACGAGAAATGCTGATTTCATCAAACCCAGTTACATACTCAGAATCTGTACTACTGCGCAAATAGGCATGTCTCTGTAGGCAAAAAACTCATTTCTGACAAAGTTGCCCAAATGCATCTCAGAAGTGTGCAACTTGTTCCCTAAATTAGAAAACGTCGAGAAACGTTCGTTTCTGCCAGCGCTGTGCTTCTACACATGTATTTGCTGAACGGTGAAAGCGCACAGTAATGCACTTTTGTCCCAGCAAATACACTGTTTCTAAGGAAATGGGAACACACTGAGGAGACACTTGTGAGAACTACTTTGACTAAAACTGAGCTTCCCTACGCACAGGGAAGCAAGAGAAATGCTGATTTCATCAAGCCCAGTTACATACTCAGAATCTCTACTACTGCGCAAATAGGCATGTCTCTGTAGGCAAAAAACTCATTTCTGACAAAGTTGCCCAAATGCATCTCAGAAGTGTGCAACTTGTTCCCTGAGTTAGAAAACGTCGAGAAACTTTCGTTTCTGCTAGCGCTGTGCTTCTACACATGTATTTGCTGAACGGTGAAAGCGCACAGTAATGCACTTTTCTCCCAGCAAATACACTGTTTCTAAGGAAATGGGAACACACTGAGGAGACACTTGTGGGAGCTACTGTGACTAAAACTGAGCTTCCCTACGCACAGGGAAGCAAGAGAAATGCTGATTTCATCCAGCCCAGTTACATACTCAGAATCTGTACTACTGTGCAAATAGGCATGTCTCTGTAGGCAAAAAACTCATTTCTGACAAAGTTGCCCAAATGCATCTCAGAAGTGTGCAACTTGTTCCCTGAGTTAGAAAACATCGAGAAACGTTCGTTTCTCCTAGCGCTGTGCTTCTACACATGTATTTGCTGAACGGTGAAAGCGCACAGTAATGCACTTTTCTCCCAGCAAATACACTGTTTCTAAGGAACTGGGAACACACTGAGGAGACACTTGTGGGAGCTACTGTGATTAAAACTGAGCTTCCCTACGCACAGGGAAGCAAGAGAAATGCTGATTTCATCAAGCCCAGTTACATACTCAGAATCTGTACTACTGCGCAAATAGGCATGTCTCTGTAGGCAAAAAAATCATTTCTGACAAAGTTGCCCAAATGCATTCTCAGAAGTGTGCAACTTGTTCCCTGAGTTAGAAAACGTCGAGAAACGTTCGTTTCTGCTAGCGCTGTGCTTCTACACATGTATTTGCTGAACGGTGAAAGCGCACAGTAATGCGCTTTTCTCCCAGCAAATACACTGTTTCTAAGGAAATGGGAACACACTGTAGAGACACTTGTGGGAGCTACTGTGACTAAAACTGAGCTTCCCTACGCACAGGGAAGCAAGAGAAATGCTGATTTCATCAAGCCCAGTTACATACTCAGAATCTGTACTACTGCGCAAATAGGCATGTCTCTGTAGGCAAAAAACTCATTTCTGACAAAGTTGCCCAAATGAATCTCAGAAGTGTGCAACTTGTTCCCTGAGTTAGAAAACGTCGAGAAACGTTCGTTTCTGCTAGCACTGTGGTTCTACACATGTATTTGCTGAACGGTGAAAGTGCACAGTAATGCACTTTTCTCCCAGCAAATACACTGTTTCTAAGGAAATGGGAACACACTGAGGAGACACTTGTGAGAACTACTTTGACTAAAACTGAGCTTCCCTACGCACAGGGAAGCAAGGTAAATGCTGATTTCATCCAGCCCAGTTACATACTCAGAATCTGTACTACTGCGCAAATAGGCATGTCTCTGTAGGCAAAAAACTCATTTCTGACAAAGTTGCCCAAATGCATCTCAGAAGTGTGCAACTTGTTCCCTGAGTTAGAAAACGTCGAGAAACGTTCGTTTCTGCTAGCGCTGTGCTTCTACACATGTATTTGCTGAACGGGGAAAGCGCACAGTAATGCAATTTTCTCCCAGCAAATACACTGTTTCTAAGGAAATGGGAACACACTGAGGAGACACTTGTGGGAGCTACTGTGACTAAAACTGAGCTTCCCTACGCACAGGGAAGCAAGAGAAATGCTGATTTCATCAAGCCCAGTTACATACTCAGAATCTGTACTACTGCGCAAATAGGCATGTCTCTGTAGGCAAAAAACTCATTTCTGACAAAGTTGCCCAAATGCATCTCAGAAGTGTGCAACTTGTTCCCTGAGTTAGAAAATGTCGAGAAACGGTCATTTCTGCTAGCGCTGTGCTTCTTCACATGTACTTGCTGAACGGTGAAAGCGCACAGTAATGCACTTTTCTCCCAGCAAATACACTGTTTCTAAGGAAATGGGAACACACTGAGGAGACACTTGGGGGAGCTACTGTGACTAAAACTGAGCTTCCCTACGCACAGGGAAGCAAGAGAAATGCTGATTTCATCAAGCCCAGTTACATACTCAGAATCTGCACTACTGCGCAAATAGGCATGTCTCTGTAGGCAAAAAACTCATTTCGGACAAAGTTGCCCAAATACATCTCAGAAGTGTGCAACTTGTTCCCTGTGTTAGAAAACGTCGAGAAACGGTCGTTTCTGCTAGCGCTGTGCTTCTACATATGTATTTGATGAACGGTGAAAGCACACAGTAATGCACTTTTATCCCAGCAAATACACTGTTTCTAAGGAAATGGGAACACACTGAGGAGACATTTGTGGGAGCTACTGTGACTAAAACTGAGCTTCCCTACGCACAGGGAAGCAAGAGAAATGCTGATTTCATCAAGCCCAGTTACATACTCAGAATCTGTACTACTGCGCAAATAGGCATGTCTCTGTAGGCAAAAAACTCATTTCTGACAAAGTTGCCCAAATGCATCTCAGAAGTGTGCAACTTGTTCCCTGAGTTAGAAAACGTCGAGAAACGTTCGTTTCTGCTAGCGCTGTGCTTCTACACATGTATTTGCTGAACGGGGAAAGCGCACAGTAATGCAATTTTCTCCCAGCAAATACACTGTTTCTAAGGAAATGGGAACACACTGAGGAGACACTTGTGGGAGCTACTGTGACTAAAACTGAGCTTCCCTACGCACAGGGAAGCAAGAGAAATGCTGATTTCATCAAGCCCAGTTACATACTCAGAATCTGTACTACTGCGCAAATAGGCATGTCTCTGTAGGCAAAAAACTCATTTCTGACAAAGTTGCCCAAATGCATCTCAGAAGTGTGCAACTTGTTCCCTGAGTTAGAAAATGTCGAGAAACGGTCATTTCTGCTAGCGCTGTGCTTCTTCACATGTACTTGCTGAACGGTGAAAGCGCACAGTAATGCACTTTTCTCCCAGCAAATACACTGTTTCTAAGGAAATGGGAACACACTGAGGAGACACTTGGGGGAGCTACTGTGACTAAAACTGAGCTTCCCTACGCACAGGGAAGCAAGAGAAATGCTGATTTCATCAAGCCCAGTTACATACTCAGAATCTGTACTACTGCGCAAATAGGCATGTCTCTGTAGGCAAAAAACTCATTTCGGACAAAGTTGCCCAAATACATCTCAGAAGTGTGCAACTTGTTCCCTGTGTTAGAAAACGTCGAGAAACGGTCGTTTCTGCTAGCGCTGTGCTTCTACATATGTATTTGATGAACGGTGAAAGCACACAGTAATGCACTTTTATCCCAGCAAATACACTGTTTCTAAGGAAATGGGAACACACTGAGGAGACATTTGTGGGAGCTACTGTGACTAAAACTGAGCTTCCCTACGCACAGGGAAGCAAGAGAAATGCTGATTTCATCAAGCCCAGTTACATACTCAGAATCTGTACTACTGCGCAAATAGGCATGTCTCTGTAGGCAAAAAACTCATTTCTGACGATGTTGCCCAAATGCATCTCAGAAGTGTGCAACTTGTTCCCTGAGTTAGAAAATGTCGAGAAACGTTCGTTTCTGCTACCGCTGTGCTTCTACACATGTATTTGCTGAACGGTGAAAGCGCACAGTAATGCACTTTTCTCCCAGCAAATACACTGTTTCTAAGGAAATGGGAACACACTGAGGAGACACTTGTGGGAGCTACTGTGACTAAAACTGAGCTTCCCTACGCACAGGGAAGCAAGAGAAATGCTGATTTCATCAAGCCCAGTTACATACTCAGAATCTGTACTACTGCGCAAATAGGCATGTCTCTGTAGGCAAAAAACTCATTTCTGACAAAGTTGCCCAAATGCATCTCAGAAGTGTGCAACTTGTTCCCTGAGTTAGAAAACATCGAGAAACGGTCGTTCCAGCTAGCGCTGTGCTTCTACACATGTATTTGCTGAACGGTGAAAGCGCACAGTAATGCACTTTTGTCCCAGCAAATACACTGTTTCTAAGGAAATGGGAACACACTGAGGAGACACTTGTGGGAGCTACTGTGACTAAAACTGAGCTTCCCTACGCACAGGGAAGCAAGATAAATGCTGATTTCATCAAGCCCAGTTACATACTCAGAATCTATACTACTGCGCAAATAGGCATGTCTCTGTAGGCAAAAAACTAATTTCTGACAGAGTTGCCCAAATGCAACTCAGAAGTGTGCAACTTGTTCCCTGAGTTAGAAAACGTCGAGAAATGTTCGTTTCTGCTAGCGCTGTGCTTCTACACATGTATTTGCTGAACGGTGAAAGCGCACAGTAATGCACTTTTGTCCCAGCAAATACACTGTTTCTAAGGAAATGGGAACACACTGAGGAGACACTTGTGGGAGCTACTGTGACTAAAACTGAGCTTCCCTACGCACAGTGAAGCAAGAGAAATGCTGATTTCATCCAGCCCAGTTACATACGCAGAATCTGTACTACTGTGCAAATAGGCATGTCTCTGTAGGCAAAAAACTCATTTCTGACAAAGTTGCCCAAATGCATGTCAGAAGTGTGCAACTTGTTCCCTGAGTTAGAAAACATCGTGAAACGTTCGTTTCTCCTAGCGCTGTGCTTCTACACATGTATTTGCTGAACGGTGAAAGCGCACAGTAATTCACTTTTCTCCCAGCAAATACACTGTTTCTAAGGAAATGGGAACACACTGAGGAGACATTTGTGGGAGCAACTGTGACTAAAACTGAGCTTCCCTACGCACAGGGAAGCAAGAGAAATGCTGATTTCATCAAGCCCAGTTACATACTCAGAATCTGTACTACTGCGCAAATAGGCATGTCTCTGTAGGCAAAAAAGTCATTTCTGACAAAGTTGCCCAAATGCATCTCAGAAGTGTGCAACTTGTTCCCTGAGTTAGAAAATGTCGAGAAACGGTCATTTCTGCTAGCGCTGTGTTTCTTCACATGTACTTGCTGAACGGTGAAAGCGCACAGTAATGCACTTTTCTCCCAGCAAATACACTGTTTCTAAGGAAATGGGAACACACTGAGGAGACACTTGGGGGAGCTACTGTGACTAAAACTGAGCTTCCCTACGCACAGGGAAGCAAGAGAAATGCTGATTTCATCAAGCCCAGTTACATACTCAGAATCTGTACTACTGCGCAAATAGGCATGTCTCTGTAGGCAAAAAACTCATTTCTGACAAAGTTGCCCAAATGCATCTCAGAAGTGTGCAACTTGTTCCCTGAGTTAGAAAACATCGAGAAACGGTCGTTCCAGCTAGCGCTGTGCTTCTACACATGTATTTGCTGAACGGTGAAAGCGCACAGTAATGCACTTTTGTCCCAGCAAATACACTGTTTCTAAGGAAATGGGAACACACTGAGGAGACACTTGTGGGAGCTACTGTGACTAAAACTGAGCTTCCCTACGCACAGGGAAGCAAGATAAATGCTGATTTCATCAAGCCCAGTTACATACTCAGAATCTATACTACTGCGCAAATAGGCATGTCTCTGTAGGCAAAAAACTAATTTCTGACAGAGTTGCCCAAATGCAACTCAGAAGTGTGCAACTTGTTCCCTGAGTTAGAAAACGTCGAGAAATGTTCGTTTCTGCTAGCGCTGTGCTTCTACACATGTATTTGCTGAACGGTGAAAGCGCACAGTAATGCACTTTTCTCCCAGCAAATACACTGTTTCTAAGGAACTGGGAACACACTGAGGAGACACTTGTGGGAGCTACTGTGATTAAAACTGAGCTTCCCTACGCACAGGGAAGCAAGAGAAATGCTGATTTCATCAAGCCCAGTTACATACTCAGAATCTGTACTACTGCGCAAATAGGCATGTCTCTGTAGGCAAAAAACTCATTTCTGACAAAGTTGCCCAAATGCATCTCAGAAGTGTGCAACTTGTTCCCTGAGTTAGAAAACGTCGAGAAACGTTCGTTTCTGCTAGCGCTGTGCTTCTACACATGTATTTGCTGAACGGTGAAAGCGCACAGTAATGCACTTTTGTCCCAGCAAATACACTGTTTCTAAGGAAATGGGAACACACTGAGGAGACACTTGTGGGAGCTACTGTGACTAATACTGAGCTTCCCTACGCACAGGGAAGCAAGATAAATGCTGATTTCATCAAGCCCAGTTACATACTCAGAATCTGTACTACTGCGCAAATAGGCATGTCTCTTTAGGCAAAAAACTCATTTCTGACAAAGATGCCCAAATGCATCTCAGAAGTGTGCAACTTGTTCCCTGAGTTAGAAAACGTCGAGAAACGTTCGTTTCTGCTAGCGCTGTGCTTCTACACATGTATTTGCTGAACGGGGAAAGCGCACAGTAATGCAATTTTCTCCCAGCAAATACACTGTTTCTAAGGAAATGGGAACACACTGAGGAGACACTTGTGGGAGCTACTGTGACTAAAACTGAGCTTCCCTACGCACAGGGAAGCAAGAGAAATGCTGATTTCATCCAGCCCAGTTACATACGCAGAATCTGTACTACTGTGCAAATAGGCATGTCTCTGTAGGCAAAAAACTCATTTCTGACAAAGTTGCCCAAATGCATGTCAGAAGTGTGCAACTTGTTCCCTGAGTTAGAAAACATCGTGAAACGTTCGTTTCTCCTAGCGCTGTGCTTCTACACATGTATTTGCTGAACGGTGAAAGCGCACAGTAATTCACTTTTCTCCCAGCAAATACACTGTTTCTAAGGAAATGGGAACACACTGAGGAGACATTTGTGGGAGCAACTGTGACTAAAACTGAGCTTCCCTACGCACAGGGAAGCAAGAGAAATGCTGATTTCATCAAGCCCAGTTACATACTCAGAATCTGTACTACTGCGCAAATAGGCATGTCTCTGTAGGCAAAAAACTCATTTCTGACAAAGTTGCCCAAATGCATCTCAGAAGTGTGCAACTTGTTCCCTGAGTTAGAAAATGTCGAGAAACGGTCATTTCTGCTAGCGCTGTGTTTCTTCACATGTACTTGCTGAACGGTGAAAGCGCACAGTAATGCACTTTTCTCCCAGCAAATACACTGTTTCTAAGGAAATGGGAACACACTGAGGAGACACTTGGGGGAGCTACTGTGACTAAAACTGAGCTTCCCTACGCACAGGGAAGCAAGAGAAATGCTGATTTCATCAAGCCCAGTTACATACTCAGAATCTGTACTACTGCGCAAATAGGCATGTCTCTGTAGGCAAAAAACTCATTTCTGACAAAGTTGCCCAAATGCATCTCAGAAGTGTGCAACTTGTTCCCTGAGTTAGAAAACGTCGAGAAACGTTCGTTTCTGCTAGCGCTGTGCTTCTACACATGTATTTGCTGAACGGTGAAAGCGCACAGTAATGCACTTTTGTCCCAGCAAATACACTGTTTCTAAGGAAATGGGAACACACTGAGGAGACACTTGTGGGAGCTACTGTGACTAATACTGAGCTTCCCTACGCACAGGGAAGCAAGAGAAATGCTGATTTCATCAAGCCCAGTTACATACTCAGAATCTGTACTACTGCGCAAATAGGCATGTCTCTGTAGGCAAAAAACTCATTTCTGACAAAGTTGCCCAAATGCATCTCAGAAGTGTGCAACTTGTTCCCTGAGTTAGAAAACATCGAGAAACGGTCGTTCCAGCTAGCGCTGTGCTTCTACACATGTATTTGCTGAACGGTGAAAGCGCACAGTAATGCACTTTTGTCCCAGCAAATACACTGTTTCTAAGGAAATGGGAACACACTGAGGAGACACTTGTGGGAGCTACTGTGACTAAAACTGAGCTTCCCTACGCACAGGGAAGCAAGATAAATGCTGATTTCATCAAGCCCAGTTACATACTCAGAATCTATACTACTGCGCAAATAGGCATGTCTCTGTAGGCAAAAAACTAATTTCTGACAGAGTTGCCCAAATGCAACTCAGAAGTGTGCAACTTGTTCCCTGAGTTAGAAAACGTCGAGAAATGTTCGTTTCTGCTAGCGCTGTGCTTCTACACATGTATTTGCTGAACGGTGAAAGCGCACAGTAATGCACTTTTCTCCCAGCAAATACACTGTTTCTAAGGAACTGGGAACACACTGAGGAGACACTTGTGGGAGCTACTGTGATTAAAACTGAGCTTCCCTACGCACAGGGAAGCAAGAGAAATGCTGATTTCATCAAGCCCAGTTACATACTCAGAATCTGTACTACTGCGCAAATAGGCATGTCTCTGTAGGCAAAAAACTCATTTCTGACAAAGTTGCCCAAATGCATCTCAGAAGTGTGCAACTTGTTCCCTGAGTTAGAAAACGTCGAGAAACGTTCGTTTCTGCTAGCGCTGTGCTTCTACACATGTATTTGCTGAACGGTGAAAGCGCACAGTAATGCACTTTTGTCCCAGCAAATACACTGTTTCTAAGGAAATGGGAACACACTGAGGAGACACTTGTGGGAGCTACTGTGACTAATACTGAGCTTCCCTACGCACAGGGAAGCAAGATAAATGCTGATTTCATCAAGCCCAGTTACATACTCAGAATCTGTACTACTGCGCAAATAGGCATGTCTCTTTAGGCAAAAAACTCATTTCTGACAAAGATGCCCAAATGCATCTCAGAAGTGTGCAACTTGTTCCCTGAGTTAGAAAACGTCGAGAAACGTTCGTTTCTGCTAGCGCTGTGCTTCTACACATGTATTTGCTGAACGGGGAAAGCGCACAGTAATGCAATTTTCTCCCAGCAAATACACTGTTTCTAAGGAAATGGGAACACACTGAGGAGACACTTGTGGGAGCTACTGTGACTAAAACTGAGCTTCCCTACGCACAGGGAAGCAAGAGAAATGCTGATTTCATCCAGCCCAGTTACATACGCAGAATCTGTACTACTGTGCAAATAGGCATGTCTCTGTAGG
The DNA here is from genome assembly GCF_964271855.1 of Acomys minous. Taxonomy (NCBI): domain Eukaryota; kingdom Metazoa; phylum Chordata; class Mammalia; order Rodentia; family Muridae; genus Acomys; species Acomys minous. Next base: position 4,802,192 of record NW_028182181.1, read on the forward strand.
CAAAAAACTCATTTCTGACAAAGTTGCCCAAATGCATGTCAGAAGTGTGCAACTTGTTCCCTGAGTTAGAAAACATCGTGAAACGTTCGTTTCTCCTAGCGCTGTGCTTCTACACATGTATTTGCTGAACGGTGAAAGCGCACAGTAATTCACTTTTCTCCCAGCAAATACACTGTTTCTAAGGAAATGGGAACACACTGAGGAGACATTTGTGGGAGCAACTGTGACTAAAACTGAGCTTCCCTACGCACAGGGAAGCAAGAGAAATGCTGATTTCATCAAGCCCAGTTACATACTCAGAATCTGTACTACTGCGCAAATAGGCATGTCTCTGTAGGCAAAAAACTCATTTCTGACAAAGTTGCCCAAATGCATCTCAGAAGTGTGCAACTTGTTCCCTGAGTTAGAAAATGTCGAGAAACTGTCATTTCTGCTAGCGCTGTGTTTCTTCACATGTACTTGCTGAACGGTGAAAGCGCACAGTAATGCACTTTTCTCCCAGCAAATACACTGTTTCTAAGGAAATGGGAACACACTGAGGAGACACTTGGGGGAGCTACTGTGACTAAAACTGAGCTTCCCTACGCACAGGGAAGCAAGAGAAATGCTGATTTCATCAAGCCCAGTTACATACTCAGAATCTGTACTACTGCGCAAATAGGCATGTCTCTGTAGGCAAAAAACTCATTTCTGCCAAAGTTGCCCAAATGCATCTCAGAAGTGTGCAACTTGTTCCCTGAGTTAGAAAACGTCGAGAAACGTTCGTTTCTGCTAGCGCTGTGCTTCTACACATGTATTTGCTGAACGGTGAAAGCGCACAGTAATGCACTTTTGTCCCAGCAAATACACTGTTTCTAAGGAAATGGGAACACACTGAGGAGACACTTGTGGGAGCTACTGTGACTAATACTGAGCTTCCCTACGCACAGGGAAGCAAGAGAAATGCTGATTTCATCAAGCCCAGTTACATACTCAGAATCTGTACTACTGCGCAAATAGGCATGTCTCTTTAGGCAAAAAACTCATTTCTGACAAAGATGCCCAAATGCATCTCAGAAGTGTGCAACTTGTTCCCTGAGTTAGAAAACGTCGAGAAACGTTCGTTTCTGCTAGCACTGTGGTTCTACACATGTATTTGCTGAACGGTGAAAGTGCACAGTAATGCACTTTTCTCCCAGCAAATACACTGTTTCTAAGGAAATGGGAACACACTGAGGAGACATTTGTGAGAACTACTTTGACTAAAACTGAGCTTCCCTACGCACAGGGAAGCAAGAGAAATGCTGATTTCATCCAGCCCAGTTACATACTCAGAATCTGTACTACTGCGCAAATAGGCATGTCTCTGTAGGCAAAAAACTCATTTCTGACAAAGTTGCCCAAATGCATCTCAGAAGTGTGCAACTTGTTCCCTGAGTTAGAAAACGTGGAGAAACGTTCGTTTCTGCTAGCGCTGTGCTTCTACACATGTATTTGCTGAACGGGGAAAGCGCACAGTAATGCACTTTTCTCCCAGCAAATACACTGTTTCTAAGGAAATGGGAACACACTGAGGAGACACATGTGAGAGCTACTGTGACTAAAACTGAGCTTACCTACGCACAGGGAAGCAAGAGAAATGCTGATTTCATCCAGCCCAGTTACATACGCAGAATCTGTACTACTGTGCAAATAGGCATGTCTCTGTAGGCAAAAAACTCATTTCTGACAAAGTTGCCCAAATGCATGTCAGAAGTGTGCAACTTGTTCCCTGAGTTAGAAAACATCGTGAAACGTTCGTTTCTCCTAGCACTGTGCTTCTACACATGTATTTGCTGAACGGTGAAAGCGCACAGTAATTCACTTTTCTCCCAGCAAATACACTGTTTCTAAGGAAATGGGAACACACTGAGGAGACATTTGTGGGAGCAACTGTGACTAAAACTGAGCTTCCCTACGCACAGGGAAGCAAGAGAAATGCTGATTTCATCAAGCCCAGTTACATACTCAGAATCTGTACTACTGCGCAAATAGGCATGTCTCTGTAGGCAAAAAACTCATTTCTGACAAAGTTGCCCAAATGCATCTCAGAAGTGTGCAACTTGTTCCCTGAGTTAGAAAATGTCGAGAAACGGTCATTTCTGCTAGCGCTGTGTTTCTTCACATGTACTTGCTGAACGGTGAAAGCGCACAGTAATGCACTTTTCTCCCAGCAAATACACTGTTTCTAAGGAAATGGGAACACACTGAGGAGACACTTGGGGGAGCTACTGTGACTAAAACTGAGCTTCCCTACGCACAGGGAAGCAAGAGAAATGCTGATTTCATCAAGCCCAGTTACATACTCAGAATCTGTACTACTGCGCAAATAGGCATGTCTCTGTAGGCAAAAAACTCATTTCTGCCAAAGTTGCCCAAATGCATCTCAGAAGTGTGCAACTTGTTCCCTGAGTTAGAAAACGTCGAGAAACGTTCGTTTCTGCTAGCGCTGTGCTTCTACACATGTATTTGCTGAACGGTGAAAGCGCACAGTAATGCACTTTTGTCCCAGCAAATACACTGTTTCTAAGGAAATGGGAACACACTGAGGAGACACTTGTGGGAGCTACTGTGACTAATACTGAGCTTCCCTACGCACAGGGAAGCAAGATAAATGCTGATTTCATCAAGCCCAGTCACATACTCAGAATCTGTACTACTGCGCAAATAGGCATGTCTCTTTAGGCAAAAAACTCATTTCTGACAAAGATGCCCAAATGCATCTCAGAAGTGTGCAACTTGTTCCCTGAGTTAGAAAACGTCGAGAAACGTTCGTTTCTGCTAGCACTGTGGTTCTACACATGTATTTGCTGAACGGTGAAAGTGCACAGTAATGCACTTTTCTCCCAGCAAATACACTGTTTCTAAGGAAATGGGAACACACTGAGGAGACATTTGTGAGAACTACTTTGACTAAAACTGAGCTTCCCTACGCACAGGGAAGCAAGAGAAATGCTGATTTCATCCAGCCCAGTTACATACTCAGAATCTGTACTACTGCGCAAATAGGCATGTCTCTGTAGGCAAAAAACTCATTTCTGACAAAGTTGCCCAAATGCATCTCAGAAGTGTGCAACTTGTTCCCTGAGTTAGAAAACGTGGAGAAACGTTCGTTTCTGCTAGCGCTGTGCTTCTACACATGTATTTGCTGAACGGGGAAAGCGCACAGTAATGCAATTTTCTCCCAGCAAATACACTGTTTCTATGGAAATGGGAACACACTGAGGAGACACTTGTGGGAGCTACTGTGACTAAAACTGAGCTTCCCTACGCACAGGGAAGCAAGAGAAATGCTGATTTCATCCAGCCCAGTTACATACGCAGAATCTGTACTACTGTGCAAATAGGCATGTCTCTGTAGGCAAAAAACTCATTTCTGACAAAGTTGCCCAAATGCATGTCAGAAGTGTGCAACTTGTTCCCTGAGTTAGAAAACATCGTGAAACGTTCGTTTCTCCTAGCACTGTGCTTCTACACATGTATTTGCTGAACGGTGAAAGCGCACAGTAATTCACTTTTCTCCCAGCAAATACACTGTTTCTAAGGAAATGGGAACACACTGAGGAGACATTTGTGGGAGCAACTGTGACTAAAACTGAGCTTCCCTACGCACAGGGAAGCAAGAGAAATGCTGATTTCATCAAGCCCAGTTACATACTCAGAATCTGTACTACTGCGCAAATAGGCATGTCTCTGTAGGCAAAAAACTCATTTCTGACAAAGTTGCCCAAATGCATCTCAGAAGTGTGCAACTTGTTCCCTGAGTTAGAAAATGTCGAGAAACGGTCATTTCTGCTAGCGCTGTGTTTCTTCACATGTACTTGCTGAACGGTGAAAGCGCACAGTAATGCACTTTTCTCCCAGCAAATACACTGTTTCTAAGGAAATGGGAACACACTGAGGAGACACTTGGGGGAGCTACTGTGACTAAAACTGAGCTTCCCTACGCACAGGGAAGCAAGAGAAATGCTGATTTCATCAAGCCCAGTTACATACTCAGAATCTGTACTACTGCGCAAATAGGCATGTCTCTGTAGGCAAAAAACTCATTTCTGCCAAAGTTGCCCAAATGCATCTCAGAAGTGTGCAACTTGTTCCCTGAGTTAGAAAACGTCGAGAAACGTTCGTTTCTGCTAGCGCTGTGCTTCTACACATGTATTTGCTGAACGGTGAAAGCGCACAGTAATGCACTTTTGTCCCAGCAAATACACTGTTTCTAAGGAAATGGGAACACACTGAGGAGACACTTGTGGGAGCTACTGTGACTAATACTGAGCTTCCCTACGCACAGGGAAGCAAGATAAATGCTGATTTCATCAAGCCCAGTCACATACTCAGAATCTGTACTACTGCGCAAATAGGCATGTCTCTTTAGGCAAAAAACTCATTTCTGACAAAGATGCCCAAATGCATCTCAGAAGTGTGCAACTTGTTCCCTGAGTTAGAAAACGTCGAGAAACGTTCGTTTCTGCTAGCACTGTGGTTCTACACATGTATTTGCTGAACGGTGAAAGTGCACAGTAATGCACTTTTCTCCCAGCAAATACACTGTTTCTAAGGAAATGGGAACACACTGAGGAGACATTTGTGAGAACTACTTTGACTAAAACTGAGCTTCCCTACGCACAGGGAAGCAAGAGAAATGCTGATTTCATCCAGCCCAGTTACATACTCAGAATCTGTACTACTGCGCAAATAGGCATGTCTCTGTAGGCAAAAAACTCATTTCTGACAAAGTTGCCCAAATGCATCTCAGAAGTGTGCAACTTGTTCCCTGAGTTAGAAAACGTGGAGAAACGTTCGTTTCTGCTAGCGCTGTGCTTCTACACATGTATTTGCTGAACGGGGAAAGCGCACAGTAATGCAATTTTCTCCCAGCAAATACACTGTTTCTATGGAAATGGGAACACACTGAGGAGACACTTGTGGGAGCTACTGTGACTAAAACTGAGCTTCCCTACGCACAGGGAAGCAAGAGAAATGCTGATTTCATCCAGCCCAGTTACATACGCAGAATCTGTACTACTGTGCAAATAGGCATGTCTCTGTAGGCAAAAAACTCATTTCTGACAAAGTTGCCCAAATGCATGTCAGAAGTGTGCAACTTGTTCCCTGAGTTAGAAAACATCGTGAAACGTTCGTTTCTCCTAGCACTGTGCTTCTACACATGTATTTGCTGAACGGTGAAAGCGCACAGTAATTCACTTTTCTCCCAGCAAATACACTGTTTCTAAGGAAATGGGAACACACTGAGGAGACACTTGTGGGAGCTACTGTGACTAAAACTGATCTTCCCTACGCACAGGGAAGCAAGAGAAATGCTGATTTCATCAAGCCCAGTAACATACTCAGAATCTGTACTACTGCGCAAATAGGCATGTCTCTGTAGGCAAAAAACTCATTTCTGACGATGTTGCCCAAACGCATCTCAGAAGTGTGCAACTTGTTCCCTGAGAGAAAATGTCGAGAAAAGTTCGTTTCTGCTAGCACTGTGCTTCTACACATGTATTTGCTGAACGGTGAAAGCGCACAGTAATGCACTTTTCTCCCAGCAAATACACTGTTTCTAAGGAAATGGGAACACACTGAGGAGACACTTGTGGGAGCTACTGTGACTAAAACTGAGCTTCCCTACGCACAGGGAAGCAAGAGAAATGCTGATTTCATCAAGCCCAGTTACATACTCAGAATCTGTACTACTGCGCAAATAGGCATGTCTCTGTAGGCAAAAAACTCATTTCTGACAAAGTTGCCCAAATGCATCTCAGAAGTGTGCAACTTGTTCCCTGAGTTAGAAAACGTCGAGAAATGGTCGTTTCAGCTAGCGCTGTGCTTCTACACATGTATTTGCTGAACGGTGAAAGCGCACAGTAATGCACTTTTCTCCCAGCAAATACACTGTTTCTAAGGAAATGGGAACACACTGAGGAGACACTTGTGGGAGCTACTGTGACTAAAACTGAGCTTCCCTACGCACAGGGAAGCAAGAGAAATGCTGATTTCATCAAGCCCAGTTAGATACTCAGAATCTGTACTACTGCGCAAATAGGCATGTCTCTGTAGGCAAAAAACTAATTTCTGACAAAGTTGCCCAAATGCAACTCAGAAGTGTGCAACTTGTTCCCTGAGTTAGAAAACGTCGAGAAATGTTCGTTTCTGCTAGCGCTGTGCTTCTACACATGTATTTGCTGAACGGTGAAAGCGCACAGTAATGCACTTTTCTCCCAGCAAATACACTGTTTCTAAGGAACTGGGAACACACTGAGGAGACACTTGTGGGAGCTACTGTGATTAAAACTGAGCTTCCCTACGCACAGGGAAGCAAGAGAAATGCTGATTTCATCAAGCCCAGTTACATACTCAGAATCTGTACTACTGCGCAAATAGGCATGTCTCTGTAGGCAAAAAACTCATTTCTGACAAAGTTGCCCAAATGCATCTCAGAAGTGTGCAACTTGTTCCCTGAGTTAGAAAACGTCGAGAAACGTTAGTTTCTGCTAGCGCTGTGCTTCTACACATGTATTTGCTGAACGGTGAAAGTGCACAGTAATGCACTTTTCTCCCAGCAAATACACTGTTTCTAAGGAAATGGGAACACACTGAAGAGACACTTTTGGGAGCTACTGTGACTAAAACTGAGCTTCCCTACGCACAGGGAAGCAAGAGAAATGCTGATTTCATCAAGCCCAGTTACATACTCAGAATCTGTACTACTGCGCAAATAGGCATGTCTCTGTAGGCAAAAAACTCATTTCTGACAAAGTTGCCCAAATGCATCTCAGAAGTGTGCAACTTGTTCCCTGAGTTAAAAAACGTCGAGAAACGTTCGTTTCTGCCAGCGCTGTGCTTCTACACATGTATTTGCTGAACGGTGAAAGCGCACAGTATTGCACTTTTGTCCCAGCAAATACACTGTTTCTAAGGAAATGGGAACACACTGAGGAGGACTTGTGGGAGCTACTGTGACTAAAACTGAGCTTCCCTACGCACAGGGAAGCAAGATAAATGCTGATTTCATCAAGCCCAGTTACATACTCAGAATCTGTACTACTGCGCAAATAGGCATGTCTCTTTAGGCAAAAAACTCATTTCTGACAAAGATGCCCAAATGCATCTCAGACGTGTGCAACTTGTTCCCTGAGTTAGAAAACGTCGAGAAACGTTCGTTTCTGCTAGCACTATGGTTCTACACATGTATTTGCTGAACGGTGAAAGTGCACAGTAATGCACTTTTCTCCCAGCAAATACACTGTTTCTAAGGAAATGGGAACACACAGAGGAGACACTTGTGGGGGCTACTGTGACTAAAACTGAGCTTCCCTACGCACAGGGAAGCAAGAGAAATGCTGATTTCATCCAGCCCAGTTACATACTCAGAATCTGTACTACTGCGCAAATAGGCATGTCTCTGTAGGCAAAAAACTCATTTCTGTCAATGTTGCCCAAATGCAACTCAGAAGTGTGCAACTTGTTCCCTGAGTTAGAAAACGTCGAGAAACGTTCGTTTCTGCTAGCGCTGTGCTTCTACACATGTATTTGCTGAACGGTGAAAGCGCAGAGTAATGCACTTTTCTCCCAGCAAATACACTGTTTCTGAGGAACTGGGACCACACTGTGGAGACACTTGTGGGAGCTACTGTGACTAAAACTGAGCTTCCCTATGCACAGGGAAGCAAGAGAAATGCTGATTTCATCAAGCCCAGTTACATACTCAGAATCTGTACTACTGCGCAAATAGGCATGTCTCTGTAGGCAAAAAACTCATTTCTGACAAAGTTGCCCAAATGCATCTCAGAAGTGTGCAACTTGTTCCCTGAGTTAGAAAACGTCGAGAAACGTTCGTTTCTGCTAGCGCTGTGCTTCTACACATGTATTTGCTGAACGGTGAAAGCGCACAGTAATGCACTTTTCTCCCAGCAAATACACTGTTTCTAAGGAACTGGGAACACACTGAGGAGACACTTGTGGGAGCTACTGTGACTAAAACTGAGCTTCCCTACGCACAGGGAAGCAAGAGAAATGCTGATTTCATCAAGCCCAGTTACATACTCAGAATCTGTACTACTGCGCAAATAGGCATGTCTCTGTAGGCAAAAAACTCATTTCTGACAAAGTTGCCCAAATGCATCTCAGAAGTGTGCAACTTGTTCCCTGAGTTAGAAAACGTCGAGAAACGTTCGTTTCTGCTAGCGCTGTGCTTCTACACATGTATTTGCTGAACGGTGAAAGCGCACAGTAATGCACTTTTCTCCCAGCAAATACACTGTTTCTAAGGAAATGGGAACACACTGAGGAGACACTTGTGGGAGCTACTGTGACTAAAACTGAGCTTCCCTACGCACAGGGAAGCAAGAGAAATGCTGATTTCATCAAGCCAAGTTACATACTCAGAATCTGTACTACTGTGCAAATAGGCATGTCTCTGTAGGCAAAAAACTCATTTCTGACAAAGTTGCCCAAATGCATCTCAGAAGTGTGCAACTTGTTCCCTGAGTTAGAAAACGTCGAGAAACGTTCGTTTCTGCTAGCGCTGTGCTTCTACACATGTATTTGCTGAACGGTGAAAGCGCACAGTAATGCACTTTTCTCCCAGCAAATACACTGTTCCTAAGGAAATGGGAAAACACTGAGGAGACACTTGTGGGAGCTACTGTGACTAAAACTGAGCTTCCCTACGCACATGGAAGCAAGAGAAATGCTGATTTCATCAAGCCCAGTTACATACTCAGAATCTGTACTACTGCGCAAATAGGCATGTCTCTGTAGGCAAAAAACTCATTTCTGACAAAGATGCCCAAATGCATCTCAGAAGTGTGCAACTTGTTCCCTGAGTTAGAAAACGTCGAGAAACGGTCATATCTGCTAACACTGTGCTTCTACACATGTATTAGCTGAACGGTGAAAGCGCACAGTAATGCCCTTTTCTCCCAGCAAATACACTGTTTCAAAGACTGTTTCTAAGGAAATGGGAACACACTGAGGAGACACTTGTGGGAGCTACTGTGACTAAAACTGAGCTTCCCTACACACAGGGAAGCAAGAGAAATGCTGATTTCATCAAGCCCAGTTACATACTCAGAATCTGTACTACTGCGCAAATAGGCATGTCTCTGTAGGCAAAAAACTCATTTCTGACAAAGTTGCCCAAATGCATCTCAGAAGTGTGCAACTTGTTCCCTGAGTTAGAAAACGTCGAGAAACGTTCGTTTCTGCTAGCGCTGTGCTTCTACACATGTATTTGCTGAACGGTGAAAGCGCACAGTAATGCACTTTTCTCCCAGCAAATACAGTTTCTAAGGAAATGGGAACACACTAAGGAGACACTTGTGGGAGCTACTGTGACTAAAACTGAGCTTCCCTACGCACAGGGAAGCAAGAGAAATGCTGATTTCATCAAGCCCAGTTACATACTCAGAATCTGTACTACTGTGCAAATAGGCATGTCTCTATAGGCAAAAAACTCATTTCTGACAAAGTTGCCCAAATGCATCTCAGAAGTGTGCAACTTGTTCCCTGAGTTAGAAAATGTCGAGAAAAGTTCGTTTCTGCTAGCGCTGTGCTTCTACACATGTATTTGCTGAACGGTGAAAGCGCACAGTAATGCACTTTTCTCCCAGCAAATACACTGTTTCTAAGGAAATGGGAACACACTGAGGAGACACTTGTGGGAGCTACTGTGACTAAAACTGAGCTTCCCTACGCACAGGGAAGCAAGAGAAATGCTGATTTCATCAAGCCCATTTACATACTCAGAATCTGTACTACTGCGCAAATAGGCATGTCTCTGTAGGCAAAAAAATCATTTTTGACAAAGGTGTCCAAATGCATCTCAGACGTGTGCAACTTGTTCCCTGAGTTAGAAAACGTCGAGAAACGTTCGTTTCCGCTAGCGCTGTGCTTCTACACATGTATTTGCTGAACGGTGAAAGCGCACAGTAATGCACTTTTCTCACAGCAAATACAGTTTCTAAGGAAATGGGAACACACTGAGGAGACACTTGTGGGAGCTACTGTGACTAATACTGAGCTTCCCTACGCACAGGGAAGCAAGAGAAATGCTGATTTCATCCAGCCCAGTTACATACTCAGAATCTGTACTACTGCGCAAATAGGCATGTCTCTGTAGGCAAAAAACTCATTTCTGACGATGTTGCCCAAATGCATCTCAGAAGTGTGCAACTTGTTCCCTGAGTTAGAAAACGTCGAGAAACGGTCATATCTGCTAACACTGTGCTTCTACACATGTATTAGCTGAACGGTGAAAGCGCACAGTAATGCCCTTTTCTCCCAGCAAATACACTGTTTCTAACACTGTTTCTAAGGAAATGGGAACACACTGAGGAGACACTTGTGGGAGCTAATGTGACTAAAACTGAGCTTCCCTACACACAGGGAAGCAAGAGAAATGCTGATTTCATCAAGCCCAGTTACACACTCAGAATCTGTACTACTGCGCAAATAGGCATGTCTCTGTAGGCAAAAAACTCATTTCTGACAAAGTTGCCCAAATGCATCTCAGAAGTGTGCAACTTGTTCCCTGAGTTACAAAACGTCGAGAAACGTTCGTTTCTGCTAGCGCTGTGCTTCTACACATGTATTTGCTGAACGGTGAAAGAGCACAGTAATGCACTTTTCTCCCAGCAAATACAGTTTCTAAGGAAATGGGAACACACTGAGGAGACACTTGTGGGAGCTACTGTGACTAAAACTGAGCTTCCCTATGCACAGGGAAGCAAGAGAAATGCTGATTTCATCAAGCCCAGTTACATACTCAGAATCTGTACTACTGCGCAAATAGGCATGTCTCTGTAGGCAAAAAACTCATTTCTGACAAAGTTGCCCAAATGCATCTCAGAAGTGTGCAACTTGTTCCCTGAGTTTGAAAACGTCGTGAAACGGTTATATCTGCAAACGCTGTGCTTCTACACATGTATTTGCTGAACGGTGAAAGCGCACAGTAATGCACTTTTCTCCCAGCAAATACACTGTTGTTAAGGAAATGGGAACACACTGAGGAGACACTTGTGGGAGCTACTGTGACTAAAACTGAGCTTCCCTACGCACAGGGAAGCAAGAGAAATGCTGATTTCATCAAGCCCATTTACATACTCAGAATCTGTACTACTGCGCAAATAGGCATGTCTCTGTAGGCAAAAAACTCATTTTTGACAAAGGTGCCCAAATGCATCTCAGAAGTGTGCAACTTGTTCCCTGAGTTAGAAAACGTTGAGAAACGTTCGTTTCTGCTAGCGCTGTGCTTCTACACATGTATTTGCTGAACGGTGAAAGCGCACAGTAATGCACTTTTCTCACAGCAAATACAGTTTCTAAGGAAATGGGAACACACTGAGGAGACACTTGTGGGAGCTACTGTGACTAATACTGAGCTTCCCTACGCACAGGGAAGCAAGAGAAATGCTGATTTCATCCAGCCCAGTTACATACTCAGAATCTGTACTACTGCGCAAATAGGCATGTCTCTGTAGGCAAAAAACTCATTTCTGACGATGTTGCCCAAATGCATCTCAGAAGTGTGCAACTTGTTCCCTGAGTTAGAAAACGTCGAGAAACGGTCATATCTGCTAACACTGTACTTCTACACATGTATTAGCTGAACGGTGAAAGCGCACAGTAATGCCCTTTTCTCCCAGCAAATACACTGTTTCTAAGACTGTTTCTAAGGAAATGGGAACACACTGAGGAGACACTTGTGGGAGCTACTGTGACTAAAACTGAGCTTCCCTACACACAGGGAAGCAAGAGAAATGCTGATTTCATCAAGCCCAGTTACACACTCAGAATCTGTACTACTGCGCAAATAGGCATGTCTCTGTAGGCAAAAAACTCATTTCTGACAAAGTTGCCCAAATGCATCTCAGAAGTGTGCAACTTGTTCCCTGAGTTAGAAAACGTCGAGAAACGTTCGTTTCTGCTAGCGCTGTGCTTCTACACATGTATTTGCTGAACGGTGAAAGCGCACAGTAATGCTCTTTTCTCCCAGCAAATACAGTTTCTAAGGAAATGGGAACACACTAAGGAGACACTTGTGGGAGCTACTGTGACTAAAACTGAGCTTCCCTACGCACAGGGAAGCAAGAGAAATGCTGATTTCATCAAGCCCAGTTACATACTCAGAATCTGTACTACTGCGCAAATAGGCATGTCTCTGTAGGCAAAAAACTCATTTCTGACAAAGTTGCCCAAATGCATCTCAGAAGTGTGCAACTTGTTCCCTGAGTTAGAAAACGTCGAGAAACGTTCGTTTCTGCTAGCGCTGTGCTTCTACACATGTATTTGCTGAACGGTGAAAGCGCACAGTAATGCACTTTTCTCCCAGCAAATACACTGTTTCTAAGAAAATGGGAACACACTGAGGAGACACTTGTGGGAGCTACTGTGACTAAAACTGAGCTTCCCTACACACAGGGAAGCAAGAGAAATGCTGATTTCCTCAAGCCCAGTTACATACTCAGAATCTGTACTACTGCACAAATAGGCATGTCTCTTTAGGCAAAAAACTCATTTCTGACAAAGTTGCCCAAATGCATCTCAGAAGTGTGCAACTTGTTCCCTGAGTTAGAAAACATCGAGAAACGGTCATATCTGCTAAAGCTGTGCTTCTACACATGTATTTGCTGAACGGTGAAAGCGCACAGTAATGCACTTTTCTCCCAGCAAATACACTGTTTCTAAGGAAATGGGAACACACTGAGGAGACACTTGTGGGAGCTACTGTGACTAAAACTGAGCTTCCCTACGCACAGGGAAGCAAGAGAAATGCTGATTTCATCAAGCCCAGTTACATACTCAGAATCTGTACTACTGCTCAAATAGGCATGTCTCTTTAGGCAAAAAACTCATTTCTGACAAAGTTGCCCAAATGCATCTCAGAAGTGTGCAACTTGTTCCCTGAGTTAGAAAACGTCGAGAAACGGTCTTTTCTGCTAGCGCTGTGCTTCTACACATGTATTTGCTGAACGGTGAAAGCGCACAGTAATGCACTTTTCTCCCAGCAAATACACTGTTTCTAAGGAAATGGGAACACACTGAGGAGACACTTGTGGGAGCTACTGTGACTAAAACTGAGCTTCCCTACGCACAGGGAAGCAAGAGAAATCCTGATTTCATCAAGCCCAGTTACATACTCAGAATCTGTACTACTGCGCAAATAGGCATGTCTCTGTAGGCAAAAAACTCATTTCTGACAAAGTTGCCCAAATGCATCTCAGAAGTGTGCAACTTGTTCCCTGAGTTAGAAAACATCGAGAAACGGTCATATCTGCTAACACTGTGCTTCTACACATGTATTAGCTGAACGGTGAAAGCGCACAGTAATGCCCTTTTCTCCCAGCAAATACACTGTTTCTAAGACTGTTTCTAAGGAAATGGGAACACACTGAGGAGACACTTGTGGGAGCTACTGTGACTAAAACTGAGCTTCCCTACACACAGGGAAGCAAGAGAAATGCTGATTTCATCAAGCCCAGTTACACACTCAGAATCTGTACTACTGCGCAAATAGGCATGTCTCTGTAGGCAAAAAACTCATTTCTGACAAAGTTGCCCAAATGCATCTCAGAAGTGTGCAACTTGTTCCCTGAGTTAGAAAACGTCGAGAAACATTCGTTTCTGCTAGCGCTGTGCTTCTACACATGTATTTGCTGAACGGTGAAAGCGCACAGTAATGCTCTTTTCTCCCAGCAAATACAGTTTCTAAGGAAATGGGAACACACTAAGGAGACACTTGTGGGAGCTACTGTGACTAAAACTGAGCTTCCCTACGCACAGGGAAGCAAGAGAAATGCTGATTTCATCAAGCCCAGTTACATACTCAGAATCTGTACTACTGTGCAAATAGGCATGTCTCTGTAGGCAAAAAACTCATTTCTGACAAAGTTGCCCAAATGCATCTCAGAAGTGTGCAACTTGTTCCCTGAGTTAGAAAACGTCGAGAAACGTTCGTTTCTGCTAGCGCTGTGCTTCTACACATGTATTTGCTGAACGGTGAAAGCGCACAGTAATGCACTTTTCTCCCAGCAAATACACTGTTTCTAAGAAAATGGAAACACACTGAGGAGACACTTGTGGGAGCTACTGTGACTAAAACTGAGCTTCCCTACGCACAGGGAAGCAAGAGAAATGCTGATTTCATCAAGCCCAGTTACATACTCAGAATCTGTACTACTGCACAAATAGGCATGTCTCTTTAGGCAAAAAACTCATTTCTGACAAAGTTGCCCAAATGCATCTCAGAAGTGTGCAACTTGTTCCCTGAGTTAGAAAACATCGAGAAACGGTCATATCTGCTAAAGCTGTGCTTCTACACATGTATTTGCTGAACGGTGAAAGCGCACAGTAATGCACTTTTCTCCCAGCAAATACACTGTTTCTAAGGAAATGGGAACACACTGAGGAGACACTTGTGGGAGCTACTGTGACTAAAACTGAGCTTCCCTACGCACAGGGAAGCAAGAGAAATGCTGATTTCATCAAGCCCAGTTACATACTCAGAATCTGTACTACTGCTCAAATAGGCATGTCTCTTTAGGCAAAAAACTCATTTCTGACAAAGTTGCCCAAATGCATCTCAGAAGTGTGCAACTTGTTCCCTGAGTTAGAAAACGTCGAGAAACGGTCTTTTCTGCTAGCGCTGTGCTTCTACACATGTATTTGCTGAACGGTGAAAGCGCACAGTAATGCACTTTTCTCCCAGCAAATACACTGTTTCTAAGGAAATGGGAACACACTGAGGAGACACTTGTGGGAGCTACTGTGACTAAAACTGAGCTTCCCTACGCACAGGGAAGCAAGAGAAATGCTGATTTCATCAAGCCCAGTTACATACTCAGAATCTGTACTACTGCGCAAATAGGCATGTCTCTGTAGGCAAAAAACTCATTTCTGACAATGTTGCCCAAATGCATCTCAGAAGTGTGCAACTTGTTCCCTGAGTTAGAAAACATCGAGAAACGGTCATATCTGCTAACACTGTGCTTCTACACATGTATTAGCTGAACGGTGAAAGCGCACAGTAATGCCCTTTTCTCCCAGCAAATACACTGTTTCTAAGACTGTTTCTAAGGAAATGGGAACACACTGAGGAGACACTTGTGGGAGCTACTGTGACTAAAACTGTGCTTCCCTACACACAGGGAAGCAAGAGAAATGCTGATTTCATCAAGCCCAGTTACATACTCAGAATCTGTACTACTGCGCAAATAGGCATGTCTCTGTAGGCAAAAAACTCATTTCTGACAAAGTTGCCCAAATGCATCTCAGAAGTGTGCAACTTGTTCCCTGAGTTAGAAAACGTCGAGAAACGTTCGTTTCTGCTAGCGCAGTGCTTCTACACATGTATTTGCTGAACGGTGAAAGCGCACAGTAATGCACTTTTCTCCCAGCAAATACAGTTTCTAAGGAAATGGGAACACACTAAGGAGACACTTGTGGGAGCTACTGTGACTAAAACTGAGCTTCCCTACGCACAGGGAAGCAAGAGAAATGCTGATTTCATCAAGCCCAGTTACATACTCAGAATCTGTACTACTGCGCAAATAGGCAGGTCTCTGTAGGCAAAAAACTCATTTCTGACAAAGTTGCCCAAATGCATCTCAGAAGTGTGCAACTTGTTCCCTGAGTTAGAAAACGTCGAGAAACGGTTATATCTGCTAACGCTGTGCTTCTACACATGTATTTGCTGAACGGTGAAAGCGCACAGTAATGCACTTTTCTCCCAGCAAATACACTGTTTCTAAGGAAATGGGAACACACTGAGGAGACACTTGTGGGAGCTACTGTGACTAAAACTGAGCTTCCCTACGCACAGGGAAGCAAGAGAAATGCTGATTTCATCAAGCCCAGTTACATACACAGAATCTGTACTACTGCGCAAATAGGCATGTCTCTGTAGGCAAAAAACTCTTTTCTGACAAAGTTGCCCAAATGCATCTCAGAAGTGTGCAACTTGTTCCCTGAGTTAGAAAACGTCGAGAAACGCTTATATCTGCTAGCGCTGTGCTTCTACACATGTATTTGCTGAACGGTGAAAGCGCACAGTAATGCACTTTTCTCCCAGCAAATACAGTTTCTAAGGAAATGGGAACACACTGAGGAGACACTTGTGGGAGCTATTGTGACTAAAACTGAGCTTCCCTACGCACAGGGAAGCAAGAGAAATGCTGATTTCATCAAGCCCAGTTACATACTCAGAATCTGTACTACTGCACAAATAGGCATGTCTCTTTAGGCAAAAAACTCATTTCTGACAAAGTTGCCCAAATGCATCTCAGAAGTGTGCAACTTGTTCCCTGAGTTAGAAAACATCGAGAAACGGTCATATCTGCTAAAGCTGTGCTTCTACACATGTATTTGCTGAACGGTGAAAGCGCACAGTAATGCACTTTTCTCCCAGCAAATACACTGTTTCTAAGGAAATGGGAACACACTGAGGAGACACTTGTGGGAGCTACTGTGACTAAAACTGAGCTTCCCTACGCACAGGGAAGCAAGAGAAATGCTGATTTCATCCAGCCCAGTTACATACTCAGAATCTGTACTACTGCGCAAATAGGCATGTCATTGTAGGCAAAAAACTCATTTCTGACAATGTTGCCCAAATGCATCTCAGAAGTGTGCAACTTGTTCCCTGAGTTAGAAAACGTCGAGAAACGTTCGTTTCTGCTAGCGCTGTGCTTCTACACATGTATTTGCTGAACGGTGAAAGCGCACAGTAAGGCACTTTTCTCCCAGCAAATACACTGTTTCTAAGAAAATGGGAACACACTGAGGAGACACTTGTGGGAGCTACTGTGACTAAAACTGAGCTTCCCTACGCACAGGGAAGCAAGAGAAATGCTGATTTCATCAAGCCAAGTTACATACTCAGAATCTGTATTACTGCGCAAATAGGCAAAAAACTCATTTCTGACAAAGTTGCCCAAATGCATCTCAGAAGTGTGCAACTTGTTCCCTGAGTTAGAAAACGTCGAGAAACGTTTGTTTCTGCCAGCGCTGTGCTTCTACACATGTATTTGCTGAACGGTGAAAGCACACAGTAATGCACTTTTCTCCCAGCAAATACACTGTTTCTAAGGAAATGGGAACACACTGAGGAGACACTTGTGGGAGCTACTGTGACTAAAACTGAGCTTCCCTACCCACAGGGAAGCAAGAGAAATGCTGATTTCATCAAGCCCAGTTACATACTCAGAATCTGTACTACTGCGCAAATAGGCATGTCTCTTTAGGCAAAAAACTCATTTCTGACAAAGTTGCCCAAATGCATCTCAGAAGTGTGCAACTTGTTCCCTGAGTTAGAAAACGTCGAGAAACGTTCATTTCTGCTAGCGCTGTGCTTCTACACATGTATTTGCTGAACGGTGAAAGCGCACAGTAATGCAGTTTTCTCCCAGCAAATACAGTTTCTAAGGAAATGGGAACACACTGAGGAGACACTTGTGGGAGCTACTGTGACTAAAACTGAGCTTCCCTACCCAGAGGGAAGCAAGAGAAATGCTGATTTCATCAAGCCCAGTTACATACTCAGAATCTGTACTACTGCACAAATAGGCATGTCTCTTTAGGCAAAAAACTCATTTCTGACAAAGTTGCCCAAATGCATCTCAGAAGTGTGCAACTTGTTCCCTGAGTTAGAAAACATCGAGAAACGGTCATATCTACTAAAGCTGTGCTTCTACACATGTATTTGCTGAACGGTGAAAGCGCACAGTAATGCACTTTTCTCCCAGCAAATACACTGTTTCTAAGGAAATGGGAACACACTGAGGAGACACTTGTGGGAGCTACTGTGACTAAAACTGAGCTTCCCTACGCACAGGGAAGCAAGAGAAATGCTGATTTCATCAAGCCCAGTTACATACTCAGAATCTGTACTACGGCTCAAATAGGCATGTCTCTTTAGGCAAAAAACTCATTTCTGACAAAGTTGCCCAAATGCATCTCAGAAGTGTGCAACTTGTTCCCTGAGTTAGAAAACGTCGAGAAACGGTCTTTTCTGCTAGCGCTGTGCTTCTACACATGTATTTGCTGAACGGTGAAAGCGCACAGTAATGCACTTTTCTCCCAGCAAATACACTGTTTCTAAGGAAATGGGAACACACTGAAGAGACACTTGTGGGAGTTACTGTGACTAAAACTGAGCTTCCCTACGCACAGGGAAGCAAGAGAAATGCTGATTTCATCCAGCCCAGTTACATACTCAGAGTCTGTACTACTGCGCAAATAGGCATGTCTCTGTAGGCAAAAAACTCATTTCTGACAAAGTTGCCCAAATGCATCTCAGAAGTGTGCAACTTGTTCCCTGAGTTCGAAAACGTCGAGAAACGGTTATATCTGCTAGCGCTGTGCTTCTACACATGTATTTGCTGAACGGTGAAAGCGCACAATAATGCACTTTTCTCCCAGCAAATACAGTTTCTAAGGAAATGGGAACACACTGAGGAGACACTTGTGGGAGCTACTGTGACTAAAACTGAGCTTCCCTACGCACAGGGAAGCAAGAGAAATGCTGATTTCATCAAGCCCAGTTACATACTCAGAATCTGTACTACTGCACAAATAGGCATGTCTCTTTAGGCAAAAAACTCATTTCTGACAAAGTTGCCCAAATGCATCTCAGAAGTGTGCAACTTGTTCCCTGAGTTAGAAAACGTCGAGAAACGGTCTTTTCTGCTAGCGCTGTGCTTCTACACATGTATTAGCTGAACGGTGAAAGCGCACAGTAATGCCCTTTTCTCCCAGCAAATACACTGTTTCTAAGACTGTTTCTAAGGAAATGGGAACACACTGAGGAGACACTTGTGGGAGCTACTGTGACTAAAACTGTGCTTCCCTACACACAGGGAAGCAAGAGAAATGCTGATTTCATCAAGCCCATTTACATACTCAGAATCTGTACTACTGCGCAAATAGGCATGTCTCTGTAGGCAAAAAACTCATTTCTGACAAAGTTGCCCAAATGCATCTCAGAAGTGTGCAACTTGTTCCCTGAGTTAGAAAACGTCGAGAAACGTTCGTTTCTGCTAGCACAGTGCTTCTACACATGTATTTGCTGAACGGTGAAAGCGCACAGTAATGCACTTTTCTCCCAGCAAATACAGTTTCTAAGGAAATGGGAACACACTAAGGAGACACTTGTTTGAGCTACTGTGACTAAAACTGAGCTTCCCTACGCACAGGGAAGCAAGAGAAATGCTGATTTCATCAAGCCCAGTTACATACTCAGAATCTGTACTACTGCGCAAATAGGCATGTCTCTGTAGGCAAAAAACTCATTTCTGACAAAGTTGCCCAAATGCATCTCAGAAGTGTGCAACTTGTTCCCTGAGATAGAAAACGTCGAGAAACGGTTATATCTGCTAACGCTGTGCTTCTACACATGTATTTGCTGAACGGTGAAAGCGCACAGTAATGCACTTTTCTCCCAGCAAATACACTGTTTCTAAGGAAATGGGAACACACTGAGGAGACACTTGTGGGAGCTACTGTGACTAAAACTGAGCTTCCCTACGCACAGGGAAGCAAGAGAAATGCTGATTTCATCAAGCCCATTTACATACTCAGAATCTGTACTACTGCGCAAATAGGCATGTCTCTGTAGGCAAAAAACTCATTTCTGACAAAGGTGCCCAAATGCATCTCAGAAGTGTGCAACTTGTTCCCTGTGTTAGAAAACGTCGAGAAACGTTCGTTTCTGCTAGCGCTGTGCTTCTACACATGTATTTGCTGAACGGTGAAAGCTCACAGTAATGCACTTTTCTCCCAGCAAATACACTGTTTCTAAGAAAATGGGAACACACTGAGGAGACACTTGTGGGAGCTACTGTGACTAAAACTGAGCTTCCCTACGCACAGGGAAGCAAGAGAAATGCTGATTTCATCAAGCCCAGTTACATACTCAGAATCTGTATTACTGCGCAAATAGGCATGTCTCTGTAGGCAAAAAACTCATTTCTGACAAAGTTGCCCAAATGCATCTCAGAAGTGTGCAACTTGTTCCCTGAGTTAGAAAACGTCGAGAAACGGTCATATCATCTAACGTTGTGCTTCTACACATGTATTTGCTGAACGGTGAAAGCACACAATAATGCATTTTTCTCCCAGCAAATACACTGTTTCTAAGGAAATGGGAACACACTGAGGAGACACATGTGGGAGCTACTGTGACTAAAACTGAGCTTCCCTACGCACAGGGAAGCAAGAGAAATGCTGATTTCATCAAGCCCAGTTACATACTCAGAATCTGTACTACTGCGCAAATAGGCATGTCTCTGTAGGCAAAAAACTCATTTCGGACTAAGTTGCCCAAATGCATCTCAGAAGTGTGCAACTTGTTCCCTGTGTTAGAAAACGTCGAGAAACGGTCTTTTCTGCTAGCGCTGTGCTTCTACACATGTACTTGCTGCACGGTGAAAGTGCACAGTAATGCACTTTTCTCCCAGCAAATACACTGTTTCTAAGGAAATGGGAACACACAGAGGAGACACTTGTGGGGGCTACTGTGACTAAAACTGAGCTTCCCTACGCACAGGGAAGCAAGAGAAATGCTGATTTCATCCAGCCCAGTTACATACTCAGAATCTGTACTACTGCGCAAATAGGCATGTCTCTGTAGGCAAAAAACTCATTTCTGTCAATGTTGCCCAAATGCAACTCAGAAGTGTGCAACTTGTTCCCTGAGTTAGAAAACGTCGAGAAACGTTCGTTTCTGCTAGCGCTGTGCTTCTACACATGTATTTGCTGAACGGTGAAAGCGCAGAGTAATGCACTTTTCTCCCAGCAAATACACTGTTTCTAAGGAAATGGGAACACACTGAGGAGACACTTGTGGGAGCTACTGTGACTAAAACTGAGCTTCCCTACGCACAGGGAAGCAAGAGAAATGCTGATTTCATCAAGCCCATTTACATACTCAGAATCTGTACTACTGCGCAAATAGGCATGTCTCTGTAGGCAAAAAACTCATTTTTGACAAAGGTGTCCAAATGCATCTCAGAAGTGTGCAACTTGTTCCCTGAGTTAGAAAACGTCGAGAAACGTTCGTTTCTGCTAGCGCTGTGCTTCTACACATGTATTTGCTGAACGGTGAAAGCGCACAGTAATGCACTTTTCTCACAGCAAATACAGTTTCTAAGGAAATGGGAACACACTGAGGAGACACTTGTGGGAGCTACTGTGACTAATACTGAGCTTCCCTACGCACAGGGAAGCAAGAGAAATGCTGATTTCATCCAGCCCAGTTACATACTCAGAATCTGTACTACTGCGCAAATAGGCATGTCTCTGTAGGCAAAAAACTCATTTCTGACGATGTTGCCCAAATGCATCTCAGAAGTGTGCAACTTGTTCCCTGAGTTAGAAAACGTCGAGAAACGGTCATATCTGCTAACACTGTGCTTCTACACATGTATTAGCTGAACGGTGAAAGCGCACAGTAATGCCCTTTTCTCCCAGCAAATACACTGTTTCTAAGACTGTTTCTAAGGAAATGGGAACACACTGAGGAGACACTTGTGGGAGCTACTGTGACTAAAACTGAGCTTCCCTACGCACAGGGAAGCAAGAGAAATGCTGATTTCATCAAGCCCAGTTACATACTCAGAATCTGTACTACTGCGCAAATAGGCATGTCTCTGTAGGCAAAAAACTCATTTCTGACAAAGTTGCCCAAATGCATCTCAGAAGTGTGCAACTTGTTCCCTAAATTAGAAAACGTCGAGAAACGTTCGTTTCTGCCAGCGCTGTGCTTCTACACATGTATTTGCTGAACGGTGAAAGCGCACAGTATTGCACTTTTGTCCCAGCAAATACACTGTTTCTAAGGAAATGGGAACACACTGAGGAGGACTTGTGGGAGCTACTGTGACTAAAACTGAGCTTCCCTACGCACAGGGAAGCAAGATAAATGCTGATTTCATCAAGCCCAGTTACATACTCAGAATCTGTACTACTGCGCAAATAGGCATGTCTCTTTAGGCAAAAAACTCATTTCTGACAAAGATGCCCAAATGCATCTCAGACGTGTGCAACTTGTTCCCTGAGTTAGAAAACGTCGAGAAACGTTCGTTTCTGCTAGCACTGTGGTTCTACACATGTATTTGCTGAACGGTGAAAGTGCACAGTAATGCACTTTTCTCCCAGCAAATACACTGTTTCTAAGGAAATGGGAACACACTGAGGAGACACTTGTGGGAGCTACTGTGACTAAAACTGAGCTTCCCTACGCACAGGGAAGCAAGAGAAATGCTGATTTCATCAAGCCCATTTACATACTCAGAATGTGTACTACTGCGCAAATAGGCATGTCTCTGTAGGCAAAAAACTCATTTCTGACAAAGGTGCCCAAATGCATCTCAGAAGTGTGCAACTTGTTCCCTGAGTTAGAAAACGTCGAGAAACGTTCGTTTCTGCTAGCGCTGTGCTTCTACACATGTATTTGCTGAACGGTGAAAGCGCACAGTAATGCACTTTTCTCCCAGCAAATACAGTTTCTAAGGAAATGGGAACACACTGAGGAGACACTTGTGGGAGCTACTGTGACTAATACTGAGCTTCCCTACGCACAGGGAAGCAAGAGAAATGCTGATTTCATCCAGCCCAGTTACATACTCAGAATCTGTACTACTCCGCAAATAGGCATGTCTTTGTAGGCAAAAAACTCATTTCTGACAATGTTGCCCAAATGCATCTCAGAAGTGTGCAACTTGTTCCCTGAGTTAGAAAACGTCGAGAAACGTTCGTTTCTGCTAGCGCTGTGCTTCTACACATGTATTTGCTGAACGGTGAAAGCTCACAGTAATGCACTTTTCTCCCAGCAAATACACTGTTTCTAAGAAAATGGGAACACACTGAGGAGACACTTGTGGGAGCTACTGTGACTAAAACTGAGCTTCCCTACGCACAGGGAAGCAAGAGAAATGCTGATTTCATCAAGCCCAGTTACATACTCAGAATCTGTATTACTGCGCAAATAGGCATGTCTCTGTAGGCAAAAAACTCATTTCTGACAAAGTTGCCCAAATGCATCTCAGAAGTGTGCAACTTGTTCCCTGAGTTAGAAAACGTCGAGAAACGGTCATATCATCTAACGCTGTGCTTCTACACATGTATTTGGTGAACGGTGAAAGCGCACAATAATGCATTTTTCTCCCAGCAAATACACTGTTTCTAAGGAAATGGGAACACACTGAGGAGACACTTGTGGGAGCTACTGTGACTAAAACTGAGCTTCCCTACGCACAGGGAAGCAAGAGAAATGCTGATTTCATCAAGCCCAGTTACATACTCAGAATCTGTACTACTTTGCTAATAGGCATGTCTCTGTAGGCAAAAAACTCATTTCTGACAAAGTTGCCCAAATGCATCTCAGAAGTGTGCAACTTGTTCCCTGAGTTAGAAAACGTCGAGAAACGGTTATATCTGCTAGCGCTGTGCTTCTACACATGTATTTGCTGAACGGTGAAAGCGCACAGTAATGCACTTTTCTCCCAGCAAATACAGTTTCTAAGGAAATGGGAACACACTGAGGAGACACTTGTGGGAGCTACTGTGACTAAAACTGAGCTTCCCTACGCACAGGGAAGCAAGAGAAATGCTGATTTCATCAAGCCCAGTTACATACTCAGAATCTGTACTACTGCGCAAATAGGCATGTCTTTGTAGGCAAAAAACTCATTTCTGACAATGTTGCCCAAATGCATCTCAGAAGTGTGCAACTTGTTCCCTGAGTTAGAAAACGTCGAGAAACGTTCGTTTCTGCTAGCGCTGTGCTTCTACACATGTATTTGCTGAACGGTGAAAGCGCACAGTAATGCACTTTTCTCCCAGCAAATACACTGTTTCTAAGGAAATGGGAACACACTGAGGAGACACTTGTGGGAGCTACTGTGACTAAAACTGAGCTTCCCTACGCACAGGGAAGCAAGAGAAATGCTGATTTCATCAAGCCCAGTTACATACTCTGAATCTGTACTACTGCACAAATAGGCATGTCTCTTTAGGCAAAAAACTCATTTCTGACAAAGTTGCCCAAATGCATCTCAGAAGTGTGCAACTTGTTCCCTGAGTTAGAAAACATCGAGAAACGGTCATATCTGCTAAAGCTGTGTTTCTACACATGTATTTGCTGAACGGTGAAAGCGCACAGTAATGCACTTTTCTCCCAGCAAATACACTGTTTCTAAGGAAATGGGAACACACTGAGGAGACACTTGTGGGAGCTACTGTGACTAAAACTGAGCTTCCCTACGCACAGGGAAGCAAGAGAAATCCTGATTTCATCAAGCCCAGTTACATACTCAGAATCTGTAGTACTGCGAAAATAGGCATGAATCTGTAGGCAAAAAACTCATTTCTGACAAAGTTGCCCAAATGCATCTCAGAAGTGTGCAACTTGTTCCCTGAGTTAGAAAACGTCGAGAAACGTTCGTTTCTGCTAGCGCTGTGTTTCTACACATGTATTTGCTGAACGGTGAAAGCGCACAGTAATGCACTTTTCTCCCAGCAAATACACTGTTTCTAAGGAAATGGGAACACACTGAGGAGACACTTGTGGGAGCTACTGTGACTAAAACTGAGCTTCCCTACGCACAGGGAAGCAAGAGAAATGCTGATTTCATCCAGCCCAGTTACATACTCAGAGTCTGTACTACTGCGCAAATAGGCATGTCTCTGTAGGCAAAAAACTCATTTCTGACAAAGTTGCCCAAATGCATCTCAGAAGTGTGCAACTTGTTCCCTGAGTTAGAAAACGTCGAGAAACGGTCGTTTCTGCTAGCGCTGTGCTTCTACACATGTATTTGCTGAACGGTGAAAGCGCACAGTAATGCACTTTTCTCCCAGCAAATACACTGTTTCTAAGGAAATGGGAACACACTGAGGAGACACTTGTGGGAGCTACTGTGACTAAAACTGAGCTTCCCTACGCACAGGGAAGCAAGAGAAATGCTGATTTCATCAAGCACAGTTAGATACTCAGAATCTGTACTACTGATCAAATAGGCATGTCTCTGTAGGCAAAAAACTCATTTCTGACAAAGTTTCCCAAATGCATCTCAGAAGTGTGCAACTTGTTCCCTGAGTTATAAAACGTCGAGAAACGTTCGTTTCTGCTAGCGCTGTGCTTCAAAAACATGTATTTGCTGAACGGTGAAAGCGCACAGTAATGCACTTTTCTCCCAGCAAATACACTGTTTCTAAGGAAATGGGAACACACTGAGGAGACACTTGTGGGAGCTACTGTGACTAAAACTGAGCTTCCCTAAGCACAGGGAAGCAAGAGAAATGCTGATTTCATCAAGCCCAGTTACATACTCAGAATCCGTACTACTGCGCAAATAGGCATGTCTCTTTAGGCAAAAAACTCATTTCTGACAAAGTTGCCCAAATGCATCTCAGAAGTGTGCAACTTGTTCCCTGAGTTAGAAAACGTCGAGAAACGTTCGTTTCTGCTAGCGCTGTGCTTCTACACACGTATTTGCTGAACGGTGAAATCGCACAGTAATGCACTTTTCTCCCAGCAAATACACTGTTTCTAAGGAAATGGGAACACACTGAGGAGACACTTGTGGTAGCTACTGTGACTAAAACTGAGCTTCCCTACGCACAGGGAAGCAAGAGAAATGCCGATTTCATCCAGCCCAGTTACATACTCAGAATCTCTACTACTGCGCAAATAGGCATGTCTCTGTAGGCAAAAAACTCATTTCTGACAAAGTTGCCCAAATGCATCTCAGAAGTGTGCAACTTGTTCCCTGAGTTAGAAAACGTCAAGAAACGGTCATATCTGCTAACGCTGTGCTTCTACACATGTATTTGCTGAACGGTAAAAGCGCACAGTAATGCACTTTTCTCCCAGCAAATACACTGTTTCTAAGGAAATGGGAACACACTGAGGAGACAC
This sequence comes from Acomys minous, assembly GCF_964271855.1. Classification (NCBI taxonomy): domain Eukaryota; kingdom Metazoa; phylum Chordata; class Mammalia; order Rodentia; family Muridae; genus Acomys; species Acomys minous. The sequence continues at coordinate 4,828,128 of NW_028182181.1, forward strand.
TTGTGGGACGTACTGTGACTAAAACTGAGCTTCCCTACGCACAGGGAAGCAAGAGAAATGCTGATTTCATCAAGCCCAGTTACATACTCCGAATCTCTACTACTGCGCAAATAGGCATGAATCTGTAGGCAAAAAACTCATTTCTGACAAAGTTGCCCAAATGCATCTCAGAAGTGTGCAACTTGTGCCCTGAGTTAGAAAACGTCGAGAAACGGTCTTTTCTGCTAGCGCTGTGCTTCTACACATGTATTTGCTGAACGGTGAAAGCGCACAGTAATGCACTTTTCTCCCAGCAAATACACTGTTTCTAAGGAAATGGGAACACACTGAGGAGACACTTGTGGGAGCTACTGTGACTAAAACTGAGCTTCCCTACGCACAGGGAAGCAAGAGAAATGCTGATTTCATCAAGCCCAGTTACATACTCAGAATCTGTACTACTGCGCAAATAGGCATGTCTCTATAGGCAAAAAACTCTTTTCTGACAAAGTTGCCCAAATGCATCTCAGAAGTGTGCAACTTGTTCCCTGAGTTAGAAAACGTCGAGAAACGTTCGTTTCTGCTAGCGCTGTGCTTCTACACATGTATTTGCTGACCGGTGAAAGCGCACAGTAATGCACATTTCTCCCAGCAAATACACTGTTTCAAAGGAAATGGGAACAAACTGAGGAGACACTTGTGGGAGCTACTGTGACTAAAACTGAGCTTCCCTACGCACAGGGAAGCAAGAGAAATGCTGATTTCATCAAGCCCCGTTACATACTCAGAATCTGTACTACTGTGCAAATAGGCATGTCTCTGTAGGCAAAAAACTCATTTCTGACAAAGTTGCCCAAATGCATCTCAGAAGTGTGCAACTTGTTCCCTGAGTTAGAAAACATCGAGAAACGGTCATATCTGCTAATGCTGTGCTTCTACACATGTATTTGCTGAACGGTGAAAGCGCACAGTAATGCACTTTTCTCCCAGCAAATACCCTGTTTCTAAGGAAATGGGAACACACTGAGGAGACACTTGTGGGAGCTACTGTGACTAAAACTGAGCTTCCCTACGCACAGGGAAGCAAGAGAAATGCTGATTTCATCAAGCCCAGTTACATACTCAGAATCTGTACTACTGCGCAAATAGGCATGTCTCTGTAGGCAAAAAACTCATTTCTGACAAAGTTGCCCAAATGCATCTCAGAAGTGTGCAACTTGTTCCCTGAGTTAGAAAACGTCGAGAAACGATCATATCTGCTAGCTGTGTGCTTCTACACATGTATTTGCTGAACGGTGAAAGCACACAGTAATGTACTTTTCTCCCAGCAAATACACTGTTTCTAAGGAAATGGGAACACACTGAGGAGACACTTGTGGGAGCTACTGTGACTAAAACTGAGCTTCCCTACGCACAGGGAAGCAAGAGAAATGCTGATTTCATCAAGCCCAGTTACATACTCAGAATCTGTACTACTGCGCAAATAGGCATGTCTCTGTAGGCAAAAAACTCATTTCTGACAAAGTTGCCCAAATGCATCTCAGAAGTGTGCAACTTGTTCCCTGAGTTAGAAAACGTCGAGAAACGGTCGTTTCTGCTAGTGCTCTGCTTCTACACATGTATTTGCTGAACGGTGAAAGCGCACAGTAATGCACTTTTCTCCCAGCAAATACACTGTTTCTAAGGAAATGGGAACACACTGAGGAGACACTTGTGGGAGCTACAGTGACTAAAACTGAGCATCCCTACGCACAGGGAAGCAAGAGAAATGCTCATTTCATCAAGCCCAGTTACATACTCAGAATCTGTACTACTGCGCAAATAGGCATGAATCTGTAGGCAAAAAACTCATTTCTGACAAAGTTGCCAAATGCATCTCAGAAGTGTGCAACTTGTTCCCTGAGTTAGAAAACGTCGAGAAACGGTCATATCTGCTAACGCTGTGCTTCTACACATGTATTTACTGAACGGTGAAAGCGCACAGTAATGCACTTTTCTCCCAGCAAATACACTGTTCCAAAGGAAATGGGAACACACTGAGGAGACACTTGTTGGAGCTACTGTGACTAAAACTGAGCTTCCCTACGCACAGGGAAGCAAGAGAAATGCTGATTTCATCAAGCCCAGTTACATACTCAGAATCTGTACTACTGCGCAAATAGGCATGTCTCTGTAGGCAAAAAACTCATTTCTGACAAAGTTGCCCAAATGCATCTCAGAAGTGTGCAACTTGTTCCCTGAGTTAGAAAACGTCGAGAAACGATCATATCTGCTAGCGGTGTGCTTCTACACATGTATTTGCTGAACGGTGAAAGCACACAGTAATGCACTTTTCTCCCAGCAAATACACTGTTTCTAAGGAAATGGGAACACACTGAGGAGACACTTGTGGGAGCTACTGTGACTAAAACTGAGCTTCCCTACGCACAGGGAAGCAAGAGAAATGCTGATTTCATCAAGCCCAGTTACATACTCAGAATCTGTACTACTGCGCAAATAGGCATGTCTCTGTAGGCAAAAAACTCATTTCTGACAAAGTTGCCCAAATGCATCTCAGAAGTGTGCAACTTGTTCCCTGAGTTAGAAAACGTCGAGAAATGGTCGTTTCTGCTAGCGCTCTGCTTCTACACATTTATTTGCTGAACGGTGAAAGCGCACATTAATGCACTTTTCTCCCAGCAAATACACTGTTTCTAAGGAAATGGGAACACACTGAGGAGACACTTGTGGGAGCTACTGTGACCAAAACTGAGCTTCTCTACGCACAGGGAAGCAAGAGAAATGCTGATTTCATCAAGCCCAGTTAAATACTCAGAATCTGTACTACTGCGCATATAGGCATGTCTTTGTAGGCAAAAAACTCATTTCTGACAATGTTTCCCAAATGCAACTCAGAAGTGTGCAACTTGTTCCCTGAGTTAGAAAACGTCGAGAAACGTTCGTTTCTGCTAACGCTGTGCTTCTACACATGTATTTGCTGAACGGTGAAAGCGCACAGTAATGCACTTTTCTCCCAGCAAATACACTGTTTCTAAGGAAATGGGAACACACTGAGGAGACACTTGTGGGAGCTACTGTGACTAAAACTGAGCTTCCCTACGCACAGGGAAGCAAGAGAATGCTGATTTCATCCAGCCCAGTTACATACTCCGAATCTCTACTACTGCGCAAATAGGCATGTCTATGTAGGCAAAAAACTCATTTCTGACAAAGTTGCCCAAATGCATCTCAGAAGTGTGCAACTTGTTCCCTGAGTTAGAAAACGTCGAGAAACGGTCGTTTCTGCTAGCGCTGTGCTTCTACACATGTATTTGCTGAACGGTGAATGCGCACAGTAATGCACTTTTCTCCCAGAAAATACACTGTTTCTAAGGAAATGGGAACACACTGAGGAGACACTTGTAGGAGCTACTGTGACTAAAATTGAGCTTCCCTACGCACAGGGAAGTAAGAGAAATGCTGATTTCATCCAGCCCAGTTACATACTCAGAATCTGTACTGCTGCGCAAATAGGCATGTCTCTGTAGGCAAAAAACTCATTTCTGACAAATTTGCCCAAATGCATCTAAGAAATGTGCAACTTGTTCCCTGAGTTAGAAAACGTCGAGAAACGTTTGTTTCTGCTAGCGCTGTGCTTCTACACATGTATTTGCTGAACGGTGAAAGCGCACAGTAATGCACTTTTCTCCCAGCAAATACACTGTTTCTAAGGAAATGGGAACACACTGAGGAGACACTTGTGGGAGCTACTGTGATTAAAACTGAGCTTCCCTATGCACAGGGAAGCAAGAGAAATGCTGATTTCATCAAGCTCAGTTAGATACTCAGAATCTGTACTACTGAGCAAATAGGCATGTCTCAGTAGGCAAAATACTCATTTCTGACAAAGTTGCCCAAATGCATCTCAGAAGTGTGCAACTTGTTCCCTGAGTTAGAAAACGTCGAGAAACGGTCATATCTGCTAACGATGTGCTTCTACACATGTATTTGCTGAACGGTGAAAGCGCACAGTAATGCACTTTTCTCCCAGCAAATACACTGTTTCTAAAGAAATGGGAACACACTGAGGAGACACTTGTGGGAGCTACTGTGACTAAAACTGAGCTTCCCTACGCACAGGGAAGCAAGAGAAATGCTGATTTCATCAAGCCCAGTTACATACTCAGAATCTGTACTACTGCGCAAATAGGCATGTCTCTGTAGGCAAAAAACTCATTTCTGGCAAAGTTGCCCAAATGCATCTCAGAAGTGTGCAACTTGTTCCCTGAGTTAGAAAACGTCGAGAAACGTTCGTTTCTGCTAGCACTGTGCTTCTACACATGTATTTGCTGAACGGTGAAAGCGCACAGTAATGCACTTTTCTCCCAGCAAATACACTGTTTCTAAGGAAATGGGAACACACTGAGGAGACACTTGTGGGAGCTACTGTGACTAAAACTGAGCTTCCCTATGCACAGGGGAGCAAGAGAAATGCTGATTTCATCAAGCCCAGTTACATACTCAGAATCTGTACTACTGCGCAAATAGGCATGAATCTGTAGTCAAAAAACTCATTTCTGACAAAGTTGCCCAAATGCATCTCAGAAGTGTGCAACTTGTTCCCTGAGTTAGAAAACGTCGAGAAACGTTCGTTTCTGCTAGCGCTGTGCTTCTACACATGTATTTGCTGAACGGTGAAAGCACACAGTAATGTACTTTTCTCCCAGCAAATACACTGTTTCTAAGGAAATGGGAACACACTGAGGAGACACTTGTGGGAGCTACTGTGACTAAAACTGAGCTTCCCTACGCACAGGGAAGCAAGACAAATGCTGATTTCATCAAGCCCAGTTACATACTCAGAATCTGTACTACTGCGCAAATAGGCATGTCTCTGTAGGCTAAAACTCATTTCTGACAAAGTTGCCCAAATGCATCTCAGAAGTGTGCAACTTGTTCCCTGAGTTAGAAAACGTCGAGAAACGGTCATTTCTGCTAGCGCTGTGCTTCTACACATGTATTTGCTGAATGGTGAAAGCGCACAGTAATGCACTTTTCTCCCAGCAAATACACTGTTTCTAAGGAAATGGGAACACACTGAGGAGACACTTGTGGGAGCCACTGTGACTAAAACTGAGCTTCCCTATGCACAGGGAAGCAAGAGAAATGCTGATTTCATCAAGCTCAGTTAGATACTCAGAATCTGTACTACTGAGCAAATAGGCATGTCTCTGTAGGCAAAAAACTCATTTCTGACAAAGTTGCCGAAATGCATCTCAGAAGTGTGCAACTTGTTCCCTGAGTTAGAAAACGTCGAGAAACGGTCATATCTGCTAACGCTGTGCTTCTACACATGTATTTGCTGAACGGTGAAAGCGCACAGTAATGCACTTTTCTCCCAGCAAATACACTGTTAATAAGGAAATGGGAACACACTTAGGAGACACTTGTGGGAGCTACTGTGACTAAAACTGAGCTTCCCTACGCACAGGGAAGCAAGAGAAATGCTGATTTCATCAAGCCCAGTTACATACTCAGAATCTGTACTACTGCGCAAATAGGCATGTCTCTGTAGGCAAAAAACTCATTTCTGACAATGTTGCCCAAATGCATCTCAGAAGTGTGCAATTTGTTCCCTGAGTTAGAAAACGTCGAGAAACGGTCGTTTCTGATAGCGCTGTGCTTCTACACATGTATTTGCTGAACGGTGAAAGCGCACAGTAATGCATTTTTCTCCCAGCAAATACAGTGTTTCTAAGGAAATGGGAACACACTGAGGAGACACTTGTGGGAGCTACTGTGACTAAAACTGAGCTTCCCTACGCACAGGGAAGCAAGAGAAATGCTGATTTCATCAAGCCCAGTTACATACTCAGAATCTGTACTACTGCGCAAATAGGCATGTCTCTTTAGGCAAAAAACTCATTTCTGACAAAGTTGCCCAAATGCATCTCAGAAGTGTGCAACTTGTTCCCTGAGTTAGAAAACGTCGAGAAACGTTCGTTTCTGCTAGCGCTGTGCTTCTACACATGTATTTGATGAACGGTGAAAGCGCATAGTAATGCACTTTTCTACCAGCAAATACACTGTTTCTAAGGAAATGGGAACACACTGAGGAGACACTTGTGGTAGCTACTGTGACTAAAACTGAGCTTCCCTACGCACAGGGAAGCAAGAGAAATGCTGATTTCATCAAGCCCAGTTACATACTCAGAATCTGTACTACTGCGCAAATAGGCATGAATCTGTAGACAAAAAACTCATTTCTGACAAAGTTGCCCAAATGCATCTCAGAAGTGTGCAACTTGTTCCCTGAGTTAGAAAACGTCGAGAAACGGTCATATCTGCTAACGCTGTGCTTCTACACATGTATTTGCTGAACGGTGAAAGCGCACAGTAATGCACTTTTCTCCCAGCAAATACACTGTTTCTAAGGAAATGGGAACACACTGAGGAGACACTTGTGGGAGCAACTGTGACTAAAACTGAGCTTCCCTACGCACAGGGAAGCAAGAGAAATGCTGATTTCATCAAGCCCAGTTACATACTCAGAATCTGTACTACTGCGCAAATAGGCATGTCTCTGTAGGGAAAAAACTCATTTCTGACAAAGTTGCCCAAATGCATCTCAGAAGTGTGCAAATTGTTCCCTGCGTTAGAAAACGTCGAGAAACGTTCGATTCTGCTAGCGCTGTGCTTCAACACATGTATTTGCTGAACGGTGAAAGCGCACAGTAATGCACTTTTCTCCCAGCAAATACACTGTTTCTTAAGGAAATGGGAACACACTGAGAGACACTTGTGGGAGCTACTGTGACTAAAACTGAGCTTCCCTACGCACAGGGAAGCAAGAGAAATGCTGATTTCATCAAGCCCAGTTACATACTCAGAATCTGTACTACTGCGCAAATAGGCATGAATCTGTAGGCAAAAAACTCATTTCTGACAAAGTTGCCCAAATGCATCTCAGAAGTGTGCAACTTGTTCCCTGAGTTAGAAAACGTCGAGAAACGGTCCTTTCTGCTAGCACTGTGCTTCTACACATGTATTTGCTGAACGGTGAAAGCGCACAGTAATGCACTTTTCTCCCAGCAAATACACTGTTTCTAAGGAAATGGGAACACACTGAGGAGACACTTGTGGGAGCTACTGTGACCAAAACTGAGCTTCTCTACGCACAGGGAAGCAAGAGAAATGCTGATTTCATCAAGCCCAGTTACATACTCAGAATCTGTACTACTGCACAAATAGGCATGAATATGTAGGCAAAAAACTCATTTCTGACAAAGTTGCCCGAATGCATCTCAGAAGTGTGCAACTTGTTCCCTGAGTTAGAAAACGTCGAGAAACGTTCGTTTCTGCTAGCGCTGTGCTTCTACACATGTATTTGCTGAACGGTGAAAGCGCACAGTAATGCACTTTTCTCCCAGCAAATACACTGTTTCTAAGGAAATGGGAACACAATGAGGAGACACTTGTGGGAGCTACTGTGACTAAAACTGAGCTTCCCTACGCACAGGGAAGCAAGAGAAATGCTCATTTCATCAAGCCCAGTTACATACTTAGAATCTGTACTAATGCGCAAATAGGCATGTCTCTGTAGGCAAAAAACTCATTTCGGACAAAGTTGCCCAAATGCATCTCAGAAGTGTGCAACTTATTTCCTGAGTTAGAAAACGTCGAGAAACGGTCATATCATCTAATGCTGTGCTTCTACACATGTATTTGCTGAACGGTGAAAGCGCACAATAATGCACTTTTCTCCCAGCAAATACACTGTTTCTAAGGAAATGGGAACACACTGAGGAGACACTTGTGGGAGCTACTGTGACTAAAACTGAGCTTCCCTACGCACAGGGAAGCAAGAGAAATGCTGATTTCATCAAGCCCAGTTACATACTCAGAATCTGTACTACTGCGCAAATAGGCATGAATCTGTAGGCAAAAAACTCATTTCAGAGAAAGTTGCCCAAATGCATCTCAGAAGTGTGCAACTTGTTCCCTGAGTTAGAAAACGTCGAGAAACGTTTGTTTCTCCTAGCGCTGTGCTTCTACACATGTATTTGCTGAACGGTGAAAGCGCACAGTAATGCACTTTTCTCCCAGGAAATACACTGTTTCTAAGGAAATGGGAACACACTGAGGAGACACTTGTGGGAGCTACTGTGACTAAAACTGAGCTTCCCTACGCACAGGGAAGCAAGAGAAATGCTGATTTCATCAAGCCCAGTTACATACTCAGAATCTGTACTACTGCGCAAATAGGCAAGTCTCTGTAGGCAAAAAACTCATTTCTGACAAAGTTGCCTAAATGCATCTCAGAAGTGTGCAACTTGTTCCCTGAGCTAGAAAACGTCGAGAAACGCTCATATCTGCTAACGCTGTGCTTCTACACATGTATTTGCTGAACGGTGAAAGCGCACAGTAATGCACTTTTCTCCCAGCAAATACACTGTTTCTAAGGAAATGGGAACACACTGAGGAGACACTTGTGGGAGCTACTGTGACTAAAACTGGGCTTCCCTACGCACAGGGAAGCAAGAGAAATGCTGATTTCATCAAGTCCAGTTGCATACTCAGAATCTGTACTACTGCTCAAATAGGCATGTCTCTGTAGGCAAAAAACTCATTTCTGACAATGTTGCCCAAATGCATCTCAGAAGTGTGCAACTTGTTCCCTGAGTTAGAAAACGTCGAGAAACGTTCGTTTCTGCTAGCGCTGTGCTTCTACACATGTATTTGCTGAACGTTGAAAGCGCACAGTAATGCACTTTTCTCCCAGCAAATACACTGTTTCTAAGGAAATGGGAACACACTGAGGAGACACTTGTGGGAGCTACTGTGACTAAAACTGAGCTTCCCTACGCACAGGGAAGCAAGAGAAATGCTGATTTCATCAAGCCCAGTTACATACTCAGAATCTGTACTACTGCGCAAATAGGCATGTCTCTGTAGGCAAAAAACTCATTTCTGACAAAGTTGCCCAAATGCATCTCAGAAGTGTGCAACTTGTTCCCTGAGTTAGAAAACGTCGAGAAACGGTCATATCATCTAACGCTGTGCTTCTACACATGTATTTGCTGAACGGTGAAAGCGCACAATAATGCACTTTTCTCCCAGCAAATACACTGTTTCTAAGGAAATGGGAACACAGTGAGGACACACTTGTGGGAGCTAATGTGACTAAAACTGAGCTTCCCTACGCACAGGGAAGCAAGAGAAATGCTGATTTCATCAAGCCCAGTTACATACTCAGAATCTGTACTACTGCGCAAATAGGCATGTCTTTGTAGGCAAAAAACTCATTTCTGACAATGTTGCCCAAATGCATCTCAGAAGTGTGCAACTTGTTCCCTGAGTTAGAAAATGTCGAGAAACGTTCGTTTCTGCTAGCGCTGTGCTTCTACACATGTATTTGCTGAACGGTGAAAGCGCACAGTAATGCACTTTTCTCCCAGCAAATACACTGTTTCTAAGGAAATGGGAACACACTGAGGAGACACTTGTGGGAGCTACTGTGACTAAAACTGAGCTTCCCTACGCACAGGGAAGCAAGAGAAATGCTGATTTCATCAAGCCCAGTTACATACTCAGAATCTGTACTACTGCGCAAATAGGCATGTCTCTGTAGGCAAAAAACTCATTTCTGACAATGTTGCCCAAATGCATCTCAGAAGTGTGCAACTTGTTCCCTGAGTTAGAAAACGTCGAGAAACGTTCGTTTCAGCTAGCGCTGTGCTTCTACACATGTATTTGCTGAACGGTGAAAGCGCACAGTAATGCACTTTTCTCCCAGCAAATACACTGTTTCTAAGGAAATGGGAACACACTGAGGAGACACTTGTGGGAGCTACTGTGACTAAAACTGAGCTTCCCTACGCACAGGGAAGCAAGAGAAATGCTGATTTCATCAAGCCCAGTTACATACTCAGAATCTGTACTACTGCGTAAATAGGCATGTCTCTTTAGGCACAAAACTCATTTCTGACAAAGTTGCCCAAATGCATCTCAGAAGTGTGCAACTTGTTCCCTGAGTTAGAAAACATCGAGAAACGTTCCTTTCTGCTAGCGCTGTGCTTCTACACATGTATTTGCTGAACGGTGAAAGCGCACAGTAATGCACTTTTCTCCCAGCAAATACACTGTTTCTAAGGAAATGGGAACACACTGAGGAGACAATTGTGGGAGATACGGTGACTAAAACTGAGCTTCCCTACGCACAGGGAAGCAAAAGAAATGCTGATTTCATCAAGCCCAGTTACATACTCAGAATCTGTACTACTGCGCAAATAGGCATGTCTCTGTAGGGAAAAAACTCATTTCTGACAAAGTTGCCCAAAGCATCTCAGAAGTGTGCAACTTGTTCCATGAGTTAGAAAACGTCGAGAAACGTTCGTTTCTGCTAGCGCTGTGCTTCTACACATGTATTTGCTGAACGGTGAAAGCGCACAGTAATGCACTTTTCTCCCAGCAAATACACTGTTTCTAAGGAAATGGGAACACACTGAGGAGACACTTGTGGGAGCTACTGTGACTAAAACTGAGCTTCCCTACGCACAGCGAAGCAAGAGAAATGCTGATTTCATCAAGCCCAGTTACATACTCAGAATCTGTACTACTGCGCAAATAGGCATGAATCTGTAGGCAAAAAACTCATTTCTGACAAAGATGCCCAAATGCATCTCAGAAGTGTGCAACTTGTTCCCTGAGGTAGAAAACGTTGAGAAACGTTCGTTTCTGCTAGCACTGTGCTTCTACACATGTATTTGCTGAACGGTGAAAGCGCACAGAAATGCACTTTTCTCCCAGCAAATACACTGTTTCTAAGGAAATGGGAACACACTGAGGAGACACTTGTGGGAGCTACTGTGACTAAAACTGAGCTTCCCTACGCACAGGGAAGCAAGAGAAATGCTGATTTCATCAAGCCCAGTTACATACTTAGAATCTGTACTACTGCGCAAATAGGCATGTCTCTGTAGGCAAAAAACTCATTTCTGACAAAGTTGCCCAAATGCATCTCAGAAGTGTGCAACTTGTTCCCTGAGTTAGAAAACATCGAGAAACGTTCGTTTCTGCTAGCGCTGTGCTTCTACACATGTATTTGCTGAACGGTGAAAGCGCACAGTAATGCACTTTTCTCCCAGCAAATACACTGTTTCTAAGGAAATGGGAACACACTGAGGAGACACTTGTGGGAGCTACTGTGACTAAAACTGAGCTTCCCTACGCACAGGGAAGCAAGAGAAATGCTGATTTCATCAAGCCCAGTTACATACTCAGAATCTGTACTACTGCGCAAATAGGCATGTCTCTTTAGGCACAAAACTCATTTTTGACAAAGTTGCCCAAATGCATCTCAGAAGTGTGCAACTTGTTCCCTGAGTTAGAAAACGTCGAGAAACGGTCATATCTGCTAACGCGGTGCTTCTACACATGTATTTGCTGAACGGTGAAAGCGCACAGTAATGCACTTTTCTACCAGCAAATACACTGTTTCTAAGGAAATGGGAACACACTGAGGAGACACTTGTGGGAGCTACTGTGACTAAAACTGAGCTTCCCTACGCACAGCGAAGCAAGAGAAATGCTGATTTCATCAAGCCCAGTTACATACTCAGAATCTGTACTACTGCGCAAATAGGCATGAATCTGTAGGCAAAAAACTCATTTCTGACAAAGATGCCCAAATGCATCTCAGAAGTGTGCAACTTGTTCCCTGAGGTAGAAAACGTTGAGAAACGTTCGTTTCTGCTAGCACTGTGCTTCTACACATGTATTTGCTGAACGGTGAAAGCGCACAGTAATGCACTTTTCTCCCAGCAAATACACTGTTTCTAATGAAATGGGAACACACTGAGGAGACACTTGTGGGAGCTACTGTGACTAAAACTGAGCTTCCCTACGCACAGGGAAGCAAGAGAAATGCTGATTTCATCAAGCCCAGTTACATACTTAGAATCTGTACTACTGCGCAAATAGGCATGTCTGTGTAGGCAAAAAACTCATTTCAGACAATGTTGCCCAAATGCATCTCAGAAGTGTGCAACTTGTTCCCTGAGTTAGAAAACGTCGAGAAACGTTCGTTTCTGCTAGCGCTGTGCTTCTACACATGTATTTGCTGAACGGTGAAAGCGCACAGTAATGCACTTTTCTCCCAGCAAATACACTGTTTCTAAGGAACTGGGAACACAATGAGGAGACACTTGTGGGAGCTACTGTGACTAAAACTGAGCTTCCCTACGCACAGGGAAGGAAGAGAAATGCTGATTTCATCAAGCCCAGTTACATACTCAGAATCTGTACTACTGCGCAAATAGGCATGTCTCTTTAGGCACAAAACTCATTTCTGACAAAGTTGCCCAAATGCATCTCAGAAGTGTGCAACATGTTCCCTGAGTTAGAAAACGTCAAGAAACGTTCGTTTCTGCTAGCGCTGTGCTTCTACACATGTATTTGCTGAACGGTGAAAGCGCACAGTAATGCACTTTTCTCCCAGCAAATACACTGTTTCTACGGAAATGGGAACACACTGAGGAGACACTTGTGGGAGCTACTGTGACTAAAACTGAGCTTCCCTACGCACAGGGAAGCAAGAGAAATGCTGATTTCATCCAGCCCAGTTACATACTCAGAATCTGTACTACTGCGCAAATAGGCATGAATCTGTAGGCAAAAAACTCAATTCTGACAAAGTTGCCCAAATGCATCTCAGAAGTGTGCAACTTGTTCCCTGAGTTAGAAAACGTCGAGAAACGTTCGTTTCTGCTAGCGCTGTGCTTCTACACATGTATTTGCTGAACGGTGAAAGCGCACAGTGATGCACTTTTCTCCCAGCAAATACACTGTTTCTAAGGAAATGGGAACACACTGAGGAGACACTTGTGGGAGCTACTGTGACTAAAACTGAGCTTCCCTACGCACAGGGAAGCAAGAGAAATGCTGATTTCATCAAGCCCAGTTACATACTCAGAATCTGTACTACTGCGCAAATAGGCATGAATCTGTAGGCAAAAAACTCATTTCTGACAAAGTTGCCCAAATGCATCTCAGAAGTGTGCAACTTGTTCCCTGAGTTAGAAAACGTCGAGAAACGGTCATATCTGCTAACGCTGTGCTTCTACACATGTATTTGCTGAACGGTGAAAGCGCACAGTAATGCACTTTTCTCCCAGCAAATACACTGTTTCTAAGGAAATGGGAACACACTGAGGAGACACTTGTGGGAGCTACTGTGACTAAAACTGAGCTTCCCTACGCACAGGGAAGCAAGAGAAATGCTGATTTCATCCAGCCCAGTTACATACTCAGAATCTGTACTACTGCGCAAATAGGCATGTCTCTGTAGGCAAAAAACTCATTTCTGACAAAGTTGCCCAAATGCATCTCAGAAGTGTGCAACCTGTTCCCTGAGTTAGAAAACGTCAAGAAACGTTCATTTCTGCTAGCGCTGTGCTTCTACACATGTATTTGCTGAATGGTGAAAGCGCACAGTAATGCACTTTTCTCCCAGCAAATACACTGTTTCTAAGGAAATGGGAACACACTGAGGAGACACTTGTGGGAGCTACTGTGACTAAAACTGAGCTTCCCTACGCACAGGGAAGCAAGACAAATGCTGATTTCATCAAGCCCAGTTACATACTCAGAATCTGTACTACTGCGCAAATAGGCAAGTCTCTGTAGGCAAAAAACTCATTTCTGACAAAGTTGCCTAAATGCATCTCAGAAGTGTGCAACTTGTTCCCTGAGTTAGAAAACGTCGAGAAACGGTCATATCTGCTAACGCTGTGCTTCTACACATGTATTTGCTGAACGGTGAAAGCGCACAGTAATGCACTTTTCTCCCAGCATATACACTTTCTAAGGAACTGGGAACACACTGAGGAGACACTTGTGGGAGCTACTGTGACTAAAACTGAGCTTCCCTACGCACAGGGAAGCAAGAGAAATGCTGATTTCATCCAGCCCAGTTACATACTCAGAATCTGTACTACTGCGCAAATAGGCATGAATCTGTAGGCAAAAAACTCATTTCTGACAAAGTTGCCCAAATGAATCTCAGAAGTGTGCAACTTGTTCCCTGAGTTAGAAAACGTCGAGAAACGTTCGTTTCTGCTACCGCTGTGCTTCTACACATTTATTTGCTGAACGGTGAAAGCGCACAGTAATGCACTTTTCTCCCAGCAAATACACTGTTTCTAAGGAAATGGGAACACACTGAGGAGACACTTGTGGGAGCTACTGTGACTAAAACTGAGCTTCCCTACGCACAGGAAAGCAAGAGAAATGCTGATTTCATCAAGCCCAGTTACATACTCAGAATCTGTACTACTGCGCAAATAGGCATGAATCTGTAGGCAAAAAACTCATTTCTGACAAAGTTGCCCAAATGCATCTCAGAAGTGTGCAACTTGTTCCCTGAGTTAGAAAACGTCGAGAAACGGTCATATCTGCTAACGCTGTGCTTCTACACATGTATTTGCTGAACGGTGAAAGCGCACAGTAATGCACTTTTCTCCCAGCAAATACACTGTTTCTAAGGAAATGGGAACACACTGAGGAGACACTTGTGGGAGCTACTGTGACTAAAACTGAGCTTCCCTACGCACAGGGAAGCAAGACAAATGCTGATTTCATCCAGCCCAGTTACATACTCAGAATTTGTACTACTGCGCAAATAGGCATGAATCTGTAGGCAAAAAACTCATTTCTGACAAAGTTGCCCAAATGCATCTCAGAAGTGTGCAACTTGTTCCCTGAGTTAATAAACGTCGAGAAACATTCGTTTCTGCTAGCGCTGTGCTTCTACACATGTATTTGCTGAACGGTGAAAGCGCACAGTAATGCACTTTTCTCCCAGCAAATACACTGTTTCTAAGGAAATGGGAACACACTGAGGAGACACTTGTGGGAGCTACTGTGACTAAAACTGAGCTTCCCTACGCACAGGGAAGCAAGAGAAATGCTGATTTCATCAAGCCCAGTTACATACTCAGAATCTGTACTACTGCGCAAATAGGCAGGTCTTGTAGGAAAAAACTCATTTCTGACAATGTTGCCCAAATGCATCTCAGAAGTGTGCAACTTGTTCCCTGAGTTAGAAAACGTCGAGAAACGTTCGTTTCTGCTACCGCTGTGCTTCTACACATGTATTTGCTGAACGGTGAAAGCACACAGTAATGCACTTTTCTCCCAGCAAATACACTGTTTCTAAAGAAATGGGAACACACTGAGGAGACACTTGTGGGAGCTACTGTGACTAAAACTGAGCTTCCCTACGCACAGGGAAGCAAGAGAAATGCTGATTTCATCAAGCCCAGTTACATACTCAGAATCTGTACTACTGTGCAAATAGGCATGAATCTGTAGGCAAAAAACTCATTTCTGACAATGTTGCCCAAATGCATCTCAGAAGTGTGCAACTTGTTCCCTGAGTTAGAAAACGTCGAGAAACGTTCGTTTCTGCTAGCGCTGTGCTTCTACACATGTATTTGCTGAACGGTGAAAGCACACAGTAATGCACTTTTCTCCCAGCAAATACACTGTTTCTAAAGAAATGGGAACACACTGAGGAGACACTTGTGGGAGCTACTGTGACTAAAACTGAGCTTCCCTACGCACAGGGAAGCAAGAGAAATGCTGATTTCATCAAGCCCAGTTACATACTCAGAATCTGTACTACTGCGCAAATAGGCATGTCTCTTTAGGCACAAAACTCATTTTTGACAAAGTTGCCCAAATGCATCTCAGAAGTGTGCAACTTGTTCCCTGAGTTAGAAAACGTCGAGAAACGGTCATATCTGCTAACGCGGTGCTTCTACACATGTATTTGCTGAACGGTGAAAGCGCACAGTAATGCACTTTTCTACCAGCAAATACACTGTTTCTAAGGAAATGGGAACACACTGAGGAGACACTTGTGGGAGCTACTGTGACTAAAACTGAGCTTCCCTACGCACAGCGAAGCAAGAGAAATGCTGATTTCATCAAGCCCAGTTACATACTCAGAATCTGTACTACTGCGCAAATAGGCATGAATCTGTAGGCAAAAAACTCATTTCTGACAAAGATGCCCAAATGCATCTCAGAAGTGTGCAACTTGTTCCCTGAGGTAGAAAACGTTGAGAAACGTTCGTTTCTGCTAGCACTGTGCTTCTACACATGTATTTGCTGAACGGTGAAAGCGCACAGTAATGCACTTTTCTCCCAGCAAATACACTGTTTCTAAGGAAATGGGAACACACTGAGGAGACACTTGTGGGAGCTACTGTGACTAAAACTGAGCTTCCCTACGCACAGGGAAGCAAGAGAAATGCTGATTTCATCAAGCCCAGTTACATACTTAGAATCTGTACTACTGCGCAAATAGGCATGTCTGTGTAGGCAAAAAACTCATTTCAGACAATGTTGCCCAAATGCATCTCAGAAGTGTGCAACTTGTTCCCTGAGTTAGAAAACGTCGAGAAACGTTCGTTTCTGCTAGCGCTGTGCTTCTACACATGTATTTGCTGAACGGTGAAAGCGCACAGTAATGCACTTTTCTCCCAGCAAATACACTGTTTCTAAGGAACTGGGAACACAATGAGGAGACACTTGTGGGAGCTACTGTGACTAAAACTGAGCTTCCCTACGCACAGGGAAGGAAGAGAAATGCTGATTTCATCAAGCCCAGTTACATACTCAGAATCTGTACTACTGCGCAAATAGGCATGTCTCTTTAGGCACAAAACTCATTTCTGACAAAGTTGCCCAAATGCATCTCAGAAGTGTGTAACATGTTCCCTGAGTTAGAAAACGTCAAGAAACGTTCGTTTCTGCTAGCGCTGTGCTTCTACACATGTATTTGCTGAACGGTGAAAGCGCACAGTAATGCACTTTTCTCCCAGCAAATACACTGTTTCTACGGAAATGGGAACACACTGAGGAGACACTTGTGGGAGCTACTGTGACTAAAACTGAGCTTCCCTACGCACAGGGAAGCAAGAGAAATGCTGATTTCATCCAGCCCAGTTACATACTCAGAATCTGTACTACTGCGCAAATAGGCATGAATCTGTAGGCAAAAAACTCAATTCTGACAAAGTTGCCCAAATGCATCTCAGAAGTGTGCAACTTGTTCCCTGAGTTAGAAAACGTCGAGAAACGTTCGTTTCTGCTAGCGCTGTGCTTCTACACATGTATTTGCTGAACGGTGAAAGCGCACAGTGATGCACTTTTCTCCCAGCAAATACACTGTTTCTAAGGAAATGGGAACACACTGAGGAGACACTTGTGGGAGCTACTGTGACTAAAACTGAGCTTCCCTACGCACAGGGAAGCAAGAGAAATGCTGATTTCATCAAGCCCAGTTACATACTCAGAATCTGTACTACTGCGCAAATAGGCATGAATCTGTAGGCAAAAAACTCATTTCTGACAAAGTTGCCCAAATGCATCTCAGAAGTGTGCAACTTGTTCCCTGAGTTAGAAAACGTCGAGAAACGGTCATATCTGCTAACGCTGTGCTTCTACACATGTATTTGCTGAACGGTGAAAGCGCACAGTAATGCACTTTTCTCCCAGCAAATACACTGTTTCTAAGGAAATGGGAACACACTGAGGAGACACTTGTGGGAGCTACTGTGACTAAAACTGAGCTTCCCTACGCACAGGGAAGCAAGAGAAATGCTGATTTCATCCAGCCCAGTTACATACTCAGAATCTGTACTACTGCGCAAATAGGCATGTCTCTGTAGGCAAAAAACTCATTTCTGACAAAGTTGCCCAAATGCATCTCAGAAGTGTGCAACCTGTTCCCTGAGTTAGAAAACGTCAAGAAACGTTCATTTCTGCTAGCGCTGTGCTTCTACACATGTATTTGCTGAATGGTGAAAGCGCACAGTAATGCACTTTTCTCCCAGCAAATACACTGTTTCTAAGGAAATGGGAACACACTGAGGAGACACTTGTGGGAGCTACTGTGACTAAAACTGAGCTTCCCTACGCACAGGGAAGCAAGACAAATGCTGATTTCATCAAGCCCAGTTACATACTCAGAATCTGTACTACTGCGCAAATAGGCAAGTCTCTGTAGGCAAAAAACTCATTTCTGACAAAGTTGCCTAAATGCATCTCAGAAGTGTGCAACTTGTTCCCTGAGTTAGAAAACGTCGAGAAACGGTCATATCTGCTAACGCTGTGCTTCTACACATGTATTTGCTGAACGGTGAAAGCGCACAGTAATGCACTTTTCTCCCAGCATATACACTTTCTAAGGAACTGGGAACACACTGAGGAGACACTTGTGGGAGCTACTGTGACTAAAACTGAGCTTCCCTACGCACAGGGAAGCAAGAGAAATGCTGATTTCATCCAGCCCAGTTACATACTCAGAATCTGTACTACTGCGCAAATAGGCATGAATCTGTAGGCAAAAAACTCATTTCTGACAAAGTTGCCCAAATGAATCTCAGAAGTGTGCAACTTGTTCCCTGAGTTAGAAAACGTCGAGAAACGTTCGTTTCTGCTACCGCTGTGCTTCTACACATTTATTTGCTGAACGGTGAAAGCGCACAGTAATGCACTTTTCTCCCAGCAAATACACTGTTTCTAAGGAAATGGGAACACACTGAGGAGACACTTGTGGGAGCTACTGTGACTAAAACTGAGCTTCCCTACGCACAGGAAAGCAAGAGAAATGCTGATTTCATCAAGCCCAGTTACATACTCAGAATCTGTACTACTGCGCAAATAGGCATGAATCTGTAGGCAAAAAACTCATTTCTGACAAAGTTGCCCAAATGCATCTCAGAAGTGTGCAACTTGTTCCCTGAGTTAGAAAACGTCGAGAAACGGTCATATCTGCTAACGCTGTGCTTCTACACATGTATTTGCTGAACGGTGAAAGCGCACAGTAATGCACTTTTCTCCCAGCAAATACACTGTTTCTAAGGAAATGGGAACACACTGAGGAGACACTTGTGGGAGCTACTGTGACTAAAACTGAGCTTCCCTACGCACAGGGAAGCAAGACAAATGCTGATTTCATCCAGCCCAGTTACATACTCAGAATTTGTACTACTGCGCAAATAGGCATGAATCTGTAGGCAAAAAACTCATTTCTGACAAAGTTGCCCAAATGCATCTCAGAAGTGTGCAACTTGTTCCCTGAGTTAATAAACGTCGAGAAACATTCGTTTCTGCTAGCGCTGTGCTTCTACACATGTATTTGCTGAACGGTGAAAGCGCACAGTAATGCACTTTTCTCCCAGCAAATACACTGTTTCTAAGGAAATGGGAACACACTGAGGAGACACTTGTGGGAGCTACTGTGACTAAAACTGAGCTTCCCTACGCACAGGGAAGCAAGAGAAATGCTGATTTCATCAAGCCCAGTTACATACTCAGAATCTGTACTACTGCGCAAATAGGCAGGTCTTGTAGGAAAAAACTCATTTCTGACAATGTTGCCCAAATGCATCTCAGAAGTGTGCAACTTGTTCCCTGAGTTAGAAAACGTCGAGAAACGTTCGTTTCTGCTACCGCTGTGCTTCTACACATGTATTTGCTGAACGGTGAAAGCACACAGTAATGCACTTTTCTCCCAGCAAATACACTGTTTCTAAAGAAATGGGAACACACTGAGGAGACACTTGTGGGAGCTACTGTGACTAAAACTGAGCTTCCCTACGCACAGGGAAGCAAGAGAAATGCTGATTTCATCAAGCCCAGTTACATACTCAGAATCTGTACTACTGTGCAAATAGGCATGAATCTGTAGGCAAAAAACTCATTTCTGACAAAGTTGCCCAAATGCATCTCAGAAGTGTGCAACTTGTTCCCTGAGTTAGAAAACGTCGAGAAACGTTCGTTTCTGCTACCGCTGTGCTTCTACACATTTATTTGCTGAACGGTGAAAGCGCACAGTAATGCACTTTTCTCCCAGCAAATACACTGTTTCTAAGGAAATGGGAACACACTGAGGAGACACTTGTGGGAGCTACTGTGACTAAAACTGAGCTTCCCTACGCACAGGGAAGCAAGAGAAATGCTGATTTCATCCAGCCCAGTTACATACTCAGAATCTGTACTACTGCGCAAATAGGCATGAATCTGTAGGCAAAAAACTCATTTCTGACAAAGTTGCCCAAATGCATCTCAGAAGTGTGCAACTTGTTCCCTGAGTTAATAAACGTCGAGAAACATTCGTTTCTGCTAGCGCTGTGCTTCTACACATGTATTTGCTGAACGGTGAAAGCGCACAGTAATGCACTTTTCTCCCAGCAAATACACTGTTTCTAAGGAAATGGGAACACACTGAGGAGACACTTGTGAGAGCTACTGTGACTAAAACTGAGCTTCCCTACGCACAGGGAAGCAAGAGAAATGCTGATTTCATCAAGCCCAGTTACATACTCAGAATCTGTACTACTGCGCAAATAGTCATGTCTTGTAGGCAAAAAACTCATTTCTGACAATGTTGCCCAAATGCATCTCAGAAGTGTGCAACTTGTTCCCTGAGTTAGAAAACGTCGAGAAACGTTCGTTTCTGCTAGCGCTGTGCTTCTACACATGTATTTGCTGAACGGTGAAAGCACACAGTAATGCACTTTTGTCCCAGCAAATACACTGTTTCTAAAGAAATGGGAACACACTGAGGAGACACTTGTGGGAGCTACTGTGACTAAAACTGAGCTTCCCTACGCACAGGGAAGCAAGAGAAATGCTGATTTCATCAAGCCCCGTTACATACTCAGAATCTGTACTACTGCGCAAATAGGCATGAATCTGTAGGCAAAAAACTCATTTCTGACAATGTTGCCCAAATGCATCTCAGAAGTGTGCAACTTGTTCCCTGAGTTAGAAAACGTCGAGAAACGTTCGTTTCTGCTAGCGCTGTGCTTCTACACATGTATTTGCTGAACGGTGAAAGCACACAGTAATGCACTTTTCTCCCAGCAAATACACTGTTTCTAAAGAAATGGGAACACACTGAGGAGACACTTGTGGGAGCTACTGTGACTAAAACTGAGCTTCCCTACGCACAGGGAAGCAAGAGAAATGCTGATTTCATCAAGCCCAGTTACATACTCAGAATCTGTACTACTGCGCAAATAGGCATGAATTTGTAGGCAAAAAACTCATTTCTGACAATGTTGCCCAAATGCATCTCAGAAGTGTGCAACTTGTTCCCTGAGTTAGAAAACGTCGAGAAATGTTCGTTTCTGCTAGCGCTGTGCTTCTACACATGTATTTGCTGAACGGTGAAAGCGCACAGTAATGCACTTTTCTCCCAGCAAATACACTGTTTCTAAGGAAATGGGAACACACTGAGGAGACACTTGTGGGAGCTACTGTGACTAAAAATGAGCTTCCCTACGCACAGGGAAGCAAGAGAAATGCTGATTTCATCCAGCCCAGTTACATACTCAGAATCTGTACTACTGCGCAAATAGGCATGTCTCTGTAGGCAAAAAACTCATTTCTGACCAAGTTGCCCAAATGCATCTCAGAAGTGTGCAACTTGTTCCCTGAGTTAGAAAACGTCGAGAAACGTTCGTTTCTGCTAGCACTGTGCTTCTACACATGTATTTGCTGAACGGTGAAAGCGCACAGTAATGCACTTTTCTCCCAGCAAATACACTGTTTCTAAGGAAATGGGAACACACTGAGGAGACACTTGTGGGAGCTACTGTGACTAAAACTGAGCTTCCCTACGCACAGGGAAGCAAGAGAAATGCTGATTTCATCAAGCCCAGTTACATACTCAGAATCTGTACTACTGCGCAAATAGGCAAGTCTCTGTAGGCAAAAAACTCATTTCTGACAAAGTTGCCTAAATGCATCTCAGAAGTGTGCAACTTGTTCCCTGAGTTAGAAAACGTCGAGAAACGGTCATATCTGCTAACGCTTTGCTTCTACACATGTATTTGCTGAACGGTGAAAGCGCACAGTAATGCACTTTTCTCCCAGCAAATACACTGTTTCTAAGGAACTGGGAACACACTGAGGAGACACTTGTGGGAGCTACTGTGACTAAAACTGAGCTTCCCTACGCACAGGGAAGCAAGAGAAATGCTGATTTCATCCAGCCCAGTTACATACTCAGAATCTGTACTACTGCGCAAATAGGCATGAATCTGTAGGCAAAAAACTCATTTCTGACAAAGTTGCCCAAATGCATCTCAGAAGTGTGCAACTTGTTCCCTGAGTTAGAAAACGTCGAGAAACGTTCGTTTCTGCTACCGCTGTGCTTCTACACATGTATTTGCTGAACGGTGAAAGCGCACAGTAATGCACTTTTCTCCCAGCAAATACACTGTTTCTAAGGAAATGGGAACACACTGAGGAGACACTTGTGGGAGCTACTGTGACTAAAACTGAGCTTCCCTACGCACAGGGAAGCAAGAGAAATGCTGATTTCATCCAGCCCAGTTACATACTCAGAATCTGTACTACTGCGCAAATAGGCATGAATCTGTAGGCAAAAAACTCATTTCTGACAAAGTTGCCCAAATGCATCTCAGAAGTGTGCAACTTGTTCCCTGAGTTAATAAACGTCGAGAAACATTCGTTTCTGCTAGCGCTGTGCTTCTACACATGTATTTGCTGAACGGTGAAAGCGCACAGTAATGCACTTTTCTCCCAGCAAATACACTGTTTCTAAGGAAATGGGAACACACTGAGGAGACACTTGTGAGAGCTACTGTGACTAAAACTGAGCTTCCCTACGCACAGGGAAGCAAGAGAAATGCTGATTTCATCAAGCCCAGTTACATACTCAGAATCTGTACTACTGCGCAAATAGGCATGTCTTGTAGGCAAAAAACTCATTTCTGACAATGTTGCCCAAATGCATCTCAGAAGTGTGCAACTTGTTCCCTGAGTTAGAAAACGTCGAGAAACGTTCGTTTCTGCTAGCGCTGTGCTTCTACACATGTATTTGCTGAACGGTGAAAGCACACAGTAATGCACTTTTCTCCCAGCAAATACACTGTTTCTAAAGAAATGGGAACACACTGAGGAGACACTTGTGGGAGCTACTGTGACTAAAACTGAGCTTCCCTACGCACAGGGAAGCAAGAGAAATGCTGATTTCATCAAGCCCAGTTACATACTCAGAATCTGTACTACTGCGCAAATAGGCATGAATCTGTAGGCAAAAAACTCATTTCTGACAATGTTGCCCAAATGCATCTCAGAAGTGTGCAACTTGTTCCCTGAGTTAGAAAACGTCGAGAAACGTTCGTTTCTGCTAGCGCTGTGCTTCTACACATGTATTTGCTGAACGGTGAAAGCACACAGTAATGCACTTTTCTCCCAGCAAATACACTGTTTCTAAAGAAATGGGAACACACTGAGGAGACACTTGTGGGAGCTACACTGACTAAAACTGAGCTTCCCTACGCACAGGGAAGCAAGAGAAATGCTGATTTCATCAAGCCCAGTTACATACTCAGAATCTGTACTACTGCGCAAATAGGCATGAATCTGTAGGCAAAAAACTCATTTCTGACAATGTTGCCCAAATGCATCTCAGAAGTGTGCAACTTGTTCCCTGAGTTAGAAAACGTCGAGAAACGTTCGTTTCTGCTAGCGCTGTGCTTCTACACATGTATTTGCTGAACGGTGAAAGCGCACAGTAATGCACTTTTCTCCCAGCAAATACACTGTTTCTAAGGAAATGGGAACACACTGAGGAGACACTTGTGGGAGCTACTGTGACTAAAAATGAGCTTCCCTACGCACAGGGAAGCAAGAGAAATGCTGATTTCATCCAGCCCAGTTACATACTCAGAATCTGTACTACTGCGCAAATAGGCATGTCTCTGTAGGCAAAAAACTCATTTCTGACAAAGTTGCCCAAATGCATCTCAGAAGTGTGCAACTTGTTCCCTGAGTTAGAAAACGTCGAGAAACGTTCGTTTCTGCTAGCACTGTGCTTCTACACATGTATTTGCTGAACGGTGAAAGCGCACAGTAATGCACTTTTCTCCCAGCAAATACACTGTTTCTAAGGAAATGGGAACACACTGAGGAGACACTTGTGGGAGCTACTGTGACTAAAACTGAGCTTCCCTACGCACAGGGAAGCAAGAGAAATGCTGATTTCATCAAGCCCAGTTACATACTCAGAATCTGTACTACTGCGCAAATAGGCATGTCTCTGTAGGCAAAAAGCTCATTTCTGACAAAGTTGCCCAAATGCATCTCAGAAGTGTGCAACTTGTTCCCTGAGTTAGAAAACGTCGAGAAACGTTCGTTTCTGCTAGCGCTGTGCTTCTACACATGTATTTGCTGAACGGTGAAAGCGCACAGTAATGCACTTTTCTCCCAGCAAATACACTGTTTCTAAGGAAATGGGAACACACTGAGGAGACACTTGTGGGAGCTCCTGTGACTAAAACTGAGCTTCCCTACGCACAGGGAAGCAAGAGAAATGCTGATTTCATCAAGCCCAGTTACATACTCAGAATCTGTACTAGTGCGCAAATAGGCATGTCTCTGTAGGCAAAAAACTCATTTCTGACAAAGTTGCCCAAATGCATCTCAGAAGTGTGCAACTTGTTCCCTGAGTTAGAAAACATCCAGAAACGGTCATATCTGCTAACGCTGTGCTTCTACACATGTATTTGCTGAACGGTGAAAGCGCACAGTAATGCACTTTTCTCCCAGCAAATACACTGTTTCTAAGGAAATGGGAACACACTGAGGAGACACTTGTGGGAGCTACTGTGGCTAAAACTGAGCTTCCCTACGCACAGGGAAGCAAGAGAAATGCTGATTTCATCAAGCCGAGTTACATACTCAGAATCTGTACTACTGCGCAAATAGGCATGAATCTGTAGGCAAAAAACTCATTTCTGACAATGTTGCCCAAATGCATCTCAGAAGTGTGCAACTTGTTCCCTGAGTTAGAAAACGTCGAGAAACGTTCGTTTCTGCTAGCGCTGTGCTTCCACACATGTATTTGCTGAACAGTGAAAGCGCACAGTAATGCACTTTTCTCCCAGCAAATACACTGTTTCTAAGGAAATGGGAACACACTGAGGAGACACTTGTGGGAGCTACTGTGACTAAAACTGAGCTTCCCTACGCACAGTGAAGCAAGAGAAATGCTGATTTCATCAACCCCAGTTACATACTCAGAATCTGTACTACTGCGCAAATAGGCATGAATCTGTAGGCAAAAAACTCATTTCTGACAAAGTAGCCCAAATGCATCTCAGAAGTGTGCAACTTGTTCCCTGAGTTAGAAAACGTCGAGAAACGGTCGTATCTGCTAGCGCTGTGCTTCTACACATGTATTTGCTGAACGGTGAAAGCGCACAGTAATGCACTTTTCTCCCAGCAAATACACTGTTTCTAAGGAAATGGGAATACACTGAGGAGACACTTGTGGGAGCTACTGTGACAAAAACTGAGCTTCCCTACGCACAGGGAAGCAAGAGAAATGCTGATTTCATCCAGCCCAGTTACATACGCAGAATCTGTACTACTGCGCAAATAGGCATGTCTCTGTAGGCAAAAAACTCATTTCTGACAATGTTGCCCAAATGCATCTCAGAAGTGTGCAACTTGTTCCCTGAGTTAGAAAACGTCGAGAAACGTTCGTTTCTGCTAGCGCTGTGCTTCCACACATGTATTTGCTGAACGGTGAAAGCGCACAGTAATGCACTTTTCTCCCAGCAAATACACTGTTTCTAAGGAAATGGGAACACACTGAGGAGACACTTGTGGGAGCTACTGTGACTAAAACTGAGCTTCCCTACGCACAGGGAAGCAAGAGAAATGCTGATTTCATCAAGCCCAGTTACATACTCAGAATCTGTACTACTGCGCAAATAGGCATGAATCTGTAGGCAAAAAACTCATTTCTGACAATGTTGCCCAAATACATCTCAGAAGTGTGCAACTTGTTCCCTGAGTTAGAAAACGTCGAGAAACGTTCGTTTCTGCTAGCGCTGTGCTTCCACACATGTATTTGCTGAACGGTGAAAGCGCACAGTAATGCACTTTTCTCCCAGCAAATACACTGTTTCTAAGGAAATGGGAACACACTGAGGAGACACTTGTGGGAGCTACTGTGACTAAAACTGAGCTTCCCTACGCACAGGGAAGCAAGAGAAATGCTGATTTCATCAAGCCCAGTTACATACTCAGAATCTGTACTACTGCGCAAATAGGCATGTCTCTGTAGGCAAAAAACTCATTTCTGACAAAGTTGCCCAAATGCATCTCAGAAGTGTGCAACTTGTTCCCTGAGTTAGAAAACGTCGAGAAACGGCCATATCTGCTAACGCTGTGCTTCAACACATGTATTTGCTGAACGGTGAAAGCGCACAGTAATGCACTTTTCTCCCAGCAAATACATTGTTACTAAAGAAATGGGAACACAATGAGGAGACACTTGTGGGAGCTACTGTGACTAAAACCGAGCTTCCCTACGCACAGGGAAGCAAGAGAAATGCTGATTTCATCAAGCCCAGTTACATACTCAGAATCTTTACTACTGCGCAAATAGGCATGAATCTGTAGCAAAAAAATCTTTTCTGACAAAGTTGCCCAAATGCATCTCAGTAGTGTGCAACTTGTTCCCTGAGTTAGAAAACGTCGAGAAACGTTCGTTTCTGCTAGCGCTGTGCTTCCACACATGTATTTGCTGAACGGTGAAAGCGCACAGTAATGCACTTTTCTCCCAGCAAATACACTGTTTCTAAGGAAATGGGAACACACTGAGGAGACACTTGTGGGAGCTACTGTGACTAAAACTGAGCTTCCCTACGCACAGGGAAGCAAGAGAAATGCTGATTTCATCAAGCCCAGTTACATACTCAGAATCTGTACTACTGCGCAAATAGCATGTCTTTGTAGGCAAAAAACTCATTTCTGAATGTTGCCCAAATGCATCTCAGAAGTGTGCAACTTGTTCCCTGAGTTAGAAAACGTTGAGAAACGGTCGTTTCTGCTAGCGCTGTGCTTCTACACATGTATTTGCTGAACGGTGAAATCGCACAGTAATGCACATTTCTCCCAGCAAATACAATGTTTCAAAAGAAATGGGAACACACTGAGGAGACACTTGTGAGAGCTACTGTGACTAAAACTGAGCTTCCCTACGCACAGGGAAGCAAGAGAAATGCTGATTTCATCAAGCCCAGTTACATACTCAGAATCTGTACTACTGCGCAAATAGGCATGAATCTGTAGGCAAAAAACTCATTTCTGACAAAGTTGCCCAAATGCATCTCAGAAGTGTGCAACTTGTTCCCTGAGTTAGAAAACGTCGAGAAACGTTCGTTTCTGCTAGCGCTGTGCTTCCACACATGTATTTGCTGAACGGTGAAAGCACACAGTAATGCACTTTTCTCCCAGCAAATACACTGTTTCTAAGGAAATGGGAACACACTGAGGAGACACTTGTGGGAGCTACTGTGACTAAAACTGAGCTTCCCTACGCACAGGGAAGCAAGAGAAATGCTGATTTCATCAAGCCCAGTTACATAATCAGAATCTGTACTACTACGCAAATATGCATGTCTTTGTAGGCAAAAAACTCATTTCTGAATGTTGCCCAAATGCATCTCAGAAGTGTGCAACTTGTTCCCTGAGTTAGAAAACGTCGAGAAACGGTCGTTTCTGCTAGCGCTGTGCTTCTACACATGTATTTGTTGAACGGTGAAATCGCACAGTAATGCACATTTCTCCCAGCAAATACAATGTTTCAAAAGAAATGGGAACACACTAAGGAGACACTTGTGGGAGCTACTGTGACTAAAACTGAGCTTCCCTACGCACAGGGAAGCAAGAGAAATGCTGATTTCATCAAGCCCAGTTACATACTCAGAATCTGTACTACTGCGCAAATAGGCATGAATCTGTAGGCAAAAAACTCATTTCTGACAAAGTTGCCCAAATGCATCTCAGAAGTTTGCAACTTGTTCCCTGAGTTAGAAAACGTCGAGAAACGTTCGTTTCTGCTAGCGCTGTGCTTCCACACATGTATTTGCTGAACGGTGAAAGCACACAGTAATGTACTTTTCTCCCAGCAAATACACTGTTTCTAAGGAAATGGGAACACACTGAGGAGTCACTTGTGGGAGCTACTGTTACTAAAACTGAGCTTCCCTTCGCACAGGGAAGCAAGAGAAATGCTGATTTCATCAAGCCCAGTTACATACTCAGAATCTGTACTACTGCGCAAATAGGCATGTCTTTGTAGGCAAAAAACTCATTTCTGACAAAGTTGCCCAAATGCATCTCAGAAGTGTGCAACTTTTTCCCTGAGTTAGAAAACGTCGAGAAACGGTCGTATCTGCTAGCGCTGTGCTTCTACACATGTATTTGCTGAACGGTGAAAGCGCACAGTAATGCACTTTTCTCCCAGCAAATACACTATTTCTAAGGAAATGGGAATACACTGAGGAGACACTTGTGGGAGCTACTGTGACAAAAACTGAGCTTCCCTACGCACAGGGAAGCAAAAGAAATGCTGATTTCATCCAGCCCAGTTACATACGCAGAATCTGTACTACTGCGCAAATAGGCATGTCTCTGTAGGCAAAAAACTGATTTCTGACAATGTTGCCCAAATGCATCTCAGAAGTGTGCAACTTGTTCCCTGAGTTAGAAAACGTCGAGAAACGTTCGTTTCTGCTAGCGCTGTGCTTCCACACATGTATTTGCTGAACGGTGAAAGCGCCCAGTAATGCACTTTTCTCCCAGCAAATACACTGTTTCTAAGGAAATGGGAACACACTGAGGAGACACTTGTGGGAGCTACTGTGACTAAAACTGAGCTTCCCTACGCACAGGGAAGCAAGAGAAATGCTGATTTCATCAAGCCCAGTTACATACTCAGAATCTGTACTACTGCGCAAATAGGCATGAATCTGTAGGCAAAAAACTCATTTCTGACAATGTTGCCCAAATGCATCTCAGAAGTGTGCAACTTGTTCCCTGAGTTAGAAAACGTCGAGAAACGTTCGTTTCTGCTAGCGCTGTGCTTCCACACATGTATTTGCTGAACGGTGAAAGCGCACAGTAATGCACTTTTCTCCCAGCAAATACACTGTTTCTAAGGAAATGGGAACACACTGAGGAGACACTTGTGGGAGCTACTGTGACTAAAACTGAGCTTCCCTACGCACAGGGAAGCAAGAGAAATGCTGATTTCATCAAGCCCAGTTACATACTCAGAATCTGTACTACTGCGCAAATAGGCATGTCTCTGTAGGCAAAAAACTCATTTCTGACAAAGTTGCCCAAATGCATCTCAGAAGTGTGCAACTTGTTCCCTGAGTTAGAAAACGTTGAGAAACGGCCATATCTGCTAACGCTGTGCTTCAACACATGTATTTGCTGAACGGTGAAAGCGCACAGTAATGCACTTTTCTCCCAGCAAATACATTGTTTCTAAGGAAATGGGAACACAATGAGGAGACACTTGTGGGAGCTACTGTGACTAAAACCGAGCTTCCCTACGCACAGGGAAGCAAGAGAAATGCTGATTTCATCAAGCCCAGTTACATACTCAGAATCTTTACTACTGCGCAAATAGGCATGAATCTGTAGGCAAAAAAATCTTTTCTGACAAAGTTGCCCAAATGCATCTCAGTAGTGTGCAACTTGTTCCCTGAGTTAGAAAACGTCGAGAAACGTTCGTTTCTGCTAGCGCTGTGCTTCCACACATGTATTTGCTGAACGGTGAAAGCGCACAGTAATGCACTTTTCTCCCAGCAAATACACTGTTTCTAAGGAAATGGGAACACACTGAGGAGACACTTGTGGGAGCTACTGTGACTAAAACTGAGCTTCCCTACGCACAGGGAAGCAAGAGAAATGCTGATTTCATCAAGCCCAGTTACATACTCAGAATCTGTACTACTGCGCAAATAGCATGTCTTTGTAGGCAAAAAACTCATTTCTGAATGTTGCCCAAATGCATCTCAGAAGTGTGCAACTTGTTCCCTGAGTTAGAAAACGTTGAGAAACGGTCGTTTCTGCTAGCGCTGTGCTTCTACACATGTATTTGCTGAACGGTGAAATCGCACAGTAATGCACATTTCTCCCAGCAAATACAATGTTTCAAAAGAAATGGGAACACACTGAGGAGACACTTGTGGGAGCTACTGTGACTAAAACTGAGCTTCCCTACGCACAGGGAAGCAAGAGAAATGCTGATTTCATCAAGCCCAGTTACATACTCAGAATCTGTACTACTGCGCAAATAGGCATGAATCTGTAGGCAAAAAACTCATTTCTGACAAAGTTGCCCAAATGCATCTCAGAAGTGTGCAACTTGTTCCCTGAGTTAGAAAACGTCGAGAAACGTTCGTTTCTGCTAGCGCTGTGCTTCCACACATGTATTTGCTGAACGGTGAAAGCACACAGTAATGCACTTTTCTCCCAGCAAATACACTGTTTCTAAGGAAATGGGAACACACTGAGGAGACACTTGTGGGAGCTACTGTGACTAAAACTGAGCTTCCCTACGCACAGGGAAGCAAGAGAAATGCTGATTTCATCAAGCCCAGTTACATAATCAGAATCTGTACTACTACGCAAATATGCATGTCTTTGTAGGCAAAAAACTCATTTCTGAATGTTGCCCAAATGCATCTCAGAAGTGTGCAACTTGTTCCCTGAGTTAGAAAACGTCGAGAAACGGTCGTTTCTGCTAGCGCTGTGCTTCTACACATGTATTTGTTGAACGGTGAAATCGCACAGTAATGCACATTTCTCCCAGCAAATACAATGTTTCAAAAGAAATGGGAACACACTAAGGAGACACTTGTGGGAGCTACTGTGACTAAAACTGAGCTTCCCTACGCACAGGGAAGCAAGAGAAATGCTGATTTCATCAAGCCCAGTTACATACTCAGAATCTGTACTACTGCGCAAATAGGCATGAATCTGTAGGCAAAAAACTCATTTCTGACAAAGTTGCCCAAATGCATCTCAGAAGTTTGCAACTTGTTCCCTGAGTTAGAAAACGTCGAGAAACGTTCGTTTCTGCTAGCGCTGTGCTTCCACACATGTATTTGCTGAATGGTGAAAGCACACAGTAATGTACTTTTCTCCCAGCAAATACACTGTTTCTAAGGAAATGGGAACACACTGAGGAGTCACTTGTGGGAGCTACTGTTACTAAAACTGAGCTTCCCTTCGCACAGGGAAGCAAGAGAAATGCTGATTTCATCAAGCCCAGTTACATACTCAGAATCTGTACTACTGCGCAAATAGGCATGTCTTTGTAGGCAAAAAACTCATTTCTGAATGTTGCCCAAATGCATCTCAGAAGTGTGCAACTTGTTCCCTGAGTTAGAAAACGTCGAGAAACGGTCGTTTCTGCTAGCGCTGTGCTTCTACACATGTATTTGCTGAACGGTGAAATCGCACAGTAATGCACATTTCTCCCAGCAAATACAATGTTTCAAAAGAAATGGGAACACACTGAGGAGACACTTGTGGGAGCTACTGTGGCTAAAACTGAGCTTCCCTACGCACAGGGAAGCAAGAGAAATGCTGATTTCATCAAGCCCAGTTACATACTCAGAATCTGTACTACTGCGCAAATAGGCATGTCTCTGTAGGCAAAAAACTCATTTCTGACAAAGTTGCCCAAATGCATCTCAGAAGTGTGCAACTTGTTCCCTGAGTTAGAAAACGTCGAGAAACGGCCATATCTGCTAACGCTGTGCTTCAACACATGTATTTGCTGAACGGTGAAAGCGCACAGTAATGCACTTTTCTCCCAGCAAATACATTGTTTCTAAGGAAATGGGAACACAATGAGGAGACACTTGTGGGAGCTACTGTGACTAAAACTGAGCTTCCCTACGCACAGGGAAGCAAGAGAAATGCTGATTTCATCAAGCCCAGTTACATACTCAGAATATTTACTACTGCGCAAATAGGCATGAATCTGTAGGCAAAAAACTCTTTTCTAACAAAGTTGCCCAAATGAATCTCAGTAGTGTGCAACTTGTTCCCTGAGTTAGAAAACGTCGAGAAACGTTCGTTTCTGCTAGCGCTGTGCTTCTACACATGTATTTGCTGAACGGTGAAAGCGCACAGTAATGCACTTTTCTCCCAGCAAATACACTGTTTCTAAGGAAATGGGAACACACTGAGGAGACACTTGTGGGAGCTACTGTGACTAAAACTGAGCTTCCCTACGCACAGTGAAGCAAGAGAAATGATGATTTCATCAAGCCCAGTAACATACTTAGAATCTGTACTACTGCGCAAATAGGCATGAATCTGTAGGCAAAAAACTCATTTCTGACAAAGATGCCCAAATGCATCTCAGAAGTGTGCAACTTGTTCCCTGAGTTAGAAAACGTCGAGAAACATTCGTTTCTGCAAGCACTGTGCTTCTACACATGTATTTGCTGAACGGTGAAAGCGCACAGTAATGCACTTTTCTCCCAGCAAATACACTGTTTCTAAGGAAATGGGAACACACTGAGGAGACACTTGTGGGAGCTACTGTGACTAAAACTGAGCTTCCCTACGCACAGGGAAGCAAGAGAAATGCTGATTTCATCAAGCCCAGTTACATACTCAGAATCTGTACTACTGCGCAAATAGGCATGTCTTTGTAGGCAAAAAACTCATTTCTGACAAAGTTGCCCAAATGCATCTCAGAAGTGTGCAACTTGTTCCCTGAGTTAGAAAACGTCGAGAAACGGTCGTTTCTGCTAGCGCTGTGCTTCTACACATGTATTTGCTGAACGGTGAAAGCGCACAGTAATGCACATTTCTCCCAGCAAATACAATGTTTCAAAAGAAATGGGAACACACTGAGGAGACACTTGTGGGAGCTACTGTGACTAAAACTGAGCTTCCCTACGCACAGGGAAGCAAGAGAAATGCTGATTTCATCAAGCCCAGTAACATACTCAGAATCTGTACTACTGCGCGAATAGGCATGTCTCTTTAGGCAAAAAACTCATTTCTGACAAAGTTGCCCAAATGCATCTCAGAAGTGTGCAACTTGTTCCCTGAGTTAGAAAACGTGGAGAAACGGTCGTTTCTGCTAGCGCTGTGCTTCTACACATGTATTTGCTGAACGGTGAAAGCGCACAGTAATGCACTTTTCTCCCAGCAAATACACTGTTTCTAAGGAAGTGGCAACACACTGAGGAGACACTTGTGGGAGCTACTGTGACTAAAACTGAGCTTCCCTACGCACAGGGAAGCAAGAGAAATGCTGATTTCATCAAGCCCAGTTACATACTCAGAATCTGTACTACTGCGCAAATAGGCATGTCTCTTTAGGCAAAAAACTCATTTCTGACAAAGTTGCCAAATGCATCTCAGAAGTGTGCAACTTGTTCCCTGAGTTAGAAAACGTCGAGAAACGGTCGTTTCTGCTAGCGCTGTGCTTCTACACATGTATTTGCTGAACGGTGAAAGCGCACAGTAATGCACTTTTCTCCCAGCAAATACACTGTTTCTAAGGAAATGGGAACACACTGAGGAGACACTTATGGGAGCTACTGTGACTAAAACTGAGCTTCCCTACGCACAGGGAAGGAAGAGAAATGCTGATTTCATCAAGCCCAGTTACATACTCAGAATCTGAACTACTGCGCAAATAGGCATGTCTCTTTAGGCAAAAAAGTCATTTCTGACAAAGTAGCCCGAATGCATCTCAGAAGTGTGCCACTTGTTCCCTGAGTTACAAAACGTCGAGAAACGTTCTTTTCTGCTAGCGCTGTGCTTCTACACATGTATTTGCTGAACGGTGAAAGCGCACAGTAATGCACTTTTCTCCCAGCGAATACACTGTTTCTAAGGAAATGGGAACACACTAAGGAGACACTTGTGGGAGCTACTGTGACTAAAACTGAGCTTCCCTACACACAGGGAAGCAAGAGAATGTTGATTTCATCAAGCCCAGTTACATATTCAGAATCTGTACTACTGCGCAAATAGGCATGTCTCTGTAGGCAAAAAACTCATTTCTGACAAAGTTGCCCAAATGCATCTCAGAAGTGTGCAACTTGTTCCCTGAGTTAGAAAACTTCGAGAAACCGTCGTTTCTGCTAGCGCTGTGCTTCTACACATGTATTTGCTGAACGGTGAAAGCGCACAGTAATGCACTTTTCTCCCAGCAAATACACTGTTTCTAAGGAAATGGGAACACACTGAGGAGACACTTGTGGGAGCTACTGTGACTAAAACTGAGCTTCCCTACGCACAGGGAAGCAAGAGAAATGCTGATTTCATCAAGCCCAGTTACCTACTCAGAATCTGTACTACTGCGCAAATAGGCATGTCTCTGTAGGCAAAAAACTCATTTCTCACAAAGTTGCCCAAATGCATCTCAGAAGTGTGCAACTTGTTCCCTGAGTTAGAAAACGTCGAGAAACGGTCGTTTCTGCCAGCGCTGTGCTTCTACACATGTATTTGCTGAACGGTGAAAGCACACAGTAATGCACTTTTCTCCCAGCAAATACACTGTTTCTAAGGAAATGGGAACACACTGAGGAGACACTTGTGGGAGCTACTGTGACTAAAACTGAACTTCCCTACGCACAGGGAAGCAAGAGAAATGCTGATTTCATCCAGCCCAGTTACATACTCAGAATATGTACTACTGCGCAAATAGGCATGTCTCTGTAGGCAAAAAACTCATTTCTGACAAAGTTGCGCAAATGCATCTCAGAAGTGTGCAACTTGTTCCCTGAGTTAGAAAACGTCGAGAAACGGTCTTTTCTGAAAGCGCTGTGCTCCTACACATGTATTTGCTGAACGGTGAAAGCACACAGTAATGCACTTTTCTCCCAGCAAATACACTGTTTCTAAGGAAATGGGAACACACTGAGGAGACACTTGTGGGAGCTACTGTGACTAAAACTGAGCTTCCCTACGTACAGGGAAGCAAGAGAAATGCTGATTTCATCAAGCCCAGTTACATACTCAGAATCTGTACTACTGCGCAAATAGGCATGTCTCTGTAGGCAAAAAACTCATTTCTGACAAAGTTGCCCAAATGCATCTCAGAAGTGTGCAACTTGGTCCCTGAGTTAGAAAACGTGGAGAAACGGTCGTTTCTGCTAGCGCTGTGCTTCTACACATGTATTTGCTGAACGGTGAAAGCGCACAGTAATGCACTTTTCTCCCAGCAAATACACTGTTTCTAAGGAAATGGGTACACACTGAGTAGACACTTGTGGGAGCTACTGTGACTAAAACTGAGCTTCCCTACGCACAGGGAAGCAAGAGAAATGCTGATTTCATCAAGCACATTTACATACTGGGAATCTGTACTATTGCGCAAATAGGCATGTCTCTGTAGGCAAAAAACTCATTTCTGACAAAGTTGCCCAAATGCATCTCAGAAGTGTGCAACTTGTTCCCTGAGTTAGAAAACGTAGAGAAACGGTCGTTTCTGCTAGCGCTGTGCTTCTACATATGTATTTGCTGAACGGTGAAAGCGCACAGTAATGCACTTTTCTCCCAGCAAATACACTGTTTCTAAGGAAATGGGAACACACTGAGGAGACACTTGTGGGAGCTACTGTGACTAAAACTGAGCTTCCCTACGCACAGGGAAGCAAGAGAAATGCTGATTTCATCAAGCCCAGTTACATACTCAGAATCTGTACTACTGCGCAAATAGGCATGTCTCTGTAGGCAAAAAAATCATTTCTGACAAAGTTGCCCAAATGCATCTCAGATGTGTGCAACTTGTTCCCTGAGTTAGAAAACGTCGAGAAACGGTCGTTTCTGCTAGCGCTGTGCTTCTACACATGTATTTGCTGAACGGTGAAAGCGCACAGTAATGTACTTTTCTCCCAGCAAATACACTGTTTCTAAGGAAATGGGAACACACTGAGGAGACACTTGTGGGAGCTACTGTGACTAAAACTGAGCTTCCCTACGCACAGGGAAGCAAGAGAAATGCTGATTTCATCAAACCGAGTTACAAACTCAGAATCTGTACTACTGCGTAAACAGGCATGTCTCTGTAGGCAAAAAACTCATTTCTAACAAAGTTGCCCAAATGCATCTCAGAAGTGTGCAACTTGTTCCCTGAGTTAGAAAACGTGGAGAAATGTTCGTTTCTGCTAGCGCTGTGCTTCTACACATGTATTTGCTGAACGGTGAAAGCGCACAGTAATGCACTTTTCTCCCAGCAAATACACTGTTTCTAAGGAATGGGAACACACTGAGGAGACACTTGTGGAAGCTACTGTGACTAAAACTGAGCTTCCCTGCGCACAGGGAAGCAAGAGAAATGCTGATTTCATCAAGCCCAGTTACATACTCAGAATCTGTACTACTGCGCAAATAGGCATGTCTCTGTAGGCAAAAAACTCATTTCTGACAAAGTTGCCCAAATGCATCTCAGAAGTGTGCAACTTGTTCCCTGAGTTAGAAAACGTCAAGAAATGGTCGTTTCTGCTAGCGCTGTGCTTCTACACATGTATTTGCTGAACGGTGAAAGCGCACAGTAATGTACTTTTCTCCCAGCAAATACACTGTTTCTAAGGAAATGGGAACACACTGAGGAGACACTTGTGGGAGCTACTGTGACTAAAACTGAGCTTCCCTACGCACAGGGAAGTAAGAGAAATGCTGATTTCATAAAACCGAGTTACATACTCAGAATCAGTACTACTGCGCAAACAGGCATGTCTCTGTAGGCAAAAAACTCATTTCTGACAAAGTTGCCCAAATGCATCTCAGAAGTGTGCAACTTGTTCCCTGAGTTAGAAAACGTGGAGAAACGGTCGTTTCTGCTAGCGCTGTGCTTCTACACATGTATTTGCTGAACGGTGAAAGCGCACAGTAATGCACTTTTCTCCCAGCAAATACACTGTTTCTAAGGAAATGGGAATACACTGAGGAGACACTTGTGGGAGCTACTGTGACTAAAACTGAGCTTCCCTACGCACAGGGAAGCAAGAGAAATGCTGATTTCATCAAGCCCAATTACATACTCAGAATCTGTACTACTGCGCAAACAGGCATGTCTCTGTAGGCAAAAAACTCATTTCTGACAAAGTTGCCCAAATGCATCTCAGAAGTGTGCAACTTGTTCCCTGAGTTAGAAAACGTGGAGAAATGTTCGTTTCTGCTAGCGCTGTGCTTCTACACATGTATTTGCTGAACGGTGAAAGCGCACAGTAATGCACTTTTCTCCCAGCAAATACACTGTTTCTAAGGAAATGGGAACACACTGAGGAGACACTTGTGGAAGCTACTGTGACTAAAACTGAGCTTCCCTGCGCACAGGGAAGCAAGAGAAATGCTGATTTCATCAAGCCCAGTTACATACTCAGAATCTGTACTACTGCGCAAATAGGCATGTCTCTGTAGGCAAAAACCTCATTTCTGACAA
The DNA here is from genome assembly GCF_964271855.1 of Acomys minous. Classification (NCBI taxonomy): domain Eukaryota; kingdom Metazoa; phylum Chordata; class Mammalia; order Rodentia; family Muridae; genus Acomys; species Acomys minous. Next base: position 4,865,428 of record NW_028182181.1, read on the forward strand.
AGTTGCCCAAATGCATCTCAGAAGTGTGCAACTTGTTCCCTGAGTTAGAAAACGTCGAGAAACGGTCGTTTCTGCTAGCGCTGTGCTTCTACACATGTATTTGCTGAACGGTGAAAGCGCACAGTAATGTACTTTTCTCCCAGCAAATACACTGTTTCTAAGGAAATGGGAACACACTGAGGAGACATTTGTGGGAGCTACTGTGACTAAAACTGAGCTTCCCTACGAACAGGGAAGCAAGAGAAATGCTGATTTCATCAAACCGAGTTACATACTCAGAATCAGTACTACTGCGCAAACAGGCATGTCTCTGTAGGCAAAAAACTCATTTCTGACAAAGTTGCCCAAATGCATCTCAGAAGTGTGCAACTTGTTCCCTGAGTTAGAAAACGTGGAGAAACGGTCGTTTCTGCTAGCGCTGTGCTTCTACACATGAATTTGCTGAACGGTGAAAGCGCACAGTAATGCACTTTTTTCCCAGCAAATACACTGTTTCTAAGGAAATGGGAACACACTGAGGAGACACTTGTGGGAGCTACTGTGACTAAAACTGAGCTTCCCTACGCACAGGGAAGCAAGAGAAATGCTGATTTCATCAAGCCCAATTACATACTCAGAATCTGTACTACTGCGCAAATAGGCATGTATCTGTAGGCAAAAAACTCATTTCTGACAAAGTTGCCCAAATGCATCTCAGAAGTGTGCAACTTGTTCCCTGAGTTAGAAAACGTGGAGAAACGGTCGTTTCTGCTAGCGCTGTGCTTCTACATATGTATTTGCTGAACGGTGAAAGCGCACAGTAATGCACTTTTCTCCCAGCAAATACACTGTTTCTAAGGAAATGGGAACACACTGAGGAGACACTTGTGGGAGATACTGTGACTAAAACTGAGCTTCCCTACGCACAGGGAAGCAAGAGAAATGCTGATTTCATCAAACCGAGTTACAAACTCAGAATCTGTACTACTGCGCAAACAGGCATGTCTCTGTAGGCAAAAAACTCATTTCTAACAAAGTTGCCCAAATGCATCTCAGAAGTGTGCAACTTGTTCCCTGAGTTAGAAAACGTGGAGAAATGTTCGTTTCTGCTAGCGCTGTGCTTCTACACATGTATTTGCTGAACGGTGAAAGCGCACAGTAATGCACTTTTCTCCCAGCAAATACACTGTTTCTAAGGAAATGGGAACACACTGAGGAGACACTTGTGGAAGCTACTGTGACTAAAACTGAGCTTCCCTGCGCACAGGGAAGCAAGAGAAATGCTGATTTCATCAAGCCCAGTTACATACTCAGAATCTGTACTACTGCGCAAATAGGCATGTCTCTGTAGGCAAAAAACTCATTTCTGACAAAGTTGCCCAAATGCATCTCAGAAGTGTGCAACTTGTTCCCTGAGTTAGAAAACGTCAAGAAACGGTCGTTTCTGCTAGCGCTGTGCTTCTACACATGTATTTGCTGAACGGTGAAAGCGCACAGTAATGTACTTTTCTCCCAGCAAATACACTGTTTCTAAGGAAATGGGAACACACTGAGGAGACATTTGTGGGAGCTACTGTGACTAAAACTGAGCTTCCCTACGCACAGGGAAGTAAGAGAAATGCTGATTTCATCAAACCGAGTTACATACTCAGAATCAGTACTACTGCGCAAACAGGCATGTCTCTGTAGGCAAAAAACTCATTTCTGACAAAGTTGCCCAAATGCATCTCAGAAGTGTGCAACTTGTTCCCTGAGTTAGAAAACGTGGAGAAATGTTCGTTTCTGCTAGCGCTGTGCTTCTACACATGTATTTGCTGAACGGTGAAAGCGCACAGTAATGCACTTTTCTCCCAGCAAATACACTGTTTCTAAGGAAATGGGAACACACTGAGGAGACACTTGTGGAAGCTACTGTGACTAAAACTGAGCTTCCCTGCGCACAGGGAAGCAAGAGAAATGCTGATTTCATCAAGCCCAGTTACATACTCAGAATCTGTACTACTGCGCAAATAGGCATGTCTCTGTAGGCAAAAACCTCATTTCTGACAAAGTTGCCCAAATGCATCTCAGAAGTGTGCAACTTGTTCCCTGAGTTAGAAAACGTCGAGAAACGGTCGTTTCTGCTAGCGCTGTGCTTCTACACATGTATTTGCTGAACGGTGAAAGCGCACAGTAATGTACTTTTCTCCCAGCAAATACACTGTTTCTAATGAAATGGGAACACACTGAGGAGACATTTGTGGGAGCTACTGTGACTAAAACTGAGCTTCCCTACGCACAGGGAAGCAAGAGAAATGCTGATTTCATCAAACCGAGTTACATACTCAGAATCAGTACTACTGCGCAAACAGGCATGTCTCTGTAGGCAAAAAACTCATTTCTGACAAAGTTGCCCAAATGCATCTCAGAAGTGTGCAACTTGTTCAATGAGTTAGAAAACGTGGAGAAACGGTCGTTTCTGCTAGCGCTGTGCTTCTACACATGAATTTGCTGAACGGTGAAAGCGCACAGTAATGCACTTTTCTCCCAGCAAATACACTGTTTCTAAGGAAATGGGAACACACTGAGGAGACACTTGTGGGAGCTACTGTCACTAAAACTGAGCTTCCCTACGCACAGGGAAGCAAGAGAAATGCTGATTTCATCAAGCCCAATTACATACTCAGAATCTGTACTACTGCGCAAATAGGCATGTATCTGTAGGCAAAAAACTCATTTCTGACAAAGTTGCCCAAATGCATCTCAGAAGTGTGCAACTTGTTCCCTGAGTTAGAAAACGTGGAGAAACGGTCGTTTCTGCTAGCGCTGTGCTTCTACATATGTATTTGCTGAACGGTGAAAGCGCACAGTAATGCACTTTTCTCCCAGCAAATACACTGTTTCTAAGGAAATGGGAACACACTGAGGAGACAGTTGTGGGAGATACTGTGACTAAAACTGAGCTTCCCTACGCACAGGGAAGCAAGAGAAATGCTGATTTCATCAAGCCCAGTTACATACTCAGAATCTGTACTACTGCGCAAATAGGCATGAATCTGTAGACAAAAAACTCATTTCTGACAAAGTTGCCCAAATGCATCTCAGAAGTGTGCCACTTGTTCCCTGAGTTAGAAAACGTCGAGAAACGATCGTTTCAGCTAGCGCTGTGCTTCTACACATGTATTTGCTGAACGGTGAAAGCGCACAGTAATGCACTTTTCTCCCAGCAAATACACTGTTTCTAAGGAACTGGGAACACACTGAGGAGACACTTGTGGGAGCTACTGTGACTAAAACTGAGCTTCCCTACGCACAGGGAAGCAAGAGAAATGCTGATTTCATCAAGCCCAGTTACATACTCAGAATCTGTACTACTGCGCAAATAGGCATGGATCTGTAGGCAAAAAAATCATTTCTGACAAAGTTGCCTAAATGCATCTCAGATGTGTGCAACTTGTTCCCTGAGTTAGAAAACGTCGAGAAACGGTCGTTTCTGCTAGCGCTGTGCTTCTACACATGTATTTGTTGAACGGTGAAAGCGCACAGTAATGTACTTTTCTCCCAGCAAATACACTGTTTCTAAGGAAATGGGAACACACTGAGGAGACACTTGTGGGAGCTACTGTGACTAAAACTGAGCTTCCATACGCACAGGGAAGCAAGAGAAATGCTGATTTCATCAAACCGAGTTACATACTCAGAATCAGTACTACTGCGCAAACAGACATGTCTCTGTAGGCAAAAAACTCATTTCTGACAAAGTTGCCAAAAGCATCTCAGAAGTGTGCAACTTGTTCCCTGAGTTAGAAAACGTGGAGAAACGTTCGTTTCTGCTAGCGCTGTGCTTCTACACATGTATTTGCTGAACGGTGAAAGCGCACAGTAATGCACTTTTCTCCAGCAAATACACTGTTTCTAAGGAAATGGGAACACACTGAGGAGACACTTGTGGGAGCAACTGTGACTGAAACTGAGCTTCCCTACGCACAGGGAAGCAAGAGAAATGCTGATTTCATCAACCCCAGTTACATACTCAGAATCTGTACTACTGCACAAATAGGCATGTCTCTGTAGGCAAAAAACTCATTTCTGACAAAGTTGCCCAAATGCATCTCAGAAGTGTGCAACCTGTTCCCTGAGTTAGAAAATGTCGAGAAACGGTCGTTTCTGCTACCGCTGTGCTTCTACACATGTATTTGCTGAACGGTGAAAGCGCACAGTAATGTACTTTTCTCCCAGCAAATACACTGTTTCTAAGGAAATGGGAACACACTGAGGAGACACTTGTGGGAGCTACTGTGACTAAAAGTGAGCTTCCCTACGCACAGGGAAGCAAGAGAAATGCTGATTTCATCCAGCCCAATTACATACTCAGAATCTGTACTACTGCGCAAATAGGCATGTCTCTTTAGGCAAAAAACTCATTTCTGACAAAGTTGCCCAAATGCATCTCAGAAGTGTGCCACTTGTTCCCTGAGTTAGAAAACGTCGAGAAACGATCGTTTCAGCTAGCGCTGTGCTTCTACACGTGTATTTGCTGAACGGTGAAAGCGCACAGTAATGCACTTTTCTCCCAGCAAATACACTGTTTCTAAGGAAATGGGAACACACTGAGGAGACACTTGTGGGAGCTACTGTGACTAAAACTGAGCTTCCCTACGCACAGGGAAGCAAGAGAAATGCTGATTTCATCCAGCCCAATTACATACTCAGAATCTGTACTACTGCGCAAATAGGCATGTCTCTTTAGGCAAAAAACTCATTTCTGACAAAGTTGCCCAAATGCATCTCAGAAGTGTGCCACTTGTTCCCTGAGTTAGAAAACTTCGAGAAACGATCGTTTCAGCTAGCGCTGTGCTTCTACACATGTATTTGCTGAACGGTGAAAGCGCACAGTAATGCACTTTTCTCCCAGCAAATACACTGTTTCTAAGGAACTGGGAACACACTGAGGAGACACTTGTGGGAGCTACTGTGACTAAAACTGAGCTTCCCTACGCACAGGGAAGCAAGAGAAATGCTGATTTCATCAAGCCCAGTTACATACTCAGAATCTGTACTACTATGCAAATAGGCATGTCTCTGTAGGCAAAAAACTCATTTTTGAGAAAGTTAACGAAATGCATCTCAGAAGTGTGCAACTTGTTCCCTGAGTTAGAAAACGTCGAGAAACGGTCGTTTCTGCCAGCGCTGTGCTTCTACACATGTATTTGCTGAACGGTGAAAGCGCACAGTAATGCACTTTTCTCCCAACAAATACACTGTTTCTAAGGAAATGGGAACACACTGAGGAGACACTTGTGGGAGCTACTGTGACTAAAACTGAGCTTCCCTACGCACAGGGAAGCAAGAGAAATGCTGATTTCATCAAGCCCAGTTACATACTCAGAATCTGTACTACTGCGCAAATAGGCATGTCTCTGTAGGCAAAAAACTCATTTCTGACAAAGTTGCCCAAATGCATCTCAGAAGTGTGCAACTTGTTCCCTGAGTTAGAAAACGTCGAGAAACGTTCGTTTCAGCTAGCGCTGTGCTTCTACACATGTATTTGCTGAACGGTGAAAGCGCACAGTAATGCACTATTCTCCCAGCAAAAACACTGTTTCTAAGGAAATGGGAACACACTGAGAAGACACTTGTGGGAGCTACTGTGACTAAAACTGAGCTTCCCTACACACAGGGAAGCCAGAGAAATGCTGATTTCATCCAGCCCAATTACATACTCAGAATCTGTACTACTGCGCAAATAGGCATGTCTCTGTAGGCAAAAAACTCATTTCTGACAAAGTTGCCCAAATGCATCTCAGAAGTGTGCAACTTGTTCCCTGAGTTAGAAAACGTCGAGAAACGTTCGTTTCTGCTAGCGCTGTGCTTCTACACATGTATTTGCTGAACGGTGAAAGCGCACAGTAATGCACTTTTCTCCCAGCAAATACACTGTTTCTAAGGAAGTGGCAACACACTGAGGAGACACTTGTGGGAGCTACTGTGACTAAAACTGAGCTTCCCTACGCACAGGGAAGCAAGAGAAATGCTGATTTCATCAAGCCCAGTTACATACTCAGAATCTGTACTACTGCGCAAATAGGCATGTCTCTTTAGGCAAAAAACTCATTTCTGACAAAGTTGCCAAATGCATCTCAGAAGTGTGCAACTTGTTCCCTGAGTTAGAAAACGTCGAGAAACAGTCGTTTCTGCTAGCGCTGTGCTTCTACACATGTATTTGCTGAACGGTGAAAGCGCACAGTAATGCACTTTTCTCCCAGCAAATACACTGTTTCTAAGGAAATGGGAACACACTGAGGAGACACTTATGGGAGCTACTGTGACTAAAACTGAGCTTCCCTACGCACAGGGAAGGAAGAGAAATGCTGATTTCATCAAGCCCAGTTACATACTCAGAATCTGAACTACTGCGCAAATAGGCATGTCTCTTTAGGCAAAAAACTCATTTCTGACAAAGTTGCCCGAATGCATCTCAGAAGTGTGCCACTTGTTCCCTGAGTTACAAAACGTCGAGAAACGTTCTTTTCTGCTAGCGCTGTGCTTCTACACATGTATTTGCTGAACGGTGAAAGCGCACAGTAATGCACTTTTCTCCCAGCGAATACACTGTTTCTAAGGATATGGGAACACACTAAGGAGACACTTGTGGGAGCTACTGTGACTAAAACTGAGCTTCCCTACACACAGGGAAGCAAGAGAATGTTGATTTCATCAAGCCCAGTTACATATTCAGAATCTGTACTACTGCGCAAATAGGCATGTCTCTGTAGGCAAAAAACTCATTTCTGACAAAGTTGCCCAAATGCATCTCAGAAGTGTGCAACTTGTTCCCTGAGTTAGAAAACTTCGAGAAACGGTCGTTTCTGCTAGCGCTGTGCTTCTACACATGTATTTGCTGAACGGTGAAAGCGCACAGTAATGCACTTTTCTCCCAGCAAATACACTGTTTCTAAGGAAATGGGAACACAATGAGGAGACACTTGTGGGAGCTACTGTGACTAAAACTGAGCTTCCCTACGCACAGGGAAGCAAGAGAAATGCTGATTTCATCAAGCCCAGTTACCTACTCAGAATCTGTACTACTGCGCAAATAGGCATGTCTCTGTAGGCAAAAAACTCATTTCTCACAAAGTTGCCCAAATGCATCTCAGAAGTGTGCAACTTGTTCCCTGAGTTAGAAAACGTCGAGAAACGGTCGTTTCTGCCAGCGCTGTGCTTCTACACATGTATTTGCTGAACGGTGAAAGCACACAGTAATGCACTTTTCTCCCAGCAAATACACTGTTTCTAAGGAAATGGGAACACACTGAGGAGACACTTGTGGGAGCTACTGTGACTAAAACTGAGCTTCCCTATGCACAGGGAAGCAAGAGAAATGCTGATTTCATCCAGCCCAGTTACATACTCAGAATATGTACTACTGCGCAAATAGGCATGTCTCTGTAGGCAAAAAACTCATTTCTGACAAAGTTGCGCAAATCCATCTCAGAAGTGTGCAACTTGTTCCCTGAGTTAGAAAACGTCGAGAAACGGTCGTTTCTGAAAGCGCTGTGCTCCTACACATGTATTTGCTGAACGGTGAAAGCGCACAGTAATGCACTTTTCTCCCAGCAAATACACTGTTTCTAAGGAAATGGGAACACACTGAGGAGACACTTGTGGGAGCTACTGTGACTAAAACTGAGCTTCCCTACGCACAGGGAAGCAAGAGAAATGCTGATTTCATCAAGCCCAGTTACATACTCAGAATCTGTACTACTGCGCAAATAGGCATGTCTCTGTAGGCAAAAAACTCATTTCTGACAAAGTTGCCCAAATGCATCTCAGAAGTGTGCAACTTGGTCCCTGAGTTAGAAAACGTGGAGAAACGGTCGTTTCTGCTAGCGCTGTGCTTCTACACATGTATTTGCTGAACGGTGAAAGCGCACAGTAATGCACTTTTCTCCCAGCAAATACACTGTTTCTAAGGAAATGGGTACACACTGAGGAGACACTTGTGGGAGCTACTGTGACTAAAACTGAGCTTCCCTATGCACAGGGAAGCAAGAGAAATGCTGATTTCATCCAGCCCAGTTACATACTCAGAATCTGTACTACTGCGCAAATAGGCATGTCTCTGTAGGCAAAAAACTCATTTCTGACAAAGTTGCCCAAATGCATCTCAGAAGTGTGCAACTTGTTCCCTGAGTTAGAAAACGTCGAAAAACGGTCGTTTCTGCTAGCGCTGTGCTTCTACACATGTATTTGCTGAACGGTGAAAGCGCACAGTAATGCACTTTTCTCCCAGCAAATACACTGTTTCTAAGGAAATGGGAACACACTGAGGAGACACTTGTGGGAGCTACTGTGACTAAAACTGAGGTTTCCTACGCACAGGGAAGCAAGAGAAATGCTGATTTCATCAAGCACATTTACATACTGGGAATCTGTACTATTGCGCAAATAGGCATGTATCTGTAGGCAAAAAACTCATTTCTGACAAAGTTGCCCAAATGCATCTCAGAAGTTTGCAACTTGTTCCCTGAGTTAGAAAACGTAGAGAAACGGTCGTTTCTGCTAGCGCTGTGCTTCTACATATGTATTTGCTGAACGGTGAAAGCGCACAGTAATGCACTTTTCTCCCAGCAAATACACTGTTTCTAAGGAAATGGGAACACACTGTGGAGACACTTGTGGGAGCTACTGTGACTAAAACTGAGCTTCCCTACGCACAGGGAAGCAAGAGAAATGCTGATTTCATCAAGCCCAGTTACATACTCAGAATCTGTACTACTGCGCAAATAGGCATGTCTCTGTAGGCAAAAAAATCATTTCTGACAAAGTTGCCCAAATGCATCTCAGATGTGTGCAACTTGTTCCCTGAGTTAGAAAACGTCGAGAAACGGTCGTTTCTGCTAGCGCTGTGCTTCTACACATGTATTTGCTGAACGGTGAAAGCGCACAGTAATGTACTTTTCTCCCAGCAAATACACTGTTTCTAAGGAAATGGGAACACACTGAGGAGACACTTGTGGGAGCTACTGTGACTAAAACTGAGCTTCCCTACGCACAGGGAAGCAAGAGAAATGCTGATTTCATCAAACCGAGTTACAAACTCAGAATCTGTACTACTGCGCAAACAGGCATGTCTCTGTAGGCAAAAAACTCTTTTCTAACAAAGTTGCCCAAATGCATCTCAGAAGTGTGCAACTTGTTCCCTGAGTTAGAAAACGTGGAGAAATGTTCGTTTCTGCTAGCGCTGTGCTTCTACACATGTATTTGCTGAACGGTGAAAGCGCACAGTAATGCACTTTTCTCCCAGCAAATACACTGTTTCTAAGGAAATGGGAACACACTGAGGAGACACTTGTGGAAGCTACTGTGACTAAAACTGAGCTTCCCTACGCACAGGGAAGCAAGAGAAATGCTGATTTCATCAAACCGAGTTACAAACTCAGAATCTGTACTACTGCGCAAACAGGCATGTCTCTGTAGGCAAAAAACTCTTTTCTAACAAAGTTGCCCAAATGCATCTCAGAAGTGTGCAACTTGTTCCCTGAGTTAGAAAACGTGGAGAAATGTTCGTTTCTGCTAGCGCTGTGCTTCTACACATGTATTTGCTGAACGGTGAAAGCGCACAGTAATGCACTTTTCTCCCAGCAAATACACTGTTTCTAAGGAAATGGGAACACACTGAGGAGACACTTGTGGGAGCTACTGTGACTAAAACTGAGCTTCCCTACGCACAGGGAAGCAAGAGAAATGCTGATTTCATCAAGCCCAGTTACATACTCAGAATCTGTACTACTGCGCAAATAGGCATGTCTCTGTAGGCAAAAAAATCATTTCTGACAAAGTTGCCCAAATGCATCTCAGATGTGTGCAACTTGTTCCCTGAGTTAGAAAACGTCGAGAAACGGTCGTTTCTGCTAGCGCTGTGCTTCTACACATGTATTTGCTGAACGGTGAAAGCGCACAGTAATGTACTTTTCTCCCAGCAAATACACTGTTTCTAAGGAAATGGGAACACACTGAGGAGACACTTGTGGGAGCTACTGTGAATAAAACTGAGCTTCCCTACGCACAGGGAAGCAAGAGAAATGCTGATTTCATCAAACCGAGTTACAAACTCAGAATCTGTACTACTGCGCAAACAGGCATGTCTCTGTAGGCAAAAAACTCTTTTCTAACAAAGTTGCCCAAATGCATCTCAGAAGTGTGCAACTTGTTCCCTGAGTTAGAAAACGTGGAGAAATGTTCGTTTCTGCTAGCGCTGTGCTTCTACACATGTATTTGCTGAACGGTGAAAGCGCACAGTAATGCACTTTTCTCCCAGCAAATACACTGTTTCTAAGGAAATGGGAACACACTGAGGAGACACTTGTGGAAGCTACTGTGACTAAAACTGAGCTTCCCTGCGCACAGGGAAGCAAGAGAAATGCTGATTTCATCAAGCCCAGTTACATACTCAGAATCTGTACTACTGCGCAAATAGGCATGTCTCTGTAGGCAAAAAACTCATTTCTGACAAAGTTGCCCAAATGCATCTCAGAAGTGTGCAACTTGTTCCCTGAGTTAGAAAACGTCGAGAAACGGTCGTTTCTGCTAGCGCTGTGCTTCTACACATGTATTTGCTGAACGGTGAAAGCGCACAGTAATGTACTTTTCTCCCAGCAATTACACTGTTTCTAAGGAAATGGGAACACACTGAGGAGACATTTGTGGGAGCTACTGTGACTAAAACTGAGCTTCCCTACGCACAGGGAAGCAAGAGAAATGCTGATTTCATCAAACCGAGTTACATACTCAGAATCAGTACTACTGCGCAAACAGGCATGTCTCTGTAGGCAAAAAACTCATTTCTGACAAAGTTGCCCAAATGCATCTCAGAAGTGTGCAACTTGTTCCCTGAGTTAGAAAACGTGGAGAAACGGTCGTTTCTGCTAGCGCTGTGCTTCTACACATGTATTTGCTGAACGGTGAAAGCGCACAGTAATGCACTTTTCTCCCAGCAAATACACTGTTTCTAAGGAAATGGGAACACACTGAGGAGACACTTGTGGGAGCTACTGTGACTAAAACTGAGCTTCCCTACGCACAGGGAAGCAAGAGAAATGCTGATTTCATCAAGCCCAATTACATACTCAGAATCTGTACTACTGCGCAAACAGGCATGTCTCTGTAGGCAAAAAACTCATTTCTGACAAAGTTGCCCAAATGCATCTCAGAAGTGTGCAACTTGTTCCCTGAGTTAGAAAACGTGGAGAAATGTTCGTTTCTGCTAGCGCTGTGCTTCTACACATGTATTTGCTGAACGGTGAAAGCGCACAGTAATGCACTTTTCTCCCAGCAAATACACTGTTTCTAAGGAAATGGGAACACACTGAGGAGACACTTGTGGGAGATACTGTGACTAAAACTGAGCTTCCCTACGCACAGGGAAGCAAGAGAAATGCTGATTTCATCAAGCCCAGTTACATACTCAGAATCTGTACTACTGCGCAAATAGGCATGTCTCTGTAGGCAAAAAACTCATTTCTGACAAAGTTGCCCAAATGCATCTCAGAAGTGTGCCACTTGTTCCCTGAGTTAGAAAACGTCGAGAAACGATCGTTTCAGCTAGCGCTGTGCTTCTACACATGTATTTGCTGAACGGTGAAAGCGCACAGTAATGCACTTTTCTCCCAGCAAATACACTGTTTCTAAGGAACTGGGAACACACTGAGGAGACACTTGTGGGAGCTACTGTGACTAAAACTGAGCTTCCCTACGCACAGGGAAGCAAGAGAAATGCTGATTTCATCAAGCCCAGTTACATACTCAGAATCTGTACTACTGCGCAAATAGGCATGGATCAGTAGGCAAAAAAATCATTTCTGACAAAGTTGCGTAAATGCATCTCAGATGTGTGCAACTTGTTCCCTGAGTTAGAAAACGTCGAGAAACGGTTGTTTCTGCTAGCGCTGTGCTTCTACACATGTATTTGCTGAACGGTGAAAGCGCACAATAATGTACTTTTCTCCCAGCAAATACACTGTTTCTAAGGAAATGGGAACACACTGAGGAGACACTTGTGGGAGCTACTGTGACGAAAACTGAGCTTCCCTACGCACAGGGAAGCAAGAGAAATGCTGATTTCATCAAGCCCAATTACATACTCAGAATCTGTACTACTGCACAAATAGGCATGTCTCTGTAGGCAAAAAACTCATTTCTGACAAAGTTGCCCAAATGCATCTCAGAAGTGTGCAACCTGTTCCCTGAGTTAGAAAATGTCGAGAAACGGTCGTTTCTGCTAGCGCTGTGCTTCTACACATGTATTTGCTGAACGGTGAAAGCGCACAGTAATGCACTTTTCTCCCAGCAAATACACTGTTTCTAAGGAAATGGGAACACACTGAGGAGACACTTGTGGGAGCTACTGTGACTAAAAGTGAGCTTCCCTACGCACAGGGAAGCAAGAGAAATGCTGATTTCATCCAGCCCAATTACATACTCAGAATCTGTACTACTGCGCAAATAGGCATGTCTCTTTAGGCAAAAAACTCATTTCTGACAAAGTTGCCCAAATGCATCTCAGAAGTGTGCCACTTGTTCCCTGAGTTAGAAAACGTCGAGAAACGACCGTTTCAGCTAGCGCTGTGCTTCTACACATGTATTTGCTGAACGGTGAAAGCGCACAGTAATGCACTTTTCTCCCAGCAAATACACTGTTTCTAAGGAAATGGGAACACACTGAGGAGACACTTGTGGGAGCTACTGTGACTAAAACTGAGCTTCCCTACGCACAGGGAAGCAAGAGAAATGCTGATTTCATCCAGCCCAATTACATACTCAGAATCTGTACTACTGCGCAAATAGGCATGTCTCTTTAGGCAAAAAACTCATTTCTGACAAAGTTGCCCAAATGCATCTCAGAAGTGTGCCACTTGTTCCCTGAGTTAGAAAACGTCGAGAAACGATCGTTTCAGCTAGCGCTGTGCTTCTACACATGTATTTGCTGAACGGTGAAAGCGCACAGTAATGCACTTTTCTCCCAGCAAATACACTGTTTCTAAGGAACTGGGAACACACTGAGGAGACACTTGTGGGAGCTACTGTGACTAAAACTGAGCTTCCCTACGCACAGGGAAGCAAGAGAAATGCTGATTTCATCAAGCCCAGTTACATACTCAGAATCTGTACTACTGCGCAAATAGGCATGTCTCTGTAGGCAAAAAACTCATTTTTGAGAAAGTTACCGAAATGCATCTCAGAAGTGTGCAACTTGTTCCCTGAGTTCGAAAACGTCGAGAAACGTTCGTTTCTGCTAGCGCTGTGCTTCTACACATGTATTTGCTGAACGGTGAAAGCGCACAGTAATGAACTTTTCTCCCAGCAAATACACTGTTTCTAAGGAACTGGGAACACACTGAGGAGACTCTTTTGGGAGGTACTCTGACTAAAACTGAGCTTCCCTATGCACAGGGAAGCAAGAGAAATGCTGATTTCATCAAGCCCATTTACATACTCAGAATCTGTACTACTACGCAAATAGGCATGTCTCTGTAGGCAAAAAACTCATTTTTGAGAAAGTTAACGAAATGCATCTCATAAGTGTGCAACTTGTTCCCTGAGTTAGAAAACGTCGAGAAACGGTCGTTTCTGCTAGCGCTGTGCTTCTACACATGTATTTGCTGAACGGTGAAAGCGCACAGTAATGCACTTTTCTCCCAACAAATACACTGTTTCTAAGGAAATGGGAACACACTGAGGAGACACTTGTGGGAGCTACTGTGACTAAAACTGAGCTTCCCTACGCACAGGGAAGCAAGAGAAATGCTGATTTCATCAAGCCCAGTTACATACTCAGAATCTGTACTACTGCGCAAATAGGCATGTCTCTGTAGGCAAAAAACTCATTTCTGACAAAGTTGCCCAAATGCATCTCAGAAGTGTGCAACTTGTTCCCTGAGTTAGAAAACGTCGAGAAACGTTCGTTTCAGCTAGCGCTGTGCTTCTACACATGTATTTGCTGAACGGTGAAAGCGCACAGTAATGCACTATTCTCCCAATAAAAACACTGTTTCTAAGGAAATGGGAACACACTGAGGAGACACTTGTGGGAGCTACTGTGACTAAAACTGAGCTTCCCTACACACAGGGAAGCCAGAGAAATGCTGATTTCATCCAGCCCAATTACATACTCAGAATCTGTACTACTGCGCAAATAGGCATGTCTCTGTAGGCAAAAAACTCATTTCTGACAAAGTCGCCCAAATGCATCTCAGAAGTGTGCAACTTGTTCCCTGAGTTAGAAAACGTCGAGAAACGTTCGTTTCAGCTAGCGCTGTGCTTCTACACATGTATTTGCTGAACGTTGAAAGCGCACAATAATGCACTTTTCTCCCAGCAAAAACAGTTTCTAAGGAAATGGGAACACACTGAGGAGACACTTGTGGGAGCTACTGTGACTAAAACTGAGCTTCCCAACGCACAGGGAAGCAAGAGAAATGCTGATTTCATCCAGCCCAATTACATACTCAGAATCTGTACTACTGCGCAAATAGGCATGTCTCTTGGCAAAAAACTCATTTCTGACAAAGTTGCCCAAATGCATCTCAGAAGTGTGCCACTTGTTCCCTGACTTAGAAAACGTCGAGAAACGATCGTTTCAGCTAGCGCTGTGCTTCTACACATGTATTTGCTGAACGGTGAAAGCGCACAGTAATGCACTTTTCTCCCAGCAAATACACTGTTTCTAAGGAAATGGGAAAACACTGAGGAGACACTTGTGGGAGCTACTGTGACTAAAACTGAGCTTCCCTACGCACAGGGAAGCAAGAGAAATGCTGATTTCATCAAGCCCAGTTACATACTCAGAATCTGTACTACTGCGCAAATAGGCATGTCTCTTTAAGCAAAAAACTCATTTCTGACAAAGTTGCCCAAATGCATCTCAGAAGTGTGCAACTTGTTCCCTGAGTTAGAAAACGTCGAGAAACGGTCGTTTCTGCTAGCGCTGTGCTTCCACACATGTATTTGCTGAACGGTGAAAGCGCACAGTAATGCACTTTTCTCCCAGCAAATACACTGTTTCTAAGGAAATGGGAACACACTGAGGAGACACTTTTGGGAGCTACTGTGACTAAAACTGAGCTACCCTACGCACAGGGAAGCAAGAGAAATGCTGATTTCATCAAGCCCAGTTACATACTCAGAATCTGTACTACTGCGCAAATAGGCATGTCTCTGTAGGCAAAAAACTCATTTCTGACAAAGTTGCCCAAAAGCATCTCAGAAGTGTGCAACTTGTTCCCTGAGTTAGAAAACTTCGAGAAACGGTCGTTTCTGCTAGCGCTGTGCTTCTACACATGTATTTGCTGAACGGTGAAAGCGCACAGTAATGCACTTTTCTCCCAGCAAATACACTGTTTCTAAGGAAATGGGAAAACACTGAGGAGACACTTGTGGGAGCTACTGTGACTAAAACTGAGCTTCCCTACGCACAGGGAAGCAAGAGAAATGCTGATTTCATCAAGCCCAGTTACATACTCAGAATCTGTACTACTGCGCAAATAGGCATGTCTCTTTAAGCAAAAAACTCATTTCTGACAAAGTTGCCCAAATGCATCTCAGAAGTGTGCAACTTGTTCCCTGAGTTAGAAAACGTCGAGAAACGGTCGTTTCTGCTAGCGCTGTGCTTCCACACATGTATTTGCTGAACGGTGAAAGCACACAGTAATGCACTTTTCTCCCAGCAAATACACTGTTTCTAAGGAAATGGGAACACACTGAGGAGACACTTTTGGGAGCTACTGTGACTAAAACTGAGCTACCCTACGCACAGGGAAGCAAGAGAAATGCTGATTTCATCAAGCCCAGTTACATACTCAGAATCTGTACTACTGCGCAAATAGGCATGTCTCCGTAGGCAAAAAACTCATTTCTGACAAAGTTGCCCAAAAGCATCTCAGAAGTGTGCAACTTGTTCCCTGAGTTAGAAAACTTCGAGAAACGGTCGTTTCTGCTAGCGCTGTGCTTCTACACATGTATTTGCTGAACGGTGAAAGCGCACAGTAATGCACTTTTCTCCCAGCAAATACACTGTTTCTAAGGAAATGGGAACACACTGAGGAGACACTTGTGGGAGCTACTGTGACTAAAACTGAGCTTCCCTACGTACGCACAAGGAAGCAAGAGAAATGCTGATTTCATCAAGCCCAGTTACATACTCAGAATCTGTACTACTGCGCAAATAGGCATGTCTCTGTAGGCAAAAAACTCATTTCTGACAAAGTTGCCCAAATGCATCTCAGAAGTGTGCCACTTGTTCCCTGAGTTAGAAAACGTCGAGAAACGGTCGTTTCAGCTAGCGCTGTGCTTCTACACATTTATTTGCTGAACGGTGAAAGCGCACAGTAAAGCACTTTTCTCCCAGCAAATACACTGTTTCTAAGGAAATGGGAACACACTGAGGAGACACTTGTGGGAGCTACTGTGACTAAAACTGAGCTTCCCTACGCACAGGGAAGCAAGAGAAATGCTGATTTCATCAAGCCCAGTTACATACGCAGAATCTGTACTACTGCGCAAATAGGCATGTCTCTTTGGGTGAAAAACTCATTTCTGACAAAGTTGCCCAAATGCATCTCAGAAGTGTGCAACTTGTTCCCTGAGTTAGAAAACGTCGAGAAACGGTCGTTTCTGCTAGCGCTGTGCTTCTACACATGTATTTGCCTAACGGTGAAAGCGCACAGTAATGCACTTTTCTCCCAGCAAATACACTGTTTCTAAGGAAATGGGAACACACTGAGGAGACACTTGTGGGAGCTACTGTGACTTAAACTGAGCTTCCCTACGCACAGGGAAGCAAGAGAAATGCTGATTTCATCAAGCCCAGTTACATACTCAGAATCTGTACTACTGCGCAAATAGGCATGTCTCTTTAGGCAAAAAACTCATTTCTGACAAAGTTGCCCAAATGCATCTCAGAAGTGTGCAACCTGTTCCCTGAGTTAGAATACGTCGAGAAACGGTCGTTTCTGCTAGCGCTGTGCTTCTACACATGTATTTGCTGAACGGTGAATGCGCGCAATAATGCACTTTTCTCCCAACAAATACACTGTTTCTAAGGAAATGGGAACACACTGAGGAGACACTTGTGGGAGCTACTGTGACTAAAACTGAGCTTCCCTACGCACAGGGAAGCAAGAGAAATGCTGATTTCATCAAGCCCAGTTACATACTCAGAATCTGTACTACTGCGCAAATAGGCATGTCTCTGTAGGCAAAAAACTCATTTCTGACAAAGTTGCCCAAATGCATCTCAGAAGTGTGCAACTTGTTCCCTGAGTTAGAAAACGTCGAGAAACGTTCGTTTCAGCTAGCGCTGTGCTTCTACACATGTATTTGCTGAACGGTGAAAGCGCACAGTAATGCACTATTCTCCCAGCAAAAACACTGTTTCTAAGGAAATGGGAACACACTGAGGAGACACTTGTGGGAGCTACTGTGACTAAAACTGAGCTTCCCTACACACAGGGAAGCCAGAGAAATGCTGATTTCATCCAGCCCAATTACATACTCAGAATCTGTACTACTGCGCAAATAGGCATGTCTCTGTAGGCAAAAAACTCATTTCTGACAAAGTCGCCCAAATGCATCTCAGAAGTGTGCAACTTGTTCCCTGAGTTAGAAAACGTCGAGAAACGTTCGTTTCAGCTAGCGCTGTGCTTCTACACATGTATTTGCTGAACGTTGAAAGCGCACAATAATGCACTTTTCTCCCAGCAAAAACAGTTTCTAAGGAAATGGGAACACACTGAGGAGACACTTGTGGGAGCTACTGTGACTAAAACTGAGCTTCCCTACGCACAGGGAAGCAAGAGAAATGCTGATTTCATCCAGCCCAATTACATACTCAGAATCTGTACTACTGCGCAAATAGGCATGTCTCTTGGCAAAAAACTCATTTCTGACAAAGTTGCCCAAATGCATCTCAGAAGTGTGCCACTTGTTCCCTGACTTAGAAAACGTCGAGAAACGATCGTTTCAGCTAGCGCTGTGCTTCTACACATGTATTTGCTGAACGGTGAAAGCGCACAGTAATGCACTTTTCTCCCAGCAAATACACTGTTTCTAAGGAAATGGGAAAACACTGAGGAGACACTTGTGGGAGCTACTGTGACTAAAACTGAGCTTCCCTACACACAGGGAAGCAAGAGAAATGCTGATTTCATCAAGCCCAGTTACATACTCAGAATCTGTACTACTGCGCAAATAGGCATGTCTCTTTAAGCAAAAAACTCATTTCTGACAAAGTTGCCCAAATGCATCTCAGAAGTGTGCCACTTGTTCCCTGAGTTAGAAAACGTCGAGAAACGGTCGTTTCAGCTAGCGCTGTGCTTCTATACATTTATTTGCTGAACGGTGAAAGCGCACACTAAAGCACTTTTCTCCCAGCAAATACACTGTTTCTAAGGAAATGGGAACACACTGAGGAGACACTTGTGGGAGCTACTGTGACTAAAACTGAGCTTCCCTACGCACAGGGAAGCAAGAGAAATGCTGATTTCATCAAGCCCAGTTACATACGCAGAATCTGTACTACTGCGCAAATAGGCATGTCTCTTTGGGCAAAAAACTCATTTCTGACAAAGTTGCCCAAATGCATCTCAGAAGTGTGCAACTTGTTCCCTGAGTTAGAAAACGTCGAGAAACGGTCGTTTCTGCTAGCGCTGTGCTTCTACACATGTATTTGCTGAACGGTGAAAGCGCACAGTAATGCACTTTTCTCCCAGCAAATACACTGTTTCTAAGGAAATGGGAACACACTGAGGAGACACTTGTGGGAGCTACTGTGACTAAAACTGAGCTTCCCTACGCACAAGGAAGCAAGAGAAATGCTGATTTCATCAAGCCCAGTTACATACTCAGAATCTGTACTACTGCGCAAATAGGCATGTCTCTGTAGGCAAAAAACTCATTTCTGACAAAGTTGCCCAAATGCATCTCAGAAGTGTGCCACTTGTTCCCTGAGTTAGAAAACGTCGAGAAACGGTCGTTTCAGCTAGCGCTGTGCTTCTACACATTTATTTGCTGAACGGTGAAAGCGCACAGTAAAGCACTTTTCTCCCAGCAAATACACTGTTTCTAAGGAAATGGGAACACACTGAGGAGACACTTGTGGGAGCTACTGTGACTAAAACTGAGCTTCCCTACGCACAGGGAAGCAAGAGAAATGCTGATTTCATCAAGCCCAGTTACATACGCAGAATCTGTACTACTGCGCAAATAGGCATGTCTCTTTGGGTGAAAAACTCATTTCTGACAAAGTTGCCCAAATGCATCTCAGAAGTGTGCAACTTGTTCCCTGAGTTAGAAAACGTCGAGAAACGGTCGTTTCTGCTAGCGCTGTGCTTCTACACATGTATTTGCCTAACGGTGAAAGCGCACAGTAATGCACTTTTCTCCCAGCAAATACACTGTTTCTAAGGAAATGGGAACACACTGAGGAGACACTTGTGGGAGCTACTGTGACTTAAACTGAGCTTCCCTACGCACAGGGAAGCAAGAGAAATGCTGATTTCATCAAGCCCAATTACATACTCAGAATCTGTACTACTGCGCAAATAGGCATGTCTCTGTAGGCAAAAAACTCATTTCTGACAAAGTCGCCCAAATGCATCTCAGAAGTGTGCAACTTGTTCCCTGAGTTAGAAAACGTCGAGAAACGTTCGTTTCAGCTAGCGCTGTGCTTCTACACATGTATTTGCTGAACGTTGAAAGCGCACAATAATGCACTTTTCTCCCAGCAAAAACAGTTTCTAAGGAAATGGGAACACACTGAGGAGACACTTGTGGGAGCTACTGTGACTAAAACTGAGCTTCCCTACGCACAGGGAAGCAAGAGAAATGCTGATTTCATCCAGCCCAATTACATACTCAGAATCTGTACTACTGCGCAAATAGGCATGTCTCTTGGCAAAAAACTCATTTCTGACAAAGTTGCCCAAATGCATCTCAGAAGTGTGCCACTTGTTCCCTGACTTAGAAAACGTCGAGAAACGATCGTTTCAGCTAGCGCTGTGCTTCTACACATGTATTTGCTGAACGGTGAAAGCGCACAGTAATGCACTTTTCTCCCAGCAAATACACTGTTTCTAAGGAAATGGGAAAACACTGAGGAGACACTTGTGGGAGCTACTGTGACTAAAACTGAGCTTCCCTACACACAGGGAAGCAAGAGAAATGCTGATTTCATCAAGCCCAGTTACATACTCAGAATCTGTACTACTGCGCAAATAGGCATGTCTCTTTAAGCAAAAAACTCATTTCTGACAAAGTTGCCCAAATGCATCTCAGAAGTGTGCCACTTGTTCCCTGAGTTAGAAAACGTCGAGAAACGGTCGTTTCAGCTAGCGCTGTGCTTCTATACATTTATTTGCTGAACGGTGAAAGCGCACACTAAAGCACTTTTCTCCCAGCAAATACACTGTTTCTAAGGAAATGGGAACACACTGAGGAGACACTTGTGGGAGCTACTGTGACTAAAACTGAGCTTCCCTACGCACAGGGAAGCAAGAGAAATGCTGATTTCATCAAGCCCAGTTACATACGCAGAATCTGTACTACTGCGCAAATAGGCATGTCTCTTTGGGCAAAAAACTCATTTCTGACAAAGTTGCCCAAATGCATCTCAGAAGTGTGCAACTTGTTCCCTGAGTTAGAAAACGTCGAGAAACGGTCGTTTCTGCTAGCGCTGTGCTTCTACACATGTATTTGCCTAACGGTGAAAGCGCACAGTAATGCACTTTTCTCCCAGCAAATACACTGTTTCTAAGGAAATGGGAACACACTGAGGAGACACTTGTGGGAGCTACTGTGACTTAAACTGAGCTTCCCTACGCACAGGGAAGCAAGAGAAATGCTGATTTCATCAAGCCCAGTTACATACTCAGAATCTGTACTACTGCGCAAATAGGCATGTCTCTTTAGGCAAAAAACTCATTTCTGACAAAGTTGCCCAAATGCATCTCAGAAGTGTGCAACCTGTTCCCTGAGTTAGAATACGTCGAGAAACGGTCGTTTCTGCTAGCGCTGTGCTTCTACACATGTATTTGCTGAACGGTGAATGCGCGCAATAATGCACTTTTCTCCCAACAAATACACTGTTTCTAAGGAACTGGGAACACACTGAGGAGACACTTGTGGGAGCTACTGTGACTAAAACTGTGCTTCCCTACGCACAGGGAAGCAAGAGAAATGCTGATTTCATCAAGCCCAGTTACATACTCAGAATCTGTACTACTGCGCAAATAGGCATGTCTCTGTAGGCAAAAAACTCATTTCTGACAAAGTTGCCCAAATGCATCTCAGAAGTGTGCAACTTGTTCCCTGAGTTAGAAAACGTCGAGAAACGGTCGTTTCTGCTAGTGTTGTGCTTCTACACATGTATTTGCTGAACGGTGAAAGCGCACAGTAATGCACTTTTCTCCCAGCAAATACACTGTTTCTAAGGAAATGGGAACACACTGAGGAGACACTTGTGGGAGCTACTGTGACTAAAACTGAGCTTCCCTACGCACAGGGAAGCAAGAGAAATGCTGATTTCATCAAGCCCAGTTACATACTCAGAATCTGTACTACTGCGCAAATAGGCATGTCTCTGTAGGCAAAAAACTCATTTCTGACAAAGTTGCCCAAATGCATCTCAGAAGTGTGCAACTTGTTCCCTGAGTTAGAAAACGTCGAGAAACGTTCGTTTCTGCTAGCGCTGTGCTTCTACACATGTATTTGCTGAACGGTGAAAGCGCACAGTAATGCACTTTTCTCCCAGAAAATACACTGTTACTAAGGAACTGGGAAACCCACTGAGGAGACACTTGTGGGAGCTACTGTGACTAAAACTGAGCTTCCCTACGCACAGGGAAGCAAGAGAAATGCTGATTTCATCAAGCCCAGTTACATACTCAGAATCTGTACTACTGCGCAAATAGGCATGTCTCTTTGGGCAAAAAACTCATTTCTGACAAAGTTGCCCAAATGCATCAGAAGTGTGCAACTGGTTCCCTGAGTTAGAAAACGTCGAGAAACGGTCGTTTCTGCTAGCGTTGTGCTTCTACACATGTATTTGCTGAACGGTGAAAGCACACAGTAATGCACTTTTCTCCCAGCAAATACACTGTTTCTAAGGAAATGGGAACACACTGAGGAGACACTTGTGGGAGCTACTGTGACTAAAACTGAGCTTCCCTACGCACAGGGAAGCAAGAGAAATGCTGATTTCATCAAGCCCAGTTACATACTCAGAATCTGTACTACTGCGCAAATAGGCATGTCTCTGTAGGCAAAAAACTCATTTCTGACAAAGTTGCCCAAATGCATCTCAGAAGTGTGCAACTTGTTCCCTGAGTTAGAAAACGTCGAGAAACGGTCGTTTCTGCTAGCGTTGTCCTTCTACACATGTATTTGCTGAACGGTGAAAGCGCACAGTAATGCACTTTTCTCCCAGCAAATACACTGTTTCTAAGGAAATGGGCACACTGAGGAGACACTTGTGGGAGCTACTGTGACTAAAACTGAGCTTCCCTACGCACAGGGAAGCAAGAGAAATGCTGATTTCATCAAGCCCAGTTACATACTCAGAATCTGTACTACTGCGCAAATAGGCATGTCTCTGTAGGCAAAAAACTCATTTCTGACAAAGTTGCCCAAATGATTCTCAGAAGTGTGCAACCTGTTCCCTGAGTTAGAAAACGTCGAGAAACGTTCGTTTCTGCTAGGGCTGTGCTTCTACACATGTATTTGCTGAACGTTGAAAGCGCACAGTAATGCACTTTTCTCCCAGCAAATACACTGTTTCTAAGGAAATGGGAACACACTGAGGAGACACTTGTGGGAGCTACTGTGACTAAAACTGAGCTTCCCTACGCAGAGGGAAGCAAGAGAAATGCTGATTTCATCAAGCCCAGTTACATACTCAGAATCTGTACTACTGCGCAAATAGGCATGTCTCTGTAGGCAAAAAACTCATTTCTGACAAAGTTGCCCAAATGCATCTCAGAAGTGTGCAACTTGTTCCCTGAGTTAGAAAACGTCGAGAAACGGTCGTTTCTGCTAGCGTTGTCCTTCTACACATGTATTTGCTGAACGGTGAAAGCGCACAGTAATGCACTTTTCTCCCAGCAAATACACTGTTTCTAAGGAAATGGGCACACTGAGGAGACACTTGTGGGAGCTACTGTGACTAAAACTGAGCTTCCCTACGCACAGGGAAGCAAGAGAAATGCTGATTTCATCAAGCCCAGTTACATACTCAGAATCTGTACTACTGCGCAAATAGGCATGTCTCTTTAGGCAAAAAACTCATTTCTGACAAAGTTGCCCAAATGCATGTCAGATGTGTGCAACCTGTTCCCTGAGTTAGAATACGTCGAGAAACGGTCGTTTCTGCTAGCGCTGTGCTTCTACACATGTATTTGCTGAACGGTGAAAGCCCGCAATAATGCACTTTTCTCCCAACAAATACACTGTTTCTAAGGAACTGGGAACACACTGAGGAGACACTTGTGGGAGCTACTGTGACTAAAACTGAGCTTCCCTACGCACAGGGAAGCAAGAGAAATGCTGATTTCATCAAGCCCAGTTACATACTCAGAATCTGTACTACTGCGCAAATAGGCATGTGTCTTTAGGCAAAAAACTCATTTCTGACAAAGTTGCCCAAATGCATCTCAGAAGTGTGCAACTTGTTCCCTGAGTTAGAAAACATCGAGAAACGTTCGTTTCTGCTAGCGCTGTGCTTCTACACATGTATTTGCTGAACGGTGAAAGCGCACAGTAATGCACTTTTCTCCCAGCAAATACACTGTTTGTAAGGAACAGGGAACACACTGAGGAGACACTTGTGGGAGCTACTGTGACTAAAACTGTGCTTCCCTACGCACAGGGAAGCAAGAGAAATGCTGATTTCATCAAGCCCAGTTACATACTCAGAATCTGTACTACTGTGCAAATAGGCATGTCTCTGTAGGCAAAAAACTCATTTCTGACAAAGTTGCCCAAATGCATCTCAGAAGTGTGCAACTTGTTCACTGAGTTAGAAAACGTCGAGAAGCAGTCGTTTATGCTAGCGTTGTGCTTCTACACATATATTTGCTGAACGGTGAAAGCGCACAGTAATGCACATTTCTCCCAGCAAATACACTGTTTCTAAGGAAATGGGAACACACTGAGGAGACACTTGTGGGAGCTACTGTGACTAAAACTGAGCGTCCCTACGCACAGGGAAGCAAGAGAAATGCTGATTTCATCAAGCCCAGTTACATACTCAGAATCTGTACTACTGCGCAAATAGGCATGTCTCTTTGGGCAAAAAACTCATTTCGGACAAAGTTGCCCAAATGCATCTCAGAAGTGTGCAACTTGTTCCCTGAGTTAGAAAACGTCGAGAAACAGTCGTTTCTGCTAGCGCTGTGCTTCTACACATGTATTTGCTGAACGGTGAAAGCGCACAGTAATGCACTTTTCTCCCAGCAAATACACTGTTTCTAAGGAAAAGGGAACACACTGAGGAGACACTTGTGGGAGCTACTGTGACTAAAACTGAGCTTCCCTACGCACAGGGAAGCAAGAGAAATGCTGATTTCATCAAGCCCAGTTACATACTCAGAATCTGTACTACTGCGCAAATAGGCATGTCTCTTTAGGCAAAAAACTCATTTCTGACAAAGTTGCCCAAATGCATCTCAGAAGTGTGCAACCTGTTCCCTGAGTTAGAAAACGTCGAGAAACGGTCGTTTCTGCTAGCGCTGTGCTTCTACACATGTATTTGCTGAACGGTGAAAGCGCGCAGTAATGCACTTTTCTCCCAACAAATACACTGTTTCTAAGGAACTGGGAACACACTGAGGAGACACTTGTGGGAGCTACTGTGACTAAAACTGAGCTTCCCTACGCACAGGGAAGCAAGAGAAATGCTGATTTCATCAAGCCCAGTTACATACTCAGAATCTGTACTACTGCGCAAATAGGCATGAATCTGTAGGCAAAAAACTCATTTCTGACAAAGTTGCCCAAATGCATCTCAGAAGTGTGCAACTTATTCCCTGAGTTAGAAAACGTCGAGAAACGGTCGTTTCTGCTAGCGTTGTCCTTCTACACATGTATTTGCTGAACGGTGAAAGCGCACAGTAATGCACTTTTCTCCCAGCAAATACACTGTTTCTAAGGAAATGGGCACACTGAGGAGACACTTGTGGGAGCTACTGTGACTAAAACTGAGCTTCCCTACGCACAGGGAAGCAAGAGAAATGCTGATTTCATCAAGCCCAGTTACATACTCAGAATCTGTACTACTGCGCAAATAGGCATGTCTCTTTAGGCAAAAAACTCATTTCTGACAAAGTTGCCCAAATGCATCTCAGAAGTGTGCAACCTGTTCCCTGAGTTAGAAAACGTCGAGAAACGGTCGTTTCTGCTAGCGTTGTCCTTCTACACATGTATTTGCTGAACGGTGAAAGCGCACAGTAATGCACTTTTCTCCCAGCAAATACACTGTTTCTAAGGAAATGGGCACACTGAGGAGACACTTGTGGGAGCTACTGTGACTAAAACTGAGCTTCCCTACGCACAGGGAAGCAAGAGAAATGCTGATTTCATCAAGCCCAGTTACATACTCAGAATCTGTACTACTGCGCAAATAGGCATGTCTCTGTAGGCAAAAAACTCATTTCTGACAAAGTTGCCCAAATGCATCTCAGAAGTGTGCAACCTGTTCCCTGAGTTAGAAAACGTCGAGAAACGGTCGTTTCTGCTAGCGCTGTGCTTCTACACATGTATTTGCTGAACGGTGAAAGCGCGCAGTAATGCACTTTTCTCCCAACAAATACACTGTTTCTAAGGAACTGGGAACACACTGAGGAGACACTTGTGGAAGCTACTGTGACTAAAACTGAGCTTCCCTACGCACAGGGAAGCAAGAGAAATGCTGATTTCATCAAGCCCAGTTACATACTCAGAATCTGTACTACTGCGCAAATAGGCATGTCTCTTTGGGCAAAAAACTCATTTCTGACAAAGTTGCCCAAATGCATCAGAAGTGTGCAACTGGTTCCCTGAGTTAGAAACGTCGAGAAACGGTCGTTTCTGCTAGCGTTGTGCTTCTACACATGTATTTGCTGAACGGTGAAAGCACACAGTAATGCACTTTTCTCCCAGCAAATACACTGTTTCTAAGGAAATGGGAACACACTGAGGAGACACTTGTGGGAGCTACTGTGACTAAAACTGAGCTTCCCTACGCACAGGGAAGCAAGAGAAATGCTGATTTCATCAAGCCCAGTTACATACTCAGAATCTGTACTACTGCGCAAATAGGCATGTCTCTTTAGGCAAAAAACTCATTTCAGAAAAAGTTGCCTAAATGCATCTCAGAAGTGTGCAACCTGTTCCCTGAGTTAGAAAACGTCGAGAAACGTGCGTTTCTGCTAGCGCTGTGCTTCTACACATGTATTTGCTGAACGTTGAAAGCGCACAGTAATGCACTTTTCTCCCAGCAAATACACTGTTTCTAAGGAAATGGGAACACACTGAGGAGACACTTGTGGGAGCTACTGTGACTAAAACTGAGCTTCCCTACGCACAGGGAAGCAAGAGAAATGCTGATTTCATCAAGCCCAGTTACATACTCAGAATCTGTACTACTGCGCAAATAGGCATGTCTCTGTAGGCAAAAACTCATTTCTGACAAAGTTGCCCAAATGCATCTCAGAAGTGTGCAACTTGTTCCCTGAGTTAGAAAACGTCGAGAAACGTTCGTTTCTGCTAGCGTTGTCCTTCTACACATGTATTTGCTGAACGGTGAAAGCGCACACTAATGCACTTTTCTCCCAGCAAATACACTGTTTCTAAGGAAATGGGCACACTGAAGAGACACTTGTGGGAGCTACTGTGAATAAAACTGAGCTTCCCTACGCACAGGGAAGCAAGAGAAATGCTGATTTCATCAAGCCCAGTTACATACTCAGAATCTGTACTACTGCGCAAATAGGCATGTCTCTTTGGGCAAAAAACTCATTTCGGACAACGTTGCCCAAATGCATCTCAGAAGTGTGCAACTTGTTCCCTGAGTTAGAAAACGTCGAGAAACGGTCGTTTCTGCTAGCGCTGTGCTTCTACACATGTATTTGCTGAACGGTGAAAGCGCACAGTAATGCACTTTTCTCCCAGCAAATACACTGTTTCTAAGGAACTGGGAACACACTGAGGAGACACTTGTGGGAGCTACTGTGACTAAAACTGAGCTTCCCTACGCACAGGGAAGCAAGAGAAATGCTGATTTCATCAAGCCCAGTTACATACTCAGAATCTGTACTACTGCGCAAATAGGCATGTCTCTTTAGGCAAAAAACTCATTTCTGACAAAGTTGCCCAAATGCATCTCAGAAGTGTGCCACCTGTTCCCTGAGTTAGAAAACGTCGAGAAACGGTCGTTTCTGCTAGCGCTGTGCTTCTACACATGTATTTGCTGAACGGTGAAAGCGCGCAGTAATGCACTTTTCTCCCAACAAATACACTGTTTCTAAGGAACTGGGAACACACTGAGGAGACACTTGTGGGAGCTACTGTGACTAAAACTGAGCTTCCCTACGCACAGGGAAGCAAGAGAAATGCTGATTTCATCAAGCCCAGTTACATACTCAGAATCTGTACTACTGCGCAAATAGGCATGTCTCTGTAGGCAAAAAACTCATTTCTGACAAAGTTGCCCAAATGCATCTCAGAAGTGTGCAACCTGTTCCCTGAGTTAGAAAACGTCGAGAAACGGTCGTTTCTGCTAGCGCTGTGCTTCTACACATGTATTTGCTGAACTGTGAAAGCGCGCAGTAATGCACTTTTCTCCCAACAAATACACTGTTTCTAAGGAACTGGGAACACACTGAGGAGACACTTGTGGGAGCTACTGTGACTAAAACTGAGCTTCCCTACGCACAGGGAAGCAAGAGAAATGCTGATTTCATCAAGCCCAGTTACATACTCAGAATCTGTACTACTGCGCAAATAGGCATGTCTCTTTAGGCAAAAAACTCATTTCTGACAAAGTTGCCCAAATGCATCTCAGAAGTGTGCCACCTGTTCCCTGAGTTAGAAAACGTCGAGAAACGGTCGTTTCTGCTAGCGCTGTGCTTCTACACATGTATTTGCTGAACGGTGAAAGCGCGCAGTAATGCACTTTTCTCCCAACAAATACACTGTTTCTAAGGAACTGGGAACACACGGAGGAGACACTTGTGGGAGCTACTGTGACTAAAACTGAGCTTCCCTACGCACAGGGAAGCAAGAGAAATGCTGATTTCATCAAGCCCAGTTACATACTCAGAATCTGTACTACTGCACAAATAGGCATGTCTCTTTGGGCAAAAAACTCATTTCTGACAAAGTTGCCCAAATGCATCAGAAGTGTGCAACTGGTTCCCTGAGTTAGAAACGTCGAGAAACGGTCGTTTCTGCTAGCGTTGTGCTTCTACACATGTATTTGCTGAACGGTGAAAGCACACAGTAATGCACTTTTCTCCCAGCATATACACTGTTTCTAAGGAAATGGGAACACACTGAGGAGACACTTGTGGGAGCTACTGTGACTAAAACTGAGCTTCCCTACGCACAGGGAAGCAAGAGAAATGCTGATTTCATCAAGCCCAGTTACATACTCAGAATCTGTACTACTGCGCAAATAGGCATGTCTCTTTAGGCAAAAAACTCATTTCAGAAAAAGTTGCCTAAATGCATCTCAGAAGTGTGCAACCTGTTCCCTGAGTTAGAAAACGTCGAGAAACGTGCGTTTCTGCTAGCGCTGTGCTTCTACACATGTATTTGCTGAACGTTGAAAGCGCACAGTAATGCACTTTTCCCCCAGCAAATACACTGTTTCTAAGGAAATGGGAACACACTGAGGAGACACTTGTGGGAGCTACTGTGACTAAAACTGAGCTTCCCTACGCACAGGGAAGCAAGAGAAATGCTGATTTCATCAAGCCCAGTTACATACTCAGAATCTGTACTACTGCGCAAATAGGCATGTCTCTGTAGGCAAAAACTCATTTCTGACAAAGTTGCCCAAATGCATCTCAGAAGTGTGCAACTTGTTCCCTGAGTTAGAAAACGTCGAGAAACGGTCGTTTCTGCTAGCGTTGTCCTTCTACACATGTATTTGCTGAACGGTGAAAGCGCACACTAATGCACTTTTTTCCCAGCAAATACACTGTTTCTAAGGAAATGGGCACACTGAAGAGACACTTGTGGGAGCTACTGTGACTAAAACTGAGCTTCCCTACGCACAGGGAAGCAAGAGAAATGCTGATTTCATCAAGCCCAGTTACATACTCAGAATCTGTACTACTGCGCAAATAGGCATGTCTCTGTAGGCAAAAAACTCATTTCTGACAAAGTTGCCCAAATGCATCTCAGAAGTGTGCAACCTGTTCCCTGAGTTAGAAAACGTCGAGAAACGGTCGTTTCTGCTAGCGCTGTGCTTCTACACATGTATTTGCTGAACTGTGAAAGCGCGCAGTAATGCACTTTTCTCCCAACAAATACACTGTTTCTAAGGAACTGGGAACACACTGAGGAGACACTTGTGGGAGCTACTGTGACTAAAACTGAGCTTCCCTACGCACAGGGAAGCAAGAGAAATGCTGATTTCATCAAGCCCAGTTACATACTAAGAATCTGTACTACTGCGCAAATAGGCATGTCTCTTTGGGCAAAAAACTCATTTCTGACAAAGTTGCCCAAATGCATCAGAAGTGTGCAACTGGTTCCCTGAGTTAGAAACGTCGAGAAACGGTCGTTTCTGCTAGCGTTGTGCTTCTACACATGTATTTGCTGAACGGTGAAAGCACACAGTAATGCACTTTTCTCCCAGCAAATACACTGTTTCTAAGGAAATGGGAACACACTGAGGAGACACTTGTGGGAGCTACTGTGACTAAAACTGAGCTTCCCTACGCACAGGGAAGCAAGAGAAATGCTGATTTCATCAAGCCCAGTTACATACTCAGAATCTGTACTACTGCGCAAATAGGCATGTCTCTTTAGGCAAAAAACTCATTTCAGAAAAAGTTGCCTAAATGCATCTCAGAAGTGTGCAACCTGTTCCCTGAGTTAGAAAACGTCGAGAAACGTGCGTTTCTGCTAGCGCTGTGCTTCTACACATGTATTTGCTGAACGTTGAAAGCGCACAGTAATGCACTTTTCTCCCCGCAAATACACTGTTTCTAAGGAAATGGGAACACACTGAGGAGACACTTGTGGGAGCTACTGTGACTAAAACTGAGCTTCCCTACGCACAGGGAAGCAAGAGAAATGCTGATTTCATCAAGCCCAGTTACATACTCAGAATCTGTACTACTGCGCAAATAGGCATGTCTCTGTAGGCAAAAACTCATTTCTGACAAAGTTGCCCAAATGCATCTCAGAAGTGTGCAACTTGTTCCCTGAGTTAGAAAACGTCGAGAAACGGTCGTTTCTGCTAGCGTTGTCCTTCTACACATGTATTTGCTGAACGGTGAAAGCGCACACTAATGCACTTTTCTCCCAGCAAATACACTGTTTCTAAGGAAATGGGCACACTGAAGAGACACTTGTGGGAGCTACTGTGAATAAAACTGAGCTTCCCTACGCACAGGGAAGCAAGAGAAATGCTGATTTCATCAAGCCCAGTTACATACTCAGAATCTGTACTACTGCGCAAATAGGCATGTCTCTGTAGGCAAAAAACTCATTTCTGACAAAGTTGCCCAAATGCATCTCAGAAGTGTGCAACTTGTTCCATGAGTTAGAAAACGTCGAGAAACGGTCGTTTCTGCTAGCGCTGTGCTTCTACACATGTATTTGCTGAACGGTGAAAGCGCACAGTAATGCACTTTTCTCCCAGCAAATACACTGTTTCTAAGGAAATGGGAACACACTGAGGAGACACTTGTGGGAGCTACTGTGACTAAAACTGAGCTTCCCTACACACAGGGAAGCAAGAGAAATGCTGATTTCATCAAGCCCAGTTACATACTCAGAATCTGTACTACTGCGCAAATAGGCATGTGTCTTTAGGCAAAAAACTCATTTCTGACAAAGTTGCCCAAATGCATCTCAGAAGTGTGCAACTTGTTCCCTGAGTTAGAAAACATCGAGAAACGTTCGTTTCTGCTAGCGCTGTGTTTCTACACATGTATTTGCTGAACGGTGAAAGCGCACAGTAATGCACTTTTCTCCCAGCAAATACACTGTTTGTAAGGAACAGGGAACACACTGAGGAGACACTTGTGGGAGCTACTGTGACTAAAACTGTGCTTCCCTACGCACAGGGAAGCAAGAGAAATGCTGATTTCATCAAGCCCAGTTACATGCTCAGAATCTGTACTACTGCGCAAATAGGCATGTCTCTGTAGGCAAAAAACTCATTTCTGACAAAGTTGCCCAAATGCATCTCAGAAGTGTGCAACTTGTTCCCTGAGTTAGAAAACGTCGAGAAACGTTCGTTTTTGGTAGCGCTGTGCTTCTACACATGTATTTGCTGAACGGTGAAAGCGCACAGTAATGCACTTTTCTCCCAGCAAATACACTGTTTCTAAGGAACTGGGAACACACTGAGGAGACACTTGTGGGAGCTACTGTGACTAAAACTGAGCTTCCCTACGCACAGAGAAGCAAGAGAAATGCTGATTTCATCAAGCCCAGTTACATACTCAGAATCTGTACTACTGTGCAAATAGGCATGTCTCTGTAGGCAAAAAACTCATTTCTGACAAAGTTGCCCAAATGCATCTCAGAAGTGTGCAACTTGTTCCCTGAGTTAGAAAACGTCGAGAAGCAGTCGTTTATGCTAGCGTTGTGCTTCTACACATGTATTTGCTGAACGGTGAAAGCGCACAGTAATGCACATTTCTCCCAGCAAATACACTGTTTCTAAGGAAATGGGAACACACTGAGGAGACACTTGTGGGAGCTACTGTGACTAAAACTGAGCTTCCCTACGCACAGGGAAGCAAGAGAAATGCTGATTTCATCAAGCCCAGTTACATACTCAGAATCTGTACTACTGCGCAAATAGGCATGTCTCTGTAGGCAAAAAACTCATTTCTGACAAAGTTGCCCAAATGCACCTCAGAAGTGTGCAACTTGTTCCCTGAGTTAGAAAACGTCGAGAAACGGTAGTTTCTGCTAGCACTGTGCTTCTACACATGTATTTGCTGAACGGTGAAAGCGCACAGTAATGCACTTTTCTCCCAGCAAATACACTGTTTCTAAGGAAATGGGAACACACTGAGGAGACACTTGTCGGAGCTACTGTGACTAAAACTGAGTTTCCCTACGCACAGGGAAACAAGAGAAATGCTGATTTCATCAAGCCCAGTTACATACTCAGAATCTGTACTACTGCGCAAATAGGCATGTCTCTGTAGGCAAAAAACTCATTTCTGACAAAGTTGCCCAAATGCATCTCAGAAGTGTGCAACTTGTTCCCTGAGTTAGAAAACGTCGAGAAACGTTCGTTTCTGCTAGCGCTGTGCTTCTACACATGTATTTGCTGAACGGTGAAAGCGCACAGTAATGCACTTTTCTCCCAGCAAATACACTGTTTCTAAGGAAATGGGAACACACTGAGGAGACACTTGTGGGAGCTACAGTGACTAAAACTGAGCTTCCCTACGCACAGGGAAGCAAGACAAATGCTGATTTCATCAAGCCCAGTTACATACTCAGAATCTGTACTACTGCGCAAATAGGCATGTCTCTGTAGGCAAAAAACTCATTTCTGACAAAGTTGCCCAAATGCATCTCAGAAGTGTGCAACTTGTTCCCTGAGTTAGAAAACGTCGAGAAACGGTCGTTTCTGCTAGCGTTGTGCTTCTACACATGTATTTGCTGAACGGTGAAAGCGCACAGTAATGCACTTTTCTCCCAGCAAATACACTGTTTCTAAGGAAATGGGAACACACTGAGGAGACACTTGTGGGAGCTACTGTGACTAAAACTGAGCTTCCCTACGCACAGGGAAGCAAGAGAAATGCTGATTTCATCAAGCCCAGTTACATACTCAGAATCTGTACTACTGCGCAAATAGGCATGTCTCTGTAGGCAAAAAACTCATTTCTGACAAAGTTGCCCAAATGCATCTCAGAAGTGTGCAACTTGTTCCCTGAGTTAGAAAACGTCGAGAAACGGTCGTTTCTGCTAGCGTTGTGCTTCTACACATGTATTTGCTGAACGGTGAAAGCGCACAGTAATGCACTTTTCTCCCAGCAAATACACTGTTTCTAAGGAAATGGGAACACACTGAGGAGACACTTGTGGGAGCTACTGTGACTAAAACTGAGCTTCCCTACGCACAGGGAAGCAAGAGAAATGCTGATTTCATCAAGCCCAGTTACATACTCAGAATCTGTACTACTGCGCAAATAGACATGTCTCTTTAGGCAAAAAACTCATTTCTGACAAAGTTGCCCAAATGCATCTCAGAAGTGTGCAACTTGTTCCCTGAGTTAGAAAACGTCAAGAAACGGTCGTTTCTGCTAGCGTTGTGCTTCTACACATGTATTTGCTGAACGGTGAAAGCGCACAGTAATGCACTTTTCTCCCAGCAAATACACTGTTTCTAAGGAAATGGGAACACACTGAGGAGACACTTGTGGGAGCTACTGTGACTAAAACTGAGCTTCCCTACGCACAGGGAAGCAAGAGAAATGCTGATTTCATCAAGCCCAGTTACATACTCAGAATCTGTACTACTGCGCAAATAGACATGTCTCTTTAGGCAAAAAACTCATTTCTGACAAAGTTGCCCAAATGCATCTCAGAAGTGTGCAACTTGTTCCCTGAGTTAGAAAACGTCGAGAAACGGTCGTTTCTGCTAGCGCTGTGCTTCTACACATGTATTTGCTGAACGGTGAAAGCGCACAGTAATGCACTTTTCTCCCAGCAAATACACTGTTTCTAAGGAAATGGGAACACACTGAGGAGACACTTGTGGGAGCTACTGTGACTAAAACTGAGCTTCCCTACACACAGGGAAACAAGAGAAATGCTGATTTCATCAAGCCCAGTTACATACTCAGAATCTGTACTACTGCGCAAATAGGCATGTCTCTGTAGGCAAAAAACTCATTTCTGACAAATTTGCCCAAATGCATCTCAGAAGTGTGCAACTTGTTCCCTGAGTTAGAAAACGTCGAGAAACGTTCGTTTCTGCTAGCGCTGTGCTTCTACACATGTATTTGCTGAACGGTGAAAGCGCACAGTAATGCACTTTTCTCCCAGCAAATACACTGTTTCTAAGGAAATGGGAACACACTGAGGAGACACTTGTGGGAGCTACTGTGACTAAAACTGAGCTTCCCTACGCACAGGGAAGCAAGAGAAATGCTGATTTCATCAAGCCCAGTTACATACTCAGAATCTGTACTACTGCGCAAATAGGCATGTCTCTGTAGGCAAAAAACTCATTTCTGACAAAGTTGCCCAAATGCACCTCAGAAGTGTGCAACTTGTTCCCTGAGTTAGAAAACGTCGAGAAACGGTAGTTTCTGCTAGCACTGTGCTTCTACACATGTATTTGCTGAACGGTGAAAGCGCACAGTAATGCACTTTTCTCCCAGCAAATACACTGTTTCTAAGGAAATGGGAACACACTGAGGAGACACTTGTCGGAGCTACTGTGACTAAAACTGAGTTTCCCTACGCACAGGGAAACAAGAGAAATGCTGATTTCATCAAGCCCAGTTACATACTCAGAATCTGTACTACTGCGCAAATAGGCATGTCTCTGTAGGCAAAAAACTCATTTCTGACAAAGTTGCCCAAATGCATCTCAGAAGTGTGCAACTTGTTCCCTGAGTTAGAAAACATCGAGAAACGTTCGTTTCTGCTAGCGCTGTGCTTCTACACATGTATTTGCTGAACGGTGAAAGCGCACAGTAATGCACTTTTCTCCCAGCAAATACACTGTTTCTAAGGAAATGGGAACACACTGAGGAGACACTTGTGGGAGCTACTGTGACTAAAACTGAGCTTCCCTACGCACAGGGAAGCAAGAGAAATGCTGATTTCATCAAGCCCAGTTACATACTCAGAATCTGTACTACTGCGCAAATAGGCATGTCTCTGTAGGCAAAAAACTCATTTCTGACAAAGTTGCCCAAATGCATCTCAGAAGTGTGCAACTTGTTCCCTGAGTTAGAAAACGTCGAGAAACGGTCGTTTCTGCTAGCGCTGTGCTTCTACACATGTATTTGCTGAACGGTGAAAGCGCACAGTAATGCACTTTTCTCCCAGCAAATACACTGTTTCTAAGGAACTGGGAACACACTGAGGAGACACTTGTGGGAGCTACTGTGACTAAAACTGAGCTTCCCTACGCACAGGGAAGCAAGAGAAATGCTGATTTCATCAAGCCCAGTTACATACTCAGAATCTGTACTACTGCGCAAATAGGCATGTCTCTGTAGGCAAAAAACTCATTTCTGACAAAGTTGCCCAAATGCATCTCAGAAGTGTGCAACTTGTTCCCTGAGTTAGAAAACGTCCAGAAACGGTCGTTTCTGCTAGCGTTGTGCTTCTACACATGTATTTGCTGAAAGGTGAAAGCGCACAGTAATGCACTTTTCTCCCAGCAAATACACTGTTTCTAAGGAAATGGGAACACACTGAGGAGACACTTGTAGGAGCTACTGTGACTAAAACTGAGCTTCCCTACGCACAGGGAAGCAAGAGAAATGCTGATTTCATCAAGCCCAGTTACATACTCAGAATCTGTACTACTGCGCAAATAGGCATGTCTCTTTAGGCCAAAAACTCATTTCTGACAAAGTTGCCCAAATGCATCAGAAGTGTGCAACTTGTTCCCTGAGTTAGAAAACGTCGAGAAACGTTCGTTTCTGCATGCGCTGTGCTTCTACACATGTATTTGCTGAACGATGAAAGCGCACAGTAATGCACTTTTCTCCCAGCAAATACACTGTTTCTAAGGAACTGGGAACACACTGAGGAGACACTTGTGGGAGTTACTGTGACTAAAACTGAGCTTCCCTACGCACAGGGAAGCAAGAGAAATGCTGATTTCATCAATCCCAGTTACATACTCAGAATCTATACTACTGCGCAAATAGGCATGTGTCTTTAGGCAAAAAACTCATTTCTGACAAAGTTGCCCAAATGCATCTCAGAAGTGTGCAACTTGTTCTCTGAGTTAGAAAACATCGAGAAACGTTCGTTTCTGCTAGCGCTGTGCTTCTACACATGTATTTGCTGAACGATGAAAGAGCACAGTAATGCACTTTTCTCCCAGCAAATACACTGTTTCTAAGGAAATGGGAACACACTGAGGAGACACTTGTGGGAGCTACTGTGACTAAAACTGAGCTTCCCTACGCACAGGGAAGCAAGAGAAATGCTGATTTCATCAAGCCCAGTTACATACTCAGAATCTGTACTACTGCGCAAATAGGCATGTCTCTGTAGGCAAAAAACTCATTTCTGACAAAGTTGCCCAAATGCATCTCAGAAGTGTGCAACTTGTTGCCTGAGTTAGAAAACGTCGAGAAACGTTCGTTTTTGCTAGCGCTGTGCTTCTGTATTTGCTGAACGGTGAAAGCGCACAGTAATGAAGTTTTCTCCCTGCAAATACACTGTTTCTAAGGAAATGGGAACACACTGAGGAGACACTTGTGGGAGCTACTGTGACTAAAACTGAGCTTCCCTACGCAGAGGGAAGCAAGAGAAATGCTGATTTCATCAAGCCCAGTTACATACTCAGAATCTGTACTACTGCGCAAATAGGCATGTCTCTGTAGGCAAAAAACTCATTTCTGACAAAGTTGCCCAAATGCATCTCAGAAGTGTGCAACCTGTTCCCTGAGTTAGAAAACGTCGAGAAACGGTCGTTTCTGCTAGCGCTGTGCTTCTACACATGTATTTGCTGAACGGTGAAAGCGCGCAGTGATGCACTTTTCTCCCAACAAATACACTGTTTCTAAGGAACTGGGAACACACTGAGGAGACACTTGTGGGAGTTACTGTGACTAAAACTGAGCTTCCCTACACACAGGGAAGCAAGAGAAATGCTGATTTCATCAAGCCCAGTTACATACTCAGAATCTGTACTACTGCGCAAATAGGCATGTGTCTTTAGGCAAAAAAGTCATTTCTGACAAAGTTGCCCAAATGCATCTCTGAAGTGTGCAACTTGTTCCCTGAGTTAGAAAACATCGAGAAACGTTCGTTTCTGCTAGCGCTGTGCTTCTACACATGTATTTGCTGAACGGTGAAAGCGCACAGTAATACACTTTTCTCCCATCAAATACACTGTTTCGAAGGAATTGGGAACACACTGAGGAGACACTTGTGGGAGCTACTGTGACTAAAACTGAGCTTCCCTACGCACAGGGAAGCAAGAGAAATGCTGATTTCATCAAGCCCAGTTACATACTCAGAATCTGTACTACTGCGCAAATAGGCATGTCTCTTTAGGCAAAAATCTCATTTCTGACAAAGTTGCCCAAATGCATCTCAGAAGTGTGCAACTTGTTCCCTGAGTTAGAAAACGTCGAGAAACGGTAGTTTCTGCTAGCGCTGTGCTTCTACACATGTATTTGCTGAACGGTGAAAGCTCACAGTAATGCACTTTTCTCCCAGCAAATACACTGTTTCTAAGGAAATGGGAACACACTGAGGAGACACTTGTGGGAGCTATTGTGACTAAAACTGAGCTTCCCTACGCACAGGGAAGCAAGAGAAATGCTGATTTCATCAAGCCCAGTTACATACTCAGAATCTGTACTACTGTGCAAATAGGCATGTCTCTGTAGGCAAAAAACTCATTTCTGACAAAGTTGCCCAAATGCATCTCAGAAGTGTGCAACTTGTTCCCTGAGTTAGAGCACGTCGAGAAACGGTCGTTTCTGCTAGCGTTGTGCTTCTACACATGTATTTGCTGAACGGTGAAAGCGCACAGTAATGCACTTTTCTCCCAGCAAATACACTGTTTCTAAGGAAATGGGAACACACTGAGGAGACACTTGTGGGAGCTACTGTGACTAAAACTGAGCTTCCCTACGCAGAGGGAAGCAAGAGAAATGCTGATTTCATCAAGCCCAGTTACATACTCAGAATCTGTACTACTGCGCAAATAGGCATGTCTCTGTAGGCAAAAAACTCATTTCTGACAAAGTT
This sequence comes from Acomys minous, assembly GCF_964271855.1. Taxonomy (NCBI): domain Eukaryota; kingdom Metazoa; phylum Chordata; class Mammalia; order Rodentia; family Muridae; genus Acomys; species Acomys minous. Next base: position 4,903,579 of record NW_028182181.1, read on the forward strand.
GCCCAAATGCATCTCAGAAGTGTGCAACTTGTTCCCTGAGTTAGAAAACGTCGAGAAACGGTCGTTTCTGCTAGTGTTGTGCTTCTACACATGTATTTGCTGAACGGTGAAAGCGCACAGTAATGCACTTTTCTCCCAACAAATACACTGTTTCTAAGGAAATGGGAACACACTGAGGAGACACTTGTGGGAGCTACTGTGACTAAAACTGAGCTTCCCTACGCAGAGGGAAGCAAGAGAAATCCTGATTTCATCAAGCCCAGTTACATACTCAGAATCTGTACTACTGCGCAAATAGGCATGTCTCTGTAGGCAAAAAACTCATTTCTGACAAAGTTGCCCAAATGCATCTCAGAAGTGTGCAACCTGTTCCCTGAGTTAGAAAACGTCGAGAAACGGTCGTTTCTGCTAGCACTGTGCTTCTACACATGTATTTGCTGAACGGTGAAAGCGCGCAGTGATGCACTTTTCTCCCAACAAATACACTGTTTCTAAGGAACTGGAAACACACTGAGGAGACACTTGTGGGAGTTACTGTGACTAAATCTGAACTTCCCTACGCACAGGGAAGCAAGAGAAATGCTGATTTCATCAAGCCCAGTTACATACTCAGAATCTGTACTACTGCGCAAATAGGCATGTGTCTTTAGGCAAAAAAGTCATTTCTGACAAAGTTGCCCAAATGCATCTCAGAAGTGTGCAACTTGTTCCCTGAGTTAGAAAACATCGAGAAACGTTCGTTTCTGCTAGCGCTGTGCTTCTACACATGTATTTGCTGAACGGTGAAAGCGCACAGTAATGCACTTTTCTCCCAGCAAATACACTGTTTCTAAGGAAATGGGAACACACTGAGGAGACACTTGTGGGAGCTACTGTGACTAAAACTGAGCTTCCCTACGCACAGGGAAACAAGAGAAATGCTGATTTCATCAAGCCCAGTTACATACTCAGAATCTATACTACTGCGCAAATAGGCATGTCTCTTTGGGCAAAAAACTCATTTCGGACAAAGTTGCCCAAATGCATCTCAGAAGTGTGCAACTTGTTCCCTGAGTTAGAAAACGTCGAGAAACGGTAGTTTCTGCTAGCGTGGTGCTTCTACATATGTATTTGCTGAACGGTGAAAGCGCACAGTAATGCACTTTTCTCCCAGCAAATACACTGTTTCTAAGGAAATGGGAACACACTGAGGAGACACTTGTGGGAGCTACTGTGACTAAAACTGAGCTTCCCTACGCACAGGGAAGCAAGCGAAATGCTGATTTCATCAAGCCCAGTTACATACTCAGAATCTGTACTACTGCGCAAATAGGCATGTCTCTGTAGGCAAAAAACTCATTTCTGTCAAAGTTGCCCAAATGCATCTCAGAAGTGTGCAACTTGTTCCCTGAGTTAGAAAACGTCGAGAAACGGTCGTTTCTGCTAGCGCGGTGCTTCTACACATGTATTTGCTGAACCGTGAAAGCGCACAGTAATGCACTTTTCTCCCAGCAAATACACTGTTTCTAAGGAAATGGGAACACACTGAGGAGAAACTTGTGGGAGCTACTGTGACTAAAACTGAGCTTCCCTACGCACAGGGAAGCAAGAGAAATGCTGATTTCATCCAGCCCAGTTACATACTCAGAATCTGTACTACTGCGCAAATAGGCATGTCTCTTTAGGCAAAAAACTCATTTCTGACAGAGTTGCCCAAATTCATCTCAGAAGTGTGCAACTTCTTCCTTGAGTTAGAAAACGTCGATAAACGTTCGTTTCTGCTAGCGCTGTGCTTCTACACATGTATTTGCTGAACGGTGAAAGCGCACAGTAATGCACTTTTCTCCCAGCAAATACACTGTTTCTAAGGAAATGGGCACACTGAGGAGACACTTGTGGGAGCTACTGTGACTAAAACTGAGCTTCCCTACGCACAGGGAAGCAAGAGAAATGCTAATTTCATCAAGCCCAGTTACATACTCAGAATCTGTACTACTGCGCAAATAGGCATGTCTCTGTAGGCAAAAAACTCATTTCTGACAAAGTTGCCCAAATGCATCTCAGAAGTGTGCAACTTCTTCCCTGAGTTAGAAAACGTCGAGAAACGGTCGTTTCTGCTAGCGCTGTGCTCTACACATGTATTTGCTGAACGGTGAAAGCGCACAGTAATGCACTTTTCTCCCAGCAAATACACTGTTTCTAAGGAAATGGGAACACACTGAGGAGACACTTGTGGGAGCTACTGTGACTAAAACTGAGCTTCCCTACGCACAGGGAAGCAAGAGAAATGCTGATTTCATAAAGCCCAGTTACATACTCAGAATCTATACTACTGCGCAAATAGACATGTCTCTGCAGGCAAAAAACTCATTTCTGACAAAGTTGCCCAAATGCATCTCAGAAGTGTGCAACCTGTTCCCTGCGTTAGAAAACGTCGAGAAACGTTCGTTTCTGCTAGCGCTGTGCTTCTACACATGTATTTGCTGAACGGTGAAAGCGTACACTAATGCACTTTTCTCCCAGCAAATACTCTGTTTCTAAGGAAATGGGAACACACTGAGGAGACACTTGTGGGAGCTACTGTGACTAAAACTGAGCTTCCCTACGCACAGGGAAGCAAGAGAAATGCTCATTTCATCAAGCCCAGTTACATACTCAGAATCTGTACTACTGCCCAAATAGGCATGTCTCTTTAGGCAAAAAACTCATTTCTGACAAAGTTGCCCAAATGCATCTCAGAAGTGTCCAACTTGTTCCCTGAGTTAGAAAACGTCGAGAAACGGTCGTTTCTGCTAGCGCTGTGCTTCTACACATGTATTTGCTGAACGGTGAAAGCGCACAGTAATGCACTTTTCTCCCAGCAAATACACTGTTTCTAAGGAACTGGGAACACACTGAGGAGACACTTGTGGGAGCTACTGTGACTAAAACTGAGCTTCCCTACGCACAGGGAAGCAAGAGAAATGCTGATTTCATCAAGCCCAGTTACATACTCAGAATCTGTACTACTGCGCAAATAGACATGTCTCTGTAGGCAAAAAACTCATTTCTGACAAAGTTGCCCAAATGCATCTCAGAAGTGTGCAACCTGTTCCCTGAGTTAGATAACGTCGAGAAACATTCGTTTCTGCTAGCGCTGTGCTTCTACACATGTATTTGCTGAACGGTGAAAGCGCACAGTAATGCACTTTTCTCCCAGCAAATACACTGTTTCTAAGGAAATGGGAACACACTGAGGAGACACTTGTGGGAGCTACTGTGACTAAAACTGAGCTTCCCTACGCACAGGGAAGCAAGAGAAATGCTGATTTCATCAGCCCAGTTACATACTCAGAATCTGTACTACTGCGCAAATAGGCATGTCTCTGTAGGAAAAAAACTCATTTCTGACAAAGTTGCCCAAATGCATCTCAGAAGTGTGCAACTTGTTCCCTGAGTTAGAAAACGTCGAGAAACGGTCGTTTCTGCTAGCGCTGTGCTTCTACACATGTATTTGCTGAACGGTGAAAGCGCACATTAATGCACTTTTCTCTCAGCAAATACACTGTTTCTATGGAAATGGGAACACACTGAGGAGACATTTGTGGGAGCTACTGTGACTAAAACTGAGCTTCCCTACGCACTGGGAAGCAAGAGAAATGCTGATTTCATCAAGCCCAGTTACATACTCAGAATCTGTACTACTGCGCAAATAGGCATGTCTCTGTAGGCAAAAAACTCATTTCTGACAAAGTTGCCCAAATGCATCTCAGAAGTGTGCAACTTGTTCCCTGAGTTAGAAAACGTCGAGAAACGTTCGTTTCTGCCAGCGCTGTGCTTCTACCCATGTATTTGCTGAACGGTGAAAGCGCACAGTAATGCACTTTTCTCCCAGCAAATACACTGTTTCTAAGGAAATGGGAACACACTGAGGAGACACTTGTGGGAGCTACTGTGACTAAAACTGAGCTTCCCTACGCACAGGGAAGCAAGAGAAATGCTGATTTCATCAAGCCCAGTTACATACTCCGAATCTGTACTACTGCGCAAATAGGCATGTCTCTGTAGGCAAAAAACTCATTTCTGACAAAGTTGCCCAAATGCATCTCAGCAGTGTGCAACTTCTTCCCTGAGTTAGAAAACGTCGAGAAACATTCGTTTCTGCTAGCGCTGTGTTTCTACACATGTATTTGCTGAACGTTGGAAGCACACAGTAATGCACTTTTCTCCCAGCAAATACACTGTTTCTAAGGAACTGGGAACACACTGAGGAGACACTTGTGGGAGCTACTGTGACTAAAACTGAGTTTCCCTACGCACAGGGAAGCAAGAGAAATGCTGATTTCATCAAGCCCAGTTACATACTCAGAATCTGTACTACTGCGCAAATAGGCATGTCTCTTTAGGCAAAAAACTCATTTCTGACAAAGTTGCCCAAATGCATCTCAGAAGTGTGCAACTTGTTCCCTGAGTTAGAAAACGTCGAGAAACGGTCGTTTCTGCTAGCGCTGTGCTTCTACACATGTATTTGCTGAACGGTGAAAGTGCACAGTAATGCACTTTTCTCCCAGCAAATACACTGTTTCTAAGGAAATGGGAACACACTGAGGAGACACTTGTGGGAGCTACTGTGACTAAAACTGAGCTTCCCTACGCACAGGGAAGCAAGAGAAATGCTGATTTCATCAAGGCCAGGTACATACTCAGAATCTGTACTACTGCGCAAATAGGCATGGCTCTGTAGGCAAAAAACTCATTTCTGACAAAGTTGCCCAAAAGCATCTCAGAAGTGTGCAACTTGTTCCCTGAGTTAGAAAACGTCGAGAAACGTTCGTTTCTGCTAGCGCTGTGTTTCTACACATGTATTTGCTGAACGGTGAAAGCGCACAGTAATGTACTTTTCTCCCAGCAAATACACTATTTCTAAGGAAATGGGAACACACTGAGGAGACACTTGTGGGAGCTACTGTGACTAAAACTGAGCTTCCCTACGCACAGGGAAGCAAGAGAAATGCTGATTTCATCAAGCCCAGTTACATACTCAGAATCTGTACTACTGCGCAAATAGGCATGTCTCTGTAGGCAAAAAACTCATTTCTGACAAAGTTGCCCAAATGCATCTCAGAAGTGTGCTACTTGTTCCCTGAGTTAGAAAACATCGAGAAACGGTCGTTTCTGCTAGCGCTGTGCTTCTACACATGTATTTGCTGAACGGTCAAAGCGCACAGTAATGCACTTTTCTCCCAGAAAATACACTGTTTCCAAGGAAATGGGAACACACTGAGGAGACACTTGTGGGAGCTACTGTGACTAAAACTGAGCTTCCCTACGCACAGGGAAGCAAGAGAAATGCTGATTTCATCAAGCCCAGTTACATATTCCGAATCTGTACTACTGCGCAAATAGGCATGTCTCTGTAGGCAAAAAACTCATTTCTGACAAAGTTGCCCAAATGCATCTCAGAAGTGTGCAAGTTGTTCCCTGAGTTAGAAAACGTCGAGAAACGGTCGTTTCTGCTAGCGCTGTGTTTCTACACATGTATTTCCTGAACGGTGAAAGCGCACAGTAATGCACTTTTCTCCCAGCAAATAGACTGTTTCTAAGGAAATGGGAACACACTGAGGAGACACTTGTGGGAGCTACTGTGACTAAAACTGAGTTTCCCTACGCACAGGGAAGCAAGAGAAATGCTGATTTCATCAAGCCCAGTTACATACTCAGAATCTGTACTACTGCGCAAATAGGCATGTCTCTGTAGGCAAAAAACTCATTTCTGACAAAGTTGCCCAAAAGCATCTCAGAAGTGTGCAACTTGTTCCCTGAGTTAGAAAACGTCGAGAAACGTTCGTTTCTGCTAGCTCTGTGCTTCTACACATGTATTTGCTGAACGGTGAAAGCGCACAGTAATGCACTTTTCTCCCAGCAAATACACTGTTTCTAAGGAAATGGGAACACACTGAGGAGACACTTGTGGGAGCTACTGTGACTAAAACTGAGCTTCCCTACGCACAGGGAAGCTAGAGAAATGCTGATTTCATCAAGCCCAGTTACATACTCAGAATCTGTACTACTGCGCAAATAGACATGTCTCTGTAGGCAAAAAACTCATTTCTGACAAAGTTGCCCAAATGCATCTCAGAAGTGTGCAACCTGTTCCCTGAGTTAGAAAACGTCGAGAAACGTTCGTTTCTGCTAGCGCTGTGCTTCTGCACATGTCTTTGCTGAACGGTGAAAGCGCACAGTAATGCCCTTTTCTCCCAGCAAATACACTGTTTCTAAGGAACTGGGAACACACTGAGGAGACACTGGTGGGAGCTACTGTGACTAAAACTGAGCTTCCCTATGCACAGGGAAGCAAGAGAAATGCTGATTTCATCAAGCCCAGTTACATACTCAGAATCTCTACTACTGCGCAAATAGGCATGGCTCTGTAGGCAAAAAACTCATTTCGGACAAAGTAGCCCAAATGCATCTCAGAAGTGTGCAACTTGTTCCCTGAGTTAGAAAACGTCGTGAAACGGTCGTTTCTGCTAGCGCTGTGCTTCTACACATGTATTTGCTGAACGGTGAAAGCGCACAGTAATGCACTTTTCTCCCAGCAAATACACTGTTTCTAAGGAAATGGGAACACACTGAGGAGACACTTGTGGGAGCTACTGTGACTAAAACTGAGCTTCCCTACGCACAGGGAAGCAAGAGAAATGCTGATTTCATCAAGCCCAGTTACATACTCAGAATCTGTACTACTGCGCAAATAGGCATGTCTCTTTAGGCAAAAAACTCATTTCTGACAAAGTTGCCCAAATGCATCTCAGAAGTGTGCAACTTGTTCCCTGAGTTAGAAAACGTCGAGAAACGGTCGTTTCTGCTAGCGCTGTGCTTCTACACATGTATTTGCTGAACGGTGAAAGCGCACAATAATGCACTTTTCTCCCAGCAAATACACTGTTTCTAAGGAACTGGGAACACACTGAGGAGACACTTGTGGGAGCTACTGTGACTAAAACTGAGCTTCCCTACGCACAGGGAAGCAAGAGAAATGCTGATTTCATCAAGCCCAGTTACATACTCAGAATCTGTACTACTGCGCAAATAGACATGTCTCTGTAGGCAAAAAACTCATTTCTGACAAAGTTGCCCAAATGCATCTCAGAAGTGTGCAACCTGTTCCCTGAGTTAGATAACGTCGAGAAACATTCGTTTCTGCTAGCGCTGTGCTTCTACACATGTATTTGCTGAACGGTGAAAGCGCACAGTAATGCACTTTTCTCCCAGCAAATACACTGTTTCTAAGGAACTGGGAACACACTGAGGAGACACTTGTGGGAGCTACTGTGACTAAAACTGAGCTTCCCTACGCACAGGGAAGCAAGAGAAATGCTGATTTCATCAGCCCAGTTACATACTCAGAATCTGTACTACTGCGCAAATAGGCATGTCTCTGTAGGAAAAAAACTCATTTCTGACAAAGTTGCCCAAATGCATCTCAGAAGTGTGCAACTTGTTCCCTGAGTTAGAAAACGTCGAGAAACGGTCGTTTCTGCTAGCGCTGTGCTTCTACACATGTATTTGCTGAACGGTGAAAGCGCACATTAATGCACTTTTCTCTCAGCAAATACACTGTTTCTATGGAAATGGGAACACACTGAGGAGACATTTGTGGGAGCTACTGTGACTAAAACTGAGCTTCCCTACGCACTGGGAAGCAAGAGAAATGCTGATTTCATCAAGCCCAGTTACATACTCAGAATCTGTACTACTGCGCAAATAGGCATGTCTCTGTAGGCAAAAAACTCATTTCTGACAAAGTTGCCCAAATGCATCTCAGAAGTGTGCAACTTGTTCCCTGAGTTAGAAAACGTCGAGAAACGTTAGTTTCTGCTAGCGCTGTGCTTCTACCCATGTATTTGCTGAACGGTGAAAGCGCACAGTAATGCACTTTTCTCCCAGCAAATACACTGTTTCTAAGGAAATGGGAACACACTGAGGAGACACTTGTGGGAGCTACTGTGACTAAAACTGAGCTTCCCTACGCACAGGGAAGCAAGAGAAATGCTGATTTCATCAAGCCCAGTTACATACTCCGAATCTGTACTACTGCGCAAATAGGCATGTCTCTGTAGGCAAAAAACTCATTTCTGACAAAGTTGCCCAAATGCATCTCAGCAGTGTGCAACTTGTTCCCTGAGTTAGAAAACGTCGAGAAACATTCGTTTCTGCTAGCGCTGTGTTTCTACACATGTATTTGCTGAACGTTGGAAGCACACAGTAATGCACTTTTCTCCCAGCAAATACACTGTTTCTAAGGAACTGGGAACACACTGAGGAGACACTTGTGGGAGCTACTGTGACTAAAACTGAGTTTCCCTACGCACAGGGAAGCAAGAGAAATGCTGATTTCATCAAGCCCAGTTACATACTCAGAATCTGTACTACTGCGCAAATAGGCATGTCTCTTTAGGCAAAAAACTCATTTCTGACAAAGTTGCCCAAATGCATCTCAGAAGTGTGCAACTTGTTCCCTGAGTTAGAAAACGTCGAGAAACGGTCGTTTCTGCTAGCGCTGTGCTTCTACACATGTATTTGCTGAACGGTGAATGCGCACAGTAATGCACTTTTCCCCCAGCAAATACACTGTTTCTAAGGAAATGGGAACACACTGAGGAGACACTTGTGGGAGCTACTGTGACTAAAACTGAGCTTCCCTACGCACAGGGAAGCAAGAGAAATGCTGATTTCATCAAGCCCAGTTACATACTCAGAATCTGTACTACTGCGCAAATAGGCATGTCTCTGTAGGCAAAAAACTCATTTCTGACAAAGTTGCCCAAATGCATCTCAGAAGTGTGCAACTTGTTCCCTGAGTTAGAAAACATCGAGAAACGGTCGTTTCTGCTAGCGCTGTGCTTCTACACATGTATTTGCTGAACGGTGAAAGCGCACAGTAACGCACTTTTCTCCCAGCAAATACACTGTTTCCAAGGAAATGGGAACACACTGAGGAGACACTTGTGGGAGCTACTGTGACTAAAACTGAGCTTCCCTACGCACAGGGAATCAAGAGAAATGCTGATTTCATCAATCCCAGTTACATACTCAGAATCTGTACTACTGCGCAAATAGACATGTCTCTTTAGGCAACAAACTCATTTCTGACAAAGTTGCCCAAATGCATCTCAGAAGTGTGCAACTTGTTCCCTGAGTTAGAAAACGTCGAGAAACGTTCGTTTCTGCTAGCGCTGTGCTTCTACCCATGTATTTGCTGAACGGTGAAAGCGCACAGTAATGCACTTTTCTCCCAGCAAATACACTGTTTCTAAGGAAATGGGAACACACTGAGGAGACACTTGTGGGAGCTACTGTGACTAAAACTGAGCTTCCCTACGCACAGGGAAGCAAGAGAAATGCTGATTTCATCAAGCCCAGATACATACTCCGAATCTGTACTACTGCGCAAATAGGCATGTCTCTGTAGGCAAAAAACTCATTTCTGACAAAGTTGCCCAAATGCATCTCAGCAGTGTGCAACTTGTTCCCTGAGTTAGAAAACGTCGAGAAACGTTCGTTTCTGCTAGCGCTGTGTTTCTACACATGTATTTGCTGAACGGTGAAAGCACACAGTAATGCACTTTTCTCCCAGCAAATACACTGTTTCTAAGGAAATGGGAACACACTGAGGAGACACTTGTGGGAGCTACTGTGACTAAAACTGAGTTTCCCTACGCACAGGGAAGCAAGAGAAATGCTGATTTCATCAAGCCCAGTTACATATTCAGAATCTGTACTACTGCGCAAATAGGCATGTCTCTTTAGGCAAAAAACTCATTTCTGACAAAGTTGCCCAAATGCATCTCAGAAGTGTGCAACTTGTTCCCTGAGTTAGAAAACGTCGAGAAACGGTCGTTTCAGCTATCGCTGTGCTTCTTCACATGTATTTGCTGAACGGTGAAAGTGCACAGTAATGCACTTTTCTCCCAGCAAATACACTGTTTCTAAGGAAATGGGAACACACTGAGGAGACACTTGTGGGAGCTACTGTAACTAAAACTGAGCTTCCCTACGCACAGGGAAGCAAGAGAAATGCTGATTTCATCAAGCCCAGTTACATACTCAGAATCTGTACTACTGCGCAAATAGGCATGGCTCTGTAGGCAAAAAACTCATTTCTGACAAAGTTGCCCAAAAGCATCTCAGAAGTGTGCAACTTGTTCCCTGAGTTAGAAAACGTCGAGAAACGTTCGTTTCTGCTAGCGCTGTGTTTCTACACATGTATTTGCTGAACGGTGAAAGCGCACAGTAATGTACTTTTCTCCCAGCAAATACACTGTTTCTAAGGAAATGGGAACACACTGAGGAGACACTTCTGGGAGCTACTGTGACTAAAACTGAGCTTCCCTACGCAAAGGGAAGCAAGAGAAATGCTGATTTCATCAAGCCCAGTTACATACTCCGAATCTGTACTACTGCGCAAATAGGCATGTCTCTGTAGGCAAAAAACTCTTTTCTGACAAAGTTGCCCAAATGCATCTCAGAAGTGTGCAACTTGTTCCCTGAGTTAGAAAACGTCGAGAAACGTTCGTTTCTGCTAGTGCTGTGTTTCTACACATGTATTTGCTGAACGGTGAAAGCGCACAGTAATGCACTTTTCTCCCAGCAAATAGACTGTTTCTAAGGAAATGGGAACACACTGAGGAGACACTTGTGGGAGCTACTGTGACTAAAACTGAGTTTCCCTACGCACAGGGAAGCAAGAGAAATGCTGATTTCATCAAGCCCAGTTACATACTCAGAATCTGTACTACTGCGCAAATAGGCATGTCTCTGTAGGCAAAAAACTCATTTCTGACAAAGTTGCCCAAAAGCATCTCAGAAGTGTCCAACTTGTTCCCTGAGTTAGAAAACGTCGAGAAACGTTCGTTTCTGCTAGCGCTGTGTTTCTACACATGTATTTGCTGAACGGTGAAAGCGCACAGTAATGCACTTTTCTCCCAGCAAATACACTGTTTCTAAGGAACAGGGAACACACTGAGGAGACACTTGTGGGAGCTACTGTGACTAAAACTGAGCTTCCCTACGCACAGGGAAGCAAGAGAAATGCTGATTTCATCAAGCCCAGTTACATACTCAGAATCTGTACTACTGCGCAAATAGGCATGTCTCTGTAGGCAAAAAACTCATTTCTGACAAAGTTGCCCAAATGCATCTCAGAAGTGTGCACCTTGTTCCCTGAGTTAGAAAACATCGAGAAACGGTCGTTTCTGCTAGCGCTGTGCTTCTACACATGTATTTGCTGAACGGTGAATGCGCACAGTAATGCACTTTTCTCCCAGAAAATACACTGTTTCCACGGAAATGGGAACACACTGAGGAGACACTTGTGGGAGCTACTGTGACTAAAACTGAGCTTCCCTACGCACAGGGAAGCAAGAGAAATGCTGATTTCATCAAGCCCAGTTACATACTCAGAATCTGTACTACTGCGCAAATAGGCATGTGTCTTTAGGCAAAAAACTCATTTCTGACAAAGTTGCCCAAATGCATCTCAGAAGTGTGCAACTTGTTCCCTGAGTTAGAAAACGTCGAGAAACGTTCGATTCTGCTAGCGCTGTGTTTCTACACATGTATTTGCTGAACGGTGAAAGCGCACAGTAATGCATTTTCTCCCAGCAAATACACTGTTTCTAAGGAACTGGGAACACACTGAGGAGACACTTGTGGGAGCTACTGTGACTAAAACTGAGTTTCCCTACGCACAGGGAAGCAAGAGAAATGCTGATTTCATCAAGCCCAGTTACATACTCAGAATCTGTACTACTGCGCAAATAGGCATGTCTCTTTAGGCAAAAAACTCATTTCTGACAAAGTTGCCCAAATGCATCTCAGAAGTGTGCAACTTGTTCCCTGAGTTAGAAAACGTCGAGAAACGGTCGTTTCTGCTAGCGCTGTGCTTCTACACATGTATTTGCTGAACGGTGAAAGCGCACAGTAATGCACTTTTCTCCCAGCAAATACACTGTTTCTAAGGAACTGGGAACACACTGAGGAGACACTTGTTGGAGCTACTGTGACTAAAACTGAGCTTCCCTACGCACAGGGAAGCAAGAGAAATGCTGATTTTATCAAGCCCAGTTACATACTCAGAATCTGTACTACTTCGCAAATAGGCATGTCTCTGTAGGCAAAAAAGTCATTTCTGACAAAGTTGCCCAAATGCATCTCAGAAGTGTGCCACTTGTTCCCTGAGTTAGAAAACGTCGAGAAACGGTCGTTTCTGCTAGCGCTGTGCTTCTACACATGTATTTGCTGAACGGTGAAAGCGCACAGTAATGCACTTTTCTCCCAGCAAATACACTGTTTCTAAGGAAATGGGAACACACTGAGGAGACACTTGTGGGAGCTACTGTGACTAAAACTGAGCTTCCCTAAGCACAGGGAAGCAAGAGAAATGCTGATTTCATCAAGCCCAGTTACATACTCAGAATCTGTACTACTGCGCAAATAGGCATGTCTCTGTAGGCAAAAAACTCATTTCTGACAAAGTTGCCCAAATGCATCTCAGAAGTGTGCAACTTGTTCCCTGAGTTAGAAAACGTCGAGAAACGTTCGTTTCTGCTAGCGCTGTGCTTCTACAAATGTATTTGCTGAACGGTGAAAGCGCACAGTAATGCACTTTTCTCCCAGCAAATACACTGTGTCTAAGGAAATGGGAACACACTGAGGAGACACTTGTGGGAGCTACTGTGACTAAAACTGAGCTTCCCTACGCACAGGGAAGCAAGAGAAATGCTGATTTCATCAAGCCCAGTTACATACTCAGAATCTGTACTACTGCGCAAATAGGCATGTCTCTGTAGGCAAAAAACTCATTTTTGAGAAAGTTACCCAAATGCATCTCAGAAGTGTGCAACTTGTTCCCTGAGTTAGAAAAGGTCGAGAAACGTTTGTTTCTGCTAGCGCTGTGCTTCTACACATGTATTTGCTGAACGGTGAAAGCGCACAGTAATGCACTTTTCTCCCAGCAAATACACTGTTTCTAAGGAAATGGGAACACACTGAGGAGACACTTGTGGGAGCTACTGTGACTATAACTGAGCTTCCCTACGCACAGGGAAGCAAGAGAAATGCTGATTTCATCAAGCCCAGTTACATAATCAGAATCTGTACTACTGCGCAAATAGGCATGTCTATGTAGGCAAAAAAATTCATTTTTGAGAAAGTTACCCAAATGCATCTCAGAAGTGTGCAACTTGTTCCCTGAGTTAGAAAACGTCGAGAAACGTTCGCTTCTGCTAGCGCTGTGCTTCTACACATGTATTTGCTGAACGGTGAAAGCGCACAGTAATGCACTTCTCTCCCAGCAAATACACTGTTTCTAAGGAAATGGGAACACACTGAGGAGACACTTGTGGGAGCTACTGTGACTAAAACTGAGTTTCCCTACGCACAGGGAAGCAAGAGAAATGCTGATTTCATCAAGCCCAGTTACATACTCAGAATCTGTACTACTGCGCAAATAGGCATGTGTCTTTAGGCAAAAAACTCATTTCTGACAAAGTTGCCCAAATGCATCTCAGAAGTGTGCAACTTGTTCCCTGAGTTAGAAAACGTTGAGAAACGTTCGTTTCTGCTAGCGCTGTGCTTCTACACATGTATTTGCTGAACGGTGAAAGAGCACAGAAATTCACTTTTCTCCCAGCAAATACACTGTTTCTAAGGAAATGGGAGCACACTGAGGAGACACTTGTGGGAGCTACTGTGACTAAAACTGAGCTTCCCTACGCACAGGGAAGCAAGAGAAATGCTGATTTCATCAAGCCCAGTTACATACTCAGAATCTGTACTACTGCGCAAATAGGCATGTCTCTTTAGGCAAAAAACTCATTTCTGACATAGTTGCCCAAATGCATCTCAGAAGTGTGCATCTTGTTCCCTGAGTGAGAAATCGTCAAGAAATTGTCGTTTCTGCTAGCGCTGTGCTTCTACACATGTATTTGCTGAATGGTGAAAGCGCACAGTAATGCACTTTTCTCCCAGCAAATACACTGTTTTTAAGGAAATGGGAACACACAGAGGAGACACTTGTGGGAGCTACTGTGACTAAAACTGAGCTTCCCTACGCACAGGGAAGCAAGAGAAATGCTGATTTCATCAAGCCCAGTTACATACTCAGAATCTGTACTACTGCGCAAATAGGCATGTGTCTTTAGGCAACAAACTCATTTCTGACAAAGTTGCCCAAATGCATCTCAGAAGTGTGCAACTTGTTCCCTGAGTTAGAAAACGTCGAGAAACGGTCGTTTCTGCTAGCGCTGTGCTTCTACACATGTATTTGCTGAATGGTGAAAGCGCACAGTAATGCACTATTCTCCTAGCAAATACACTGTGTCTAAGGAAATGGGAACACACTGAGTAGACACTTGTGGGAGCTACTGTGACTAAAACTGAGCTTCCCTACGCACAGGGAAGCAAGAGAAATGCTGATTTCATCAAGCCCAGTTACGTACTCAGACTCTGTACTACTGCGCAAATAGGCATGTCTCTTTAGGCAAAAAACTCATTTCTGACAAAGTTGCCCAAATGCATCTCAGAAGTGTGCATCTTGTTCCCTGAGTGAGAAATCGTCAAGAAATGGTCGTTTCTGCTAGCGCTGTGCTTCTACACATGTATTTGCTGAATGGTGAAAGCGCACAGTAATGCACTTTTCTCCCAGCAAATACACTGTTTCTAAGGAAATGGGAACACACAGAGGAGACACTTGTGGGAGCTACTGTGACTAAAACTGAGCTTCCCTACGCACAGGGAAGCAAGAGAAATGCTGATTTCATCAAGCCCAGTTACATACTCAGAATCTGTACTACTGCGCAAATAGGCATGTCTCTTTAGGCAAAAAACTCATTTCTGATAAAGTTGCCCAAATGCATCTCAGAAGTGTGCAACTTGTTCCCTGAGTCAGAAAACGTCGAGAAACAGTCGTTTCTGCTAGCGCTGTGCTTCTACACATGTATTTGCTGAACGGTGAAAGCGCACAGTAATGCACTTTTCTCCCAGCAAATACACTGTGTCTAAGGAAATGGGAACACACTGAGGAGACACTTGTGGGAGCTACTGTGACTAAAACTGAGCTTCCCTACGCACAGGGAAGCAAGAGAAATGCTGATTTCATCAAGCCCAGTTACATACTCAGAATCTGTACTACTGTGCAAATAGGCATGTCTCTTTAGGCAAAAAACTCATTTCTGACAAAGTTGCCCAAATGCATCTCAGAAGTGTGCAACTTGTTCCCTGAGTTTGAAAACGTCGAGAAACGGTCGTTTCTGCTAGCGCTGTGCTTCTACACATGTATTTGCTGAACGGTGAAAGCGCACAGTAATGCACTTTTCTCCCAGCAATACACTGTGTCTAAGGAAATGGGAACACACTGAGGAGACACTTGTGGGAGCTAATGTGACTAAAACTGAGCTTCCCTACGCACAGGGAAGAAAGAGAAATGCTGATTTCATCAAGCCCAGTTACATAATCAGAATCTGTTCTACTGCGCAAATAGGCATGTGTCTTTAGGCAAAAAACTCATTTCTGACAAAGTTGCCCAAATGCATCTAAGAAGTGTGCAACTTGTTCCCTGAGTTAGAAAACGTCGAGAAACGGTCGTTTCTGCTAGCGCTGTGCTTCTACACATGTATTTGCTGAACGGTGAAAGCGCACAGTAATGCACTTTTCTCCCAGCAAATACACTGTGTCTAAGGAAATGGGAACACACTGAGGAGACACTTGTGGGAGCTACTGTGACTAAAACTGAGCTTCCCTACGCACAGGGAAGCAAGAGAAATGCTGATTTCATCAAGTCCAGTTACATACTCAGAATCTGTACTACTGCGCAAATAGGCATGTCTCTTTAGGCAAAAAACTCATTTCTGACAAAGTTGCCCAAATGCATCTCAGAAGTGTGCAACTTGTTCTCTGAGTTAGAAAACGTTGAGAAACGGTCGTTTCTGCTAGCGCTATGCTTCTACACATGTATTTGCTGAACGGTGAAAGCGCACAGTAATGCACTTTTCTCCCAGCAAATACACTGTGTCTAAGGAAATGGGAACATACTGAGGAGACACTTGTGGGAGCTACTGTGACTAAAACTGAGCTTCCCTACGCACAGGGAAGCAAGAGAAATGCTGATTTCATCAAGCCCAGTTACATACTCAGAATCTGTTCTACTGCGCAAATAGGCATGTGTCTTTAGGCAACAAACTCATTTCTGACAAAGTTGCCCAAATGCATCTCAGAAGTGTGCAACTTGTTCCCTGAGTTAGAAAACGTCGAGAAACGGTCGTTTCTGCTAGCGCTGTGCTTCTACACATGTATTTGCTGAACGGTGAAAGCGCACAGTAATGCACTTTTCTCCCAGCAAATACACTGTTTCTAAGGAAATGGGAACACACTGAGGAGACACTTGTGGGAGCTACTGTGACTAAAACTGAGCTTCCCTACGCACAGGGAAGCAAGAGAAATGCTGATTTCATCAAGCCCAGGTACATACTCAGAATCTGTACTACTGCGCAAATAGGCATGTCTCTGTAGGCAAAAAACTCATTTCTGCCAAGTTGCCCAAATGCATCTCAGAAGTGTGCAACTTGTTCCCTGAGTTAGAAAACTTCGAGAAACGGTCATTTCTGCTAGCGATGTGCTTCTACACATGTATTTGCTGAACGGTGAAAGCGCACAGTAATGCACTTTTCTCCCAGCAAATACACTGTGTCTAAGGAAATGGGAACACACTGAGGAGACACTTGTGGGAGCTACTGTGACTAAAACTGAGCTTCCCTACGCACAGGGAAACAAGAGAAATGCTGATTTCATCACGCCCCGTTACATAATCAGAATCTGTACTACTGTGCAAATAGGCATGTCTCTTTAGGCAAAAAACTCATTTCTGACAAAGTTGCCCAAATGCATCTCAGAAGTGTGCAACTTGTTCCCTGAGTTAGAAAACGTCGAGAAACGGTCGTTTCTGCTAGCGCTGTGCTTCTACACATGTATTTGCTGAACGGTGAAAGCGCACAGTAATGCACTTTTCTCCCAGCAAATACACTGTGTCTAAGGAAATGGGAACACACTGAGGAGACACTTGTGGGAGCTACTGTGACTAAAACTGAGCTTCCCTACGCACAGGGAAGCAAGAGAAATGCTGATTTCATCAAGTCCAGTTACATACTCAGAATCTGTACTACTGCGCAAATAGGCATGTGTCTTTAGGCAAAAAACTCATTTCTGACAAAGTTGCCCAAATGCATCTCAGAAGTGTGCAACTTGTTCCCTGAGTTAGAAAACGTCGAGAAACGGTCGTTTCTGCTAGCGCTGTGCTTCTACACATGTATTTGCTGAACGGTGAAAGCGCACAGTAATGCACTTTTCTCCCAGCAAATACACTGTGTCTAAGGAAATGGGAACACACTGAGGAGACACTTGTGGGAGCTACTGTGACTAAAACTGAGCTTCCCTACGCACAGGGAAGCAAGAGAAATGCTGATTTCATCAAGTCCAGTTACATACTCAGAATCTGTACTACTGCGCAAATAGGCATGTCTCTTTAGGCAAAAAACTCATTTCTGACAAAGTTGCCCAAATGCATCTCAGAAGTGTGCAACTTGTTCCCTGAGTTAGAAAACGTTGAGAAACGGTCGTTTCTGCTAGCGCTATGCTTCTACACATGTATTTGCTGAACGGTGAAAGCGCACAGTAATGCACTTTTCTCCCAGCAAATACACTGTGTCTAAGGAAATGGGAACACACTGAGGAGACACTTGTGGGAGCTACTGTGACTAAAACTGAGCTTCCCTACGCACAGGGAAGCAAGAGAAATGCTGATTTCATCAAGCCCAGTTACATACTCAGAATCTGTTCTACTGCGCAAATAGGCATGTGTCTTTAGGCAACAAACTCATTTCTGACAAAGTTGCCCAAATGCATCTCAGAAGTGTGCAACTTGTTCCCTGAGTTAGAAAACGTCGAGAAACGGTCGTTTCTGCTAGCGTTGTGCTTCTACACATGTATTTGCTGAACGGTGAAAGCGCACAGTAATGCACTTTTCTCCCAGCAAATACACTGTTTCTAAGGAAATGGGAACACACTGAGGAGACACTTGTGGGAGCTACTGTGACTAAAACTGAGCTTCCCTACGCACAGGGAAGCAAGAGAAATGCTGATTTCATCAAGCCCAGGTACATACTCAGAATCTGTACTACTGCGCAAATAGGCATGTCTCTGTAGGCAAAAAACTCATTTCTGCCAAGTTGCCCAAATGCATCTCAGAAGTGTGCAACTTGTTCCCTGAGTTAGAAAACTTCGAGAAACGGTCATTTCTGCTAGCGATGTGCTTCTACACATGTATTTGCTGAACGGTGAAAGCGCACAGTAATGCACTTTTCTCCCAGCAAATACACTGTGTCTAAGGAAATGGGAACACACTGAGGAGACACTTGTGGGAGCTACTGTGACTAAAACTGAGCTTCCCTACGCACAGGGAAACAAGAGAAATGCTGATTTCATCACGCCCCGTTACATAATCAGAATCTGTACTACTGCGCAAATAGGCATGTCTCTTTAGGCAAAAAACTCATTTCTGACAAAGTTGCCCAAATGCATCTCAGAAGTGTGCAACTTGTTCCCTGAGTTAGAAAACGTCGAGAAACGGTCGTTTCTGCTAGCGCTGTGCTTCTACACATGTATTTGCTGAACGGTGAAAGCGCACAGTAATGCACTTTTCTCCCAGCAAATACACTGTGTCTAAGGAAATGGGAACACACTGAGGAGACACTTGTGGGAGCTACTGTGACTAAAACTGAGCTTCCCTACGCACAGGGAAGCAAGAGAAATGCTGATTTCATCAAGTCCAGTTACATACTCAGAATCTGTACTACTGGGCAAATAGGCATGTCTCTTTAGGCAAAAAACTCATTTCTGACAAAGTTGCCCAAATGCATCTCAGAAGTGTGCAACTTGTTCCCTGAGTTAGAAAACGTCGAGAAACGGTCGTTTCTGCTAGCGCTGTGCTTCTACACATGTATTTGCTGAACGGTGAAAGCGCACAGTAATGCACTTTTCTCCCAGCAAATACACTGTGTCTAAGGAAATGCGAACACACTGAGGAGACACTTGTGGGAGCTACTGTGACTAAAACTGAGCTTCCCTACGCACAGGGAAGCAAGAGAAATGCTGATTTCATCAAGTCCAGTTACATACTCAGAATCTGTACTACTGCGCAAATAGGCATGTCTCTTTAGGCAAAAAACTCATTTCTGACAAAGTTGCCCAAATGCATCTCAGAAGTGTGCAACTTGTTCCCTGAGTTAGAAAACATTGAGAAACGGTCGTTTCTGCTAGCGCTATGCTTCTACACATGTATTTGCTGAACGGTGAAAGCGCACAGTAATGCACTTTTCTCCCAGCAAATACACTGTGTCTAAGGAAATGGGAACACACTGAGGAGACACTTGTGGGAGCTACTGTGACTAAAACTGAGCTTCCCTACGCACAGGGAAGCAAGAGAAATGCTGATTTCATCAAGCCCAGTTACATACTCAGAATCTGTTCTACTGCGCAAATAGGCATGTGTCTTTAGGCAACAAACTCATTTCTGACAAAGTTGCCCAAATGCATCTCAGAAGTGTGCAACTTGTTCCCTGAGTTAGAAAACGTCGAGAAACGGTCGATTCTGCTAGCGCTGTGCTTCTACACATGTATTTGCTGAACGGTGAAAGCGCACAGTAATGCACTTTTCTCCCAGCAAATACACTGTTTCTAAGGAAATGGGAACACACTGAGGAGACACTTGTGGGAGCTACTGTGACTCAAACTGAGCTTCCCTACGCACAGGGAAGCAAGAGAAATGCTGATTTCATCAAGCCCAGTTACATACTCAGAATCTGTACTACTGCGCAAATAGGCATGTCTCTTTAGGCAAAAAACTCATTTCTGACAAAGTTGCCCAAATGCATCTCAGAAGTGTGCCACTTGTTCCCTGAGTTAGAAAACGTTGAGAAACGGTCGTTTCTACTAGCGCTATGCTTCTACACATGTATTTGCTGAACGGTGAAAGCACACAGTAATGCACTTTTCTCCCAGCAAATACACTGTGTCTAAGGAAATGGGAACACACTGAGGAGACACTTGTGGGAGCTACTGTGACTCAAACTGAGCTTCCCTACGCACAGGGAAACAAGAGAAATGCTGATTTCATCACGCCCCGTTACATAATCAGAATCTGTACTACTGCGCAAATAGGCATGTCTCTTTAGGCAAAAAACGCATTTCTGACAAAGTTGCCCAAATGCATCTCAGAAGTGTGCAACTTGTTCCCTGAGTTAGAAAACGTCGAGAAACGGTCGTTTCTGCTAGCGCTGTGCTTCTACACATGTATTTGCTGAACGGTGAAAGCGCACAGTAATGCACTTTTCTCCCAGCAAATACACTGTTTCTATGGAAATGGGAACACACTGAGGAGACACTTGTGGGAGCTACTGTGACTAAAACTGAGCTTCCCTACGCACAGGGAAGCAAAAGAAATGCTGATTTCATCAAGCCCAGTTACATACTCAGAATCTGTTCTACTGCGCAAATAGGCATGTGTCTTTAGGCAACAAACTCATTTCTGACAAAGTTGCCCAAATGCATCTCAGAAGTGTGCAACTTGTTCCCTGAGTTAGAAAACGTTGAGAAACGGTCGTTTCTGCTAGCGCTATGCTTCTACACATGTATTTGCTGAACGGTGAAAGCGCACAGTAATGCACTTTTCTCCCAGCAAATACACTGTGTCTAAGGAAATGGGAACACACTGAGGAGACACTTGTGGGAGCTACTGTGACTAAAACTGAGCTTCCCTACGCACAGGAAAGCAAGAGAAATGCTGATATCATCAAGCCCAGTTAGATACTCAGAATCTGTACTACTGCGCAAATAGGCATGTCTCTTTAGGCAAAAAACTTATTTCTGACAAAGTTGCCCAAATGCATCTCAGAAGTGTGCAACTTGTTCCCTGAGTTAGAAAACGTCGAGAAACGGTCGTTTCTGCTAGCGCTGTGCTTCTACACATGTATTTGCTGAACGGTGAAAGCGCAGAGTAATGCACTTTTCTCCCAGCAAATACACTGTGTCTAAGGAAAGGGGAACACACTGAGGAGACACTTGTGGGAGCTACTGTGACTAAAACTGAGCTTCCCTACGCACAGGGAAGCAAGAGAAATGCTGATTTCATCAAGCCCAGTTACATACTGAGACTCTGTACTACTGCGCAAATAGGCATGTCTCTGTAGGCAAAAAACTCATTTCTGACAAAGTTGCCCAAATGCATCTCAGAAGTGTGCAACTTGTTCCCTGAGTTAGAAAACGTCGATAAACGTTCGTTTCTGCTAGCGCTGTGCTTCTACACATGTATTTGCTGAACGGTGAAAGCGCACAGTAATGCACTTTTCTCCCAGCAAATACACTCTTTCTAAGGAAATGGGAACACACTGAGGAGACACTTGTGGGAGCTACTGTGACTAAAACTGAGCTTCCCTACGCACAGGGAAGCAAGAGAAATGCTGATGTCATCAAGCCCAGTTACTTACTCAGAATCTGTACTACTGCGCAAATAGGATTGTCTCTTTAGGCAAAAAACTCATTTCTGACAAAGTTGCCCAAATGCATCTCAGAAGTGTGCAACTTGTTCCCTGAGTTAGAAAACGTCGAGAAACGGTCGTTTCTGCTAGCGCTGTGCTTCTACACATGTATTTGCTGAACGGAGAAAGCGCACAGTAATGCACTTTTCTCCCAGCAAATACACTGTTTCTAAGGAAATGGGAACACACTGAGGAGACACTTGTGGGAGCTACTGTGACTCAAACTGAGCTTCCCTACGCACAGGGAAACAAGAGAAATGCTGATTTCATCACGCCCAGTTACATAATCAGAATCTGTACTACTGCGCAAATAGGCATGTCTCTTTAGGCAAAAAACTCATTTCTGACAAAGTTGCCCAAATGCATCTCAGAAGTGTGCAACTTGTTCCCTGAGTTAGAAAACGTCGAGAAACGGTCGTTTCTGCTAGCGCTGTGCTTCTACACATGTATTTGCTGAACGGTGAAAGCGCACAGTAATGCACTTTTCTCCCAGCAAATACACTGTTTCTATGGAAATGGGAACACACTGAGGAGACACTTGTGGGAGCTACTGGGACTAAAACTGAGCTTCCCTACGCACAGGGAAGCAAGAGAAATGCTGATTTCATCAAGCCCAGTTACATACTCAGAATCTGTACTACTGCGCAAATAGGCATGTCTCTGTAGGCAAAAAACTCATTTCTGACAAAGTTGCCCAAATGCATCTCAGAAGTGTGCAACTTGTTCCCTGAGTTAGAAAACATCGAGAAACGGTCGTTTCTGCTAGCGCTGTGCTTCTACACATGTATTTGCTGAACGGTGAAAGCGCACAGTAATGCACTTTTCTCCCAGCAAATACACTGTTTCTATGGAAATGGGAACACACTGAGGAGACACTTGTGGGAGCTACTGTGACTAAAACTGAGCTTCCCTACGCACAGGGAAGCAAGAGAAATGCTGATTTCATCAAGCCCTGTTACATACTCAGAATCTGTACTACTGCGCAAATAGGCATGTCTCTTTAGGCAAAAAATTCATTTCTGACAAAGTTGCCCAAATGCATCTCAGAAGTGTGCAACTTGTTCCCTGAGTTAGAAAACGTCGAGAAATGGTCGTTTCTGCTAGCGCTGTGCTTCTACACATGTATTTGCTGAACGGTGAAAGCGCAGAGTAATGCACTTTTCTCCCAGCAAATACACTGTGTCTAAGGAAATGGGAACACACTGAGGAGACACTTGTGGGAGCTACTGTGACTAAAACTGAGCTTCCCTACGCACAGGGAAGCAAGAGAAATGCTGATTTCATCAAGCCCAGTTACATACTCAGAATCTGTACTACTGCGCAAATAGGCATGTCTCTTTAGGCAAAAAACTCATTTCTGACAAAGTTGCCCAAATGCATCTCAGAAGTGTGCAACTTGATCCCTGAGTTAGAAAACGTCGAGAAACGTTCGTTTCTGCTAGCGCTGTGCTTCTACACATGTATTTGCTGAACGGTGAAAGCGCACAGTAATGCACTTTTCTCCCAGCAAATACACTGTGTCTAAGGAAAGGGGAACACACTGAGGAGACACTTGTGGGAGCTACTGTGACTAAAACTGAGCTTCCCTACGCACAGGGAAGCAAGAGAAATGCTGATTTCATCAAGCCCAGTTACATACTGAGACTCTGTACTACTGCGCAAATAGGCATGTCTCTGTAGGCAAAAAACTCATTTCTGACAAAGTTGCCCAAATGCATCTCAGAAGTGTGCAACTTGTTCCCTGAGTTAGAAAACGTCGATAAACGTTCGTTTCTGCTAGCGCTGTGCTTCTACACATGTATTTGCTGAACGGTGAAAGCGCACAGTAATGCACTTTTCTCCCAGCAAATACACTCTTTCTAAGGAAATGGGAACACACTGAGGAGACACTTGTGGGAGCTACTGTGACTAAAACTGAGCTTCCCTACGGACAGGGAAGCAAGAGAAATGCTGATGTCATCAAGCCCAGTTACTTACTCAGAATCTGTACTACTGCGCAAATAGGATTGTCTCTTTAGGCAAAAAACTCATTTCTGACAAAGTTGCCCAAATGCATCTCAGAAGTGTGCAACTTGTTCCCTGAGTTAGAAAACGTCGAGAAACGGTCGTTTCTGCTAGCGCTGTGCTTCTACACATGTATTTGCTGAACGGAGAAAGCGCACAGTAATGCACTTTTCTCCCAGCAAATACACTGTTTCTAAGGAAATGGGAACACACTGAGGAGACACTTGTGGGAGCTACTGTGACTCAAACTGAGCTTCCCTACGCACAGGGAAACAAGAGAAATGCTGATTTCATCACGCCCAGTTACATAATCAGAATCTGTACTACTGCGCAAATAGGCATGTCTCTTAAGGCAAAAAACTCATTTCTGACAAAGTTGCCCAAATGCATCTCAGAAGTGTGCAACTTGTTCCCTGAGTTAGAAAACGTCGAGAAACGGTCGTTTCTGCTAGCGCTGTGCTTCTACACATGTATTTGCTGAACGGTGAAAGCGCACAGTAATGCACTTTTCTCCCAGCAAATACAGTGTTTCTATGGAAATGGGAACACACTGAGGAGACACTTGTGGGAGCTACTGGGACTAAAACTGAGCTTCCCTACGCACAGGGAAGCAAGAGAAATGCTGATTTCATCAAGCCCTGTTACATACTCAGAATCTGTACTACTGCGCAAATAGGCATGTCTCTTTAGGCAAAAAATTCATTTCTGACAAAGTTGCCCAAATGCATCTCAGAAGTGTGCAACTTGTTCCCTGAGTTAGAAAACGTCGAGAAATGGTCGTTTCTGCTAGCGCTGTGCTTCTACACATGTATTTGCTGAACGGTGAAAGCGCAGAGTAATGCACTTTTCTCCCAGCAAATATACTGTGTCTAAGGAAATGGGAATACACTGAGGAGACACTTGTGGGAGCTACTGTGACTAAAACTGAGCTTCCCTACGCACAGGGAAGCAAGAGAAATGCTGATTTCATCAAGCCCAGTTACATACTCAGAATCTGTACTACTGCGCAAATAGGCATGTCTCTTTAGGCAAAAAACTCATTTCTGACAAAGTTGCCCAAATGCATGTCAGAAGTGTGCAACTTGATCCCTGAGTTAGAAAACGTCGAGAAACGGTCGTTTCTGCTAGCGCTGTGCTTCTACACATGTATTTGCTGAACGGTGAATGCGCACAGTAATGCACTTTTCTCCCAGCAAATACACTGTTTCTAAGGAAATGGGAACACACTGAGGAGACACTTGTGGGAGCTACTGTGACTAAAACTGAGCTTCCCTACGCACAGGGAAGCAAGAGAAATGCTGATTTCATCAAGCCCAGTTACATACTCAGAATCTGTACTACTGCGCAAATAGGCATGTCTCTGTAGGCAAAAAACTCATTTCTGACAAAGTTGCCCAAATGCATCTCAGAAGTGTGCAACTTGTTCCCTGAGTTAGAAAACGTCGAGAAACGGTCGTTTCTGCTAGCGCTGTGCTTCTACACATGTATTTGCTGAACGGTGAAAGCGCACAGTAATGCACTTTTCTCCCAGCAAATACACTGTTTCTATGGAAATGGGAACACACTGAGGAGACACTTGTGGGAGCTACTGTGACTAAAACTGAGCTTCCCTACGCACAGGGAAGCAAGAGAAATGCTGATTTCATCAAGCGCTGTTACATACTCAGAATCTGTACTACTGCGCAAATAGGCATGGCTCTTTAGGCAAAAAATTCATTTCTGACAAAGTTGCCCAAATGCATCTCAGAAGTGTGCAACTTGTTCCCTGAGTTAGAAAACGTCGAGAAATGGTCGTTTCTGCTAGCGCTGTGCTTCTACACATGTATTTGCTGAACGGTGAAAGCGCAGAGTAATGCACTTTTCTCCCAGCAAATACACTGTGTCTAAGGAAATGGGAACACACTGAGGAGACACTTGTGGGAGCTACTGTGACTAAAACTGAGCTTCCCTACGCACAGGGAAGCAAGAGAAATGCTGATTTCATCAAGCGCTGTTACATACTCAGAATCTGTACTACTGCGCAAATAGGCATGTCTCTTTAGGCAAAAAATTCATTTCTGACAAAGTTGCCCAAATGCATCTCAGAAGTGTGCAACTTGATCCCTGAGTTAGAAAACGTCGAGAAACGTTCGTTTCTGCTAGCGCTGTGCTTCTACACATGTATTTGCTGAACGGTGAAAGCGCACAGTAATGCACTTTTCTCCCAGCAAATACACTCTTTCTAAGGAAATGGGAACACACTGAGGAGACACTTGTGGGAGCTACTGTGACTAAAACTGAGCTTCCCTACGCACAGGGAATCAAGAGAAATGCTGATTTCATCAAGCCCAGTTACATACTCAGAATCTGTACTACTGCGCAAATAGGCATGTCTCTGTAGGCAAAAAACTCATTTCTGACAAAGTTGCCCAAATGCATCTCAGAAGTGTGCAACTTGTTCCCTGAGTTAGAAAACGTCGAGAAACGGTCGTTTCTGCTAGCGCTGTGCTTCTACACATGTATTAGCCGACCGGTGAAAGCGCACAGTAATGCACTTTTCTCCCAGCAAATACACTGTTTCTAAGGAACTGGGAACACACTGAGGAGACACTTGTGGGAGCTACTGTGACTAAAACTGAGCTTCCCTACGCACAGGGAAGCAAGAGAAATGCTGATTTCATCAAGCCCAGTTACATACTCAGAATCTGTACTACTGCGCAAATAGGCATGTCTCTGTAGGTAAAAAACTCATTTCTGACAAAGTTGCACAAATGCATCTCAGAAGTGTGCAACTTGTTCCCTGAGTTAGAAAACGTCGAGAAACGGTCGTTTCTGCTAGCGCTGTGCTTCTACACATGTATTTGCTGAACGGTGAAAGCACACAGTAATGCTCTTTTCTCCCAGCAAATACACTGTTTCTATGGAAATGGGAACACACTGAGGAGACACTTGTGGGAGCTACTGTCACTAAAACTGAGCTTCCCTACGCACAGGGAAGCAAGAGAAATGCTGATTTCATCAAGCCCAGTTACATACTCAGAATCTGTACTACTGCGCAAATAGGCATGTCTCTTTAGGCAAAAAACTCATTTCGGACAAAGTTGCCCAAATGCATCTCAGAAGTGTGCAACTTGATCCCTGAGTTAGAAAACGTCGAGAAACGGTCGTTTCTGCTAGCGCTGTGCTTCTACACATGTATTTGCTGAACGGAGAAAGCGCACAGTAATGCACTTTTCTACCAGCAAATACACTGTTTCTAAGGAAATGGGAACACACTGAGGAGACACTTGTTGGAGCTACTGTGACTCAAACTGAGCTTCCCTACGCACAGGGAAGCAAGAGAAATGCTGATTTCATCAAGCCCAGTTACATACTCAGAATCTGTACTACTGCGCAAATAGGCATGTCTCTTTAGGCAAAAAACTCATTTCTGACAAAGTTGCCCAAATGCATCTCAGAAGTGTGCAACTTGTTCCCTGAGTTAGAAAACGTCGAGAAACGGTCGTTTCTGCTAGCGCTGTGCTTCTACACATGTATTTGCTGAACGGTGAAAGCGCACAGTAATGCACTTTTCTCCCAGCAAATACAATGTGTCTAAGGAAATGGGAACACACTGAGGAGACACTTGTGGGAGCTACTGTCACTAAAACTGAGCTTCCCTACGCACAGGGAAGCAAGAGAAATGCTGATTTCATCAAGCCCATTTACATACTCAGAATCTGTACTACTGCGCAAATAGGCATGTCTCTTTAGGCAAAAAACTCATTTCTGACAAAGTTGCCCAAATGCATCTCAGAAGTGTGCAACTTGATCCCTGAGTTAGAAAACGTCGAGAAACGGTCGTTTCTGCTAGCGCTGTGCTTCTACACATGTATTTGCTGAACGGTGAAAGCGCACAGTAATGCACTTTTCTCCCAGCAAATACACTGTTTCTAAGGAAATGGGAACACACTGAGGAGACACTTGTGGGAGCTACTGTGACTAAAACTGAGCTTCCCTACGCACAGGGAGGCAAGAGAAATGCTGGTTTCATCAAGCCCAGTTACATACTCAGAATCTGAACTACTGCGCAAATAGGCATGTCTGTGTAGGCAAAAACTCATTTCTGACAAAGTTGCCCAAATGCATTCCAGAAGTGTGCAACTTGTTCCCTGAGTTAGAAAACATCGAGAAACGGTCGTTTCTGCTAGCGCTGTGCTTCTACCATGTATTTGCTGAACGGTGAAAGCGCACAGTAATGCACTTTTCTCCCAGCAAATACACTGTTTCTAAGGAAATGGGAACACACTGAGGAGACACTTGTGGGAGCTACTGTGACTAAAACTGAGCTTCCCTACGCACAGGGAAGCAAGAGAAATGCTGATTTCATCAAGCCCAGTTACATACTCAGAATCTGTACTACTGCGCAAATAGGCATGTCTCTGTAGGGAAAAAACTCATTTCTGACAAAGTTGCCCAAATGCATCTCAGAAGTGTGCAACTTGTTCCCTGAGTTAGAAAACGTCGAGAAACGGTCGTTTCTGCTAGCGCTGTGCTTGTACACTTGTATTAGCCGAACGGTGAAAGCGCACAGTAATGCACTTTTCTCCCAGCAAATACACTGTTTCTAAGGAAATGGGAACACACTGAGGAGACACTTGTGGGAGCTACTGTGACTAAAACTGAGCTTCCCTACGCACAGGGAAGCAAGAGAAATGCTGATTTCATCAAGCCCAGTTACATACTCAGACTCAGTACTACTGCGCAAGTAGGCATGTCTCTGTAGGCAAAAAACTCATTTCTGACAAAGTTGCCCAAATGCATCTAAGAAGTGTGCAACTTGTTCCCTGAGTTAGAAAACGTCGAGAAACGGTCGTTTCTGCTAGCGCTGTGCGTCTACACATGTATTTGCTGAACGGTGAAAGCGCACAGTAATGCACTTTTCTCCCAGCAAATACACTGTTTCTATGGAAATGGGAACACACTGAGGAGACACTTGTGGGAGCTACTGTCACTAAAACTGAGCTTCCCTACGCACAGGGAAGCAAGAGAAATGCTGATTTCATCAAGCCCTGTTACATACTCAGAATCTGTACTACTGCGCAAATAGGCATGTCTCTTTAGGCAAAAAATTAATTTCTGACAAAGTTGCCCAAATGCATCTCAGAAGTGTGCAACTTGTTCCCTGAGTTAGAAAACGTCGAGAAACGGTCGTTTCTGCTAGCGCTGTGCTTCTACACATGTATTTGCTGAACGGTGAAAGCGCACAGTAATGCACTTTTCTCCCAGCAAATACACTGTGTCTAAGGAAATGGGAACACACTGAGGAGACACTTGTGGGAGCTACTGTGACTAAAACTGAGCTTCCCTACGCACAGGGAAGCAAGAGAAATGCTGATTTCATCAAGCCCAGTTACATACTCAGAATCTGTACTACTGCGCAAATAGGCATGTCTCTTTAGGCAAAAAACTCATTTCTGACAAAGTTGCCCAAATGCATCTCAGAAGTGTGCAACTTGATCCCTGAGTTAGAAAACGTCGAGAAACGTTCGTTTCTGCTAGCGCTGTGCTTCTACACATGTATTTGCTGAACGGTGAAAGCGCACAGTAATGCACTTTTCTCCCAGCAAATACACTGTTTCTAAGGAAATGGGAACACACTGAGGAGACACTTGTGGGAGCTACTGTGACTCAAACTGAGCTTCCCTACGCACAGGGGAGCAAGAGAAATGCTGATTTCATCACGCCCAGTTACATACTCAGAATCTGTACTACTGCGCAAATAGGCATGTCTCTTTAGGCAAAAAACTCATTTCTGACAAAGTTGCCCAAATGCATCTCAGAAGTGTGCAACTTGTTCCCTGAGTGAGAAAACGTCGAGAAACGGTCGTTTCTGCTAGCGCTGTGCTTCTACACATGTATTTGCTGAACGGTGAAAGCGCACAGTAATGCACTTTTCTCCCAGCAAATACACTGTTTCAATGGAAATGGGAACACACTGAGGAGACACTTGTGGGAGCTACTGTCACTAAAACTGAGCTTCCCTACGCACAGGGAAGCAAGAGAAATGCTGATTTCATCAAGCCCTGTTACATACTCAGAATCTGTACTACTGCGCAAATAGGCATGTCTCTTTAGGCAAAAAATTCATTTCTGACAAAGTTGCCCAAATGCATCTCATAAGTGTGCAACTTGTTCCCTGAGTTAGAAAACGTCGAGAAACGGTCGTTTCTGCTAGCGCTGTGCTTCTACACATGTATTTGCTGAACGGTGAAAGCGCACAGTAATGCACTTTTCTCCCAGCAAATACACTGTGTCTAAGGAAATGGGAACACACTGAGGAGACACTTGTGGGAGCTACTGTGACTAAAACTGAGCTTCCCTACGCACAGGGAAGCAAGAGAAATGCTGATTTCATCAAGCCCAGTTACATACTCAGAATCTGTACTACTGCGCAAATAGGCATGTCTCTTTAGGCAAAAAACTCATTTCTGACAAAGTTGCCCAAATGCATCTCAGAAGTGTGCAACTTGATCCCTGAGTTAGAAAACGTCGAGAAACGGTCGTTTCTGCTAGCGCTGTGCTTCTACACATGTATTTGCTGAACGGTGAAAGCGCAAAGTAATGCTCTTTTCTCCCAGCAAATACACTGTTTCTAAGGAAATGGGAACACACTGAGGAGACACTTGTGGGAGCTACTGTGACTAAAACTGAGCTTCCCTACGCACAGGGAAGCAAGAGAAATGCTGGTTTCATCAAGCCCAGTTACATACTCAGAATCTGTACTACTGCGCAAATAGGCATGTCTCTGTAGGCAAAAAACTCATTTCTGACAAAGTTGCCCAAATGCATCTCAGAAGTGTGCAACTTGTTCCCTGAGTTAGAAAACGTCGAGAAACGGTCGTTTCTGCTAGCGCTGTGTTTCTACACATGTATTTGCTGAACGGTGAAAGCGCACAGTAATGCACTTTTCTCCCAGCAAATACACTGTTTCTAAGGAACTGGGAACACACTGAGGAGACACTTGTGGGAGCTACTGTGACTAAAACTGAGCTTCCCTACGCACAGGGAAGCAAGAGAAATGCTGATTTCATCAAGCCCAGTTACATACTCAGAATCTGTACTACTGCGCAAATAGGCATGTCTCTTTAGGCAAAAAACTCATTTCTGACAAAGTTGCCCAAATGCATCTCAGAAGTGTGCAACTTGTTCCCTGAGTTAGAAAACGTCGAGAAACGTTCGTTTCAGCTAGCGCTGTGCTTCTACACATGTATTAGCCGAACGGTGAAAGCGCACAGTAATGCACTTTTCTCCCAGCAAATACACTGTTTTTAAGGAAATGGGAACACACTGAGGAGACACTTGTGGGAGCAACTGTGACTGAAACTGAGCTTCCCTACGCACAGGGAAGCAAGAGAAATGCTGATTTCATCAAGCCCAGTTACATACTCAGAATCTGTACTACTGCGCAAATAGGCATGTCTCTGTAGGCAAAAAAGTCATTTCTGAGAAAGTTACCCAAATGCATCTCAGAAGTGTGCAACTTATTCCCTGAGTTAGAAAACGTCGAGAAACGTTCGTTTCTGCTAGCACTGTGCTTCTACACATGTATTTGCTGAACGGTGAAAGCACACAGTAATGCACTTCTCTCCCAGCAAATACACTGTTTCTAAGGAAATGGGAACACACTGAGGAGACACTTGTGGGAGCTACTGTGACTAAAACTGAGCTTCCCTACGCACAGGGAAGCAAGAGAAATGCTGATTTCATCAAGCCCAGTAACATACTCAGATTGTGTACTACTGCGCAAATAGGCATGTCTCTTTAGGCAAAAAACTCATTTCTGACAAAGTTGCCCAAATGCATCTCAGAAGTGTGCAACTTGATCCCTGAGTTAGAAAACGTCGAGAAACGGTCGTTTCTGCTAGCGCTGTGCTTCTACACATGTATTAGCCGAACGGTGAAAGCGCACAGTAATGCACTTTTCTCCCAGCAAATACACTGTTTCTAAGGAAATGGGAACACACTGAGGAGACACTTGTGGGAGCTACTGTGACTAAAACTGAGCTTCCCTACGCATAGGGAAGCAAGAGAAATGCTGATTTCATCAAGCCCAGTTACATACTCAGAATCTGTACTACTGCGCAAATAGGCATGTCTCTGTAGGCAAAAAACTCATTTCTGACAAAGTTGCCCAAATGCATCTCAGAAGTGTGCAACTTGTTCCCTGAGTTAGAAAACGTCGAGAAATGGTCGTTTCTGCTAGCGCTGTGCTTCTACACATGTATTAGCCGAACGGTGAAAGCGCACAGTAATGCACTTTTCTCCCAGCAAATACACTGTTTCTAAGGAACTGGGAACACACTGAGGAGACACTTGTGGGAGCTACTGTGACTAAACTGAGCTTCCCTATGCACAGGGACACAAGAGAAATGCTGATTTCATCAAGCCCAGTTACATACTCAGAATCTGTACTACTGCGCAAATAGGCATGTCTCTGTAGGCAAAAAACTCATTTCTGACAAAGTTGCCCAAATGCATCTCAGAAGTGTGCAACTTGTTCCCTGAGTTAGAAAACGTCGAGAAACGTTCGTTTCAGCTAGCGCTGTGCTTCTACACATGTATTAGCCGAACGGTGAAAGCGCACAGTAATGCACTTTTCTCCCAGCAAATACACTGTTTTTAAGGAAATGGGAACACACTGAGGAGACACTTGTGGGAGCAACTGTGACTGAAACTGAGCTTCCCTACGCACAGGGAAGCAAGAGAAATGCTGATTTCATCAAGCCCAGTTACATACTCAGAATCTGTACTACTGCGCAAATAGGCATGTCTCTGTAGGCAAAAAAGTCATTTCTGAGAAAGTTACCCAAATGCATCTCAGAAGTGTGCAACTTATTCCCTGAGTTAGAAAACGTCGAGAAACGTTCGTTTCTGCTAGCACTGTGCTTCTACACATGTATTTGCTGAACGGTGAAAGCACACAGTAATGCACTTCTCTCCCAGCAAATACACTGTTTCTAAGGAAATGGGAACACACTGAGGAGACACTTGTGGGAGCTACTGTGACTAAAACTGAGCTTCCCTACGCACAGGGAAGCAAGAGAAATGCTGATTTCATCAAGCCCAGTAACATACTCAGATTGTGTACTACTGCGCAAATAGGCATGTCTCTTTAGGCAAAAAACTCATTTCTGACAAAGTTGCCCAAATGCATCTCAGAAGTGTGCAACTTGATCCCTCAGTTAGAAAACGTCGAGAAACGGTCGTTTCTGCTAGCGCTGTGCTTCTACACATGTATTAGCCGAACGGTGAAAGCGCACAGTAATGCACTTTTCTCCCAGCAAATACACTGTTTCTAAGGAAATGGGAACACACTGAGGAGACACTTGTGGGAGCTACTGTGACTAAAACTGAGCTTCCCTACGCATAGGGAAGCAAGAGAAATGCTGATTTCATCAAGCCCAGTTACATACTCAGAATCTGTACTACTGCGCAAATAGGCATGTCTCTGTAGGCAAAAAACTCATTTCTGACAAAGTTGCCCAAATGCATCTCAGAAGTGTGCAACTTGTTCCCTGAGTTAGAAAACGTCGAGAAACGGTCGTTTCTGCTAGCGCTGTGCTTCTACACATGTATTAGCCGAACGGTGAAAGCGCACAGTAATGCACTTTTCTCCCAGCAAATACACTGTTTCTAAGGAACTGGGAACACACTGAGGAGACACTTGTGGGAGCTACTGTGACTAAAACTGAGCTTCCCTACGCACAGGGAAGCAAGAGAAATGCTGATTTCATCAAGCCCAGTTACATACTCAGAATCTGTACTACTGCGCAAATAGGCATGTCTCTGTAGGCAAAAAACTCATTTCTGACAAAGTTGCCCAAATGCATCTCAGAAGTGTCCAACTTGTTCCCTGAGTTAGAAAACGTCGAGAAACGGTCGTTTCTGCTAGCGCTGTGCTTCTACACATGTATTTGCTGAACGGTGAAAGCGCACAGTAATGCACTTTTCTCCCAGCAAATACACTGTTTCTAAGGAACTGGGAACACACTGAGGAGACACTTGTGGGAGCTACTGTGACTAAAACTGAGCTTCCCTACGCACAGGGAAGCAAGAGAAATGCTGATTTCATCAAGCCCAGTTACATACTCAGAATCTGTACTACTGCGCAAATAGGCATGTCTCTTTAGGCAAAAAACTCATTTCTGACAAAGTTGCCCAAATGCATCTCAGAAGTGTGCAACTTGTTCCCTGAGTTAGAAAACGTCGAGAAACGTTCGTTTCAGCTAGCGCTGTGCTTCTACACATGTATTAGCCGAAAGGTGAAAGCGCACAATAATGCACTTTTCTCCCAGCAAATACACTGTTTTTAAGGAAATGGGAACACACTGAGGAGACACTTGTGGGAGCAACTGTGACTGAAACTGAGCTTCCCTACGCACAGGGAAGCAAGAGAAATGCTGATTTCATCAAGCCCAGTTACATACTCAGAATCTGTACTACTGCGCAAATAGGCATGTCTCTGTAGGCAAAAAAGTCATTTCTGAGAAAGTTACCCAAATGCATCTCAGAAGTGTGCAACTTATTCCCTGAGTTAGAAAACGTCGAGAAACGTTCGTTTCTGCTAGCACTGTGCTTCTACACATGTATTTGCTGAACGGTGAAAGCACACAGTAATGCACTTCTCTCCCAGCAAATACACTGTTTCTAAGGAAATGGGAACACACTGAGGAGACACTTGTGGGAGCTACTGTGACTAAAACTGAGCTTCCCTACGCACAGGGAAGCAAGAGAAATGCTGATTTCATCAAGCCCAGTTACATACTCAGAATCTGTACTACTGCGCAAATAGGCATGTCTCTTTAGGCAAAAAACTCATTTCTGACAAAGTTGCCCAAATGCATCTCAGAAGTGTGCAACTTGATCCCTGAGTTAGAAAACGTCGAGAAACGGTCGTTTCTGCTAGCGCTGTGCTTCTACACATGTATTTGCTGAACGGTGAAAGCGCACAGTAATGCACTTTTCTCCCAGCAAATACACTGTTTCTAAGGAAATGGGAAAACACTGAGGAGACACTTGTGGGAGCTACTGTGACTAAAGCTGTGCTTCCCTACGCACAGGGAAGCAAGAGAAAGGCTGGTTTCATCAAGCCCAGTTACATACTCAGAATCTGTACTACTGCGCAAATAAGCATGTCTCTGTAGGCAAAAACTCATTTCTGACAAAGTTGCCCAAATGCATCTCAGAAGTGTGCAACTTGTTCCCTGAGTTAGAAAACGTCGAGAAACGGTCGTTTCTGCTAGCGCTGTGCTTCTACACATGTATTTGCTGAACAATGAAAGCGCACAGTAATGCACTTTTCTCACAGCAAATACACTGTTTCTAAGGAAATGGGAACACACTGAGGAGACACTTGTGGGAGCAACTGTGACTGAAACTGAGCTTCCCTACGCACAGGGAAGTAAGAGAAATTCTGATTTCATCAAGCCCAGTTACATACTCAGAATCTGTACTACTGCGCAAATAGGCATGTCTCTGTAGGCAAAAAACTCATTTCTGACAAAGTTGCCCAAATGCATCTCAGAAGTGTGCAACTTATTCCCTGAGTTAGAAAACATCGAGAAACGGTCGTTTCTGCTAGCGCTGTGCTTCTACACATGTATTAGCCGAACGGTGAAAGCGCACAGTAATGCACTTTTCTCCCAGCAAATACACTGTTTCTAAGGAACTGGGAACACACTGAGGAGACACTTGTGGGAGCTACTGTGACTAAAACTGAGCTTCCCTACGCACAGGGAAGCAAGAGAAATGCTGATTTCATCAAGCCCAGTTACATACTCAGAATCTGTACTACTGCGCAAATAGACATGTCTCTGTAGGCAAAAAACTCATTTCTGACAAAGTTGCCCAAATGCATCTCAGAAGTGTGCAACTTGTTCCCTGAGTTAGAAAACGTCGAGAAACGGTCGTTTCTGCTAGCGCTGTGCTTCTACACATGTATTAGCCGAACGGTGAAAGCGCACAGTAATGCACTTTTCTCCCAGCAAATACACTGTTTCTAAGGAACTGGGAACACACTGAGGAGACACTTGTGGGAGCTACTGTGACTAAAACTGAGCTTCCCTACGCACAGGGAAGCAAGAGAAATGCTGATTTCATCAAGCCCAGTTACATACTCAGAATCTGTACTACTGCGCAAATAGGCTTGTCTCTGTAGGCAAAAAACTCATTTCTGACAAAGTTGCCCAAATGCATCTCAGAAGTGTGCAACTTGTCCCCTGAGTTAGAAAACGTCGAGAAACGGTCGTTTCTGCTAGCGCTGTGCTTCTACACATGTATTAGCCGAACGGTGAAAGCTCACAGTAATGCACTTTTCTCCCAGCAAATACACTGTTTCTAAGGAAATGGGAACACACTGAGGAGACACTAGTGGGAGCTACTGTGACTAAAACTGAGCTTCCCTACGCACAGGGAAGCAAGAGAAATGCTGATTTCATCAAGCCCAGTTACATACTCAGAATCTGTACTACTGCGCAAATAGGCATGTCTCTGTAGGCAAAAAAATCATTTCTGACAAAGTTGCCCAAATGCATCTCAGAAGTGTGCAACTTGTTCCCTGAGTTAGAAAACGTCGAGAAACGGTCGTTTCTGCTAGCGCTGTGTTTCTACACATGTATTTGCCGAACGGTGAAAGCGCACAGTAATGCACTTTTCTCCCAGCAAATACACTGTTTCTAAGGAACTGGGAACACACTGAGGAGACACTTGTGGGAGCTACTGTGACTAAAACTGAGCTTCCCTACGCACAAGGAAGCAAGAGAAATGCTGATTTCATCAAGCCCAGTTACATACTCAGAATCTGTACTACTGCGCAAATAGGCATGTCTCTGTAGGCAAAAACTCATTTCTGACAAAGTTGCCCAAATGCATCTCAGAAGTGTGCAACTTGTTCCCTGAGTTAGAAAACGTCGAGAAACGGTCGTTTCTGCTAGCGCTGTGCTTCTACACATGTATTTGCTGAACAATGAAAGCGCACAGTAATGCACTTTTCTCCCAGCAAATACACTGTTTCTAAGGAAATGGGAACACACTGAGGAGACACTTGTGGGAGCTACTGTGACTAAAACTGAGCTTCCCTACTCACAGGGAAGCAAGAGAAATGCTGATTTCATCAAGCCCAGTTACATACTCAGAATCTGTACTACTGCGCAAATAGGCATGTCTCTGTAGGCAAAAAACTCATTTCTGACAAAGTTGCCCAAATGCATCTCAGAAGTGTGCAACTTGTTCCCTGAGTTAGAAAACGTCGAGAAACGGTCGTTTCTGCTAGCGCTGTGCTTCTACACATGTATTAGCCGAACGGTGAAAGCACACAGTAATGCACTTTTCTCCCAGCAAATACACTGTTTCTAAGGAAATGGGAACACACTGAGGAGACACTTGTGGGAGCTACTGTGACTAAAACTGAGCTTCCCTACGCATAGGGAAGCAAGAGAAATGCTGATTTCATCAAGCCCAGTTACATACTCAGAATCTGTACTACTGCGCAAATAGGCATGTCTCTGTAGGCAAAAAACTCATTTCTGACAAAGTTGCCCAAATGCATCTCAGAAGTGTGCAACTTGTTCCCTGAGTTAGAAAACATCGAGAAACGGTCGTTTCAGCTAGCGCTGTGCTTCTACACATGTATTTGCTGAACAATGAAAGCGCACAGTAATGCACTTTTCTCCCAGCAAATACACTGTTTCTAAGGAAATGGGAACACACTGAGGAGACACTTGTGGGAGGTACTGTGACTGAAACTGAGCTTCCCTACGCACAGGGAAGTAAGAGAAATTCTGATTTCATCAAGCCCAGTTACATACTCAGAATCTGTACTACTGCGCAAATAGGCATGTCTCTGTAGGCAAAAAACTCATTTCTGACAAAGTTGCCCAAATGCATCTCAGAAGTGTGCAACTTGTTCCCTGAGTTAGAAAACATCGAGAAACGGTCGTTTCTGCTAGCGCTGTGCTTCTACACATGTATTAGCCGACCGGTGAAAGCGCACAGTAATGCACTTTTCTCCCAGCAAATACACTGTTTCTAAGGAACTGGGAACCACACTGAGGAGACACTTGTGGGAGCTACTGTGACTAAAACTGAGCTTCCCCTACGCACAGGGAAGCAAGAGAAATGCTGATTTCATCAAGCCCAGTTA